>NC_065527.1:22074937-22098660 GCF_006386435.1 Epinephelus moara
GTGTTCCCCCACTTCTAATTTTACAAATTAAGCACTGGTTATAGTACAGCGGGATCCCCCAACCATCGCTTATATTTATAGTTTTTTCGGTCTTAAATTCCATTCAAGGTGGCATTAAAAAGGTCTTAAAAAGTCTTAAATTTAACTTACTGAAACCTGCAGATACCCTGATTGTGTACCTTGTTTTTTCCTCTTGCAGAGCCGCACATCTTGCTGTTCCGGCGCCCTCTTCCCAGCCAGAAGTCATAAGGCAGAGAACCTCTGGGTCCTTGGAAGATCAGTCCTACCTATGTGCCACAGATCAACTCATCAAACTAGGAATCATGCCGTCAGGTTACCAAACTCTTGTGTGGTAGGTGACTTGTGATTTGGACTGATCATGTTGGACCTGGAGAAGGACTATCACATCTATGAACAGTGGTTGTAGAATGGAGTATGCGTTGAAGGAAAAAAAATCATCACCCTTCTCTTAGGGAAAAGACTTCCTCATGTGCTAACAGCGACACGCCGTCTGCCGGAAAACCTTCAAATGAGCTTACACTGTCTTTTTTGACTGATCTGTCCAACTTGCTGAACCTGCTTGGATATTCCAGCTTTTTAGAACAATTGTTATAAGATATGGAGAGTGAAACTTGTCAAAACATTTTGAGTCATTCTAACAGTGTGTTCTGGGTCAAACTCTGGTCAGATCACACGCCAGACAGAACAGTTGAATCGTAAAATTAAGTTTGACTCTGAAACATCAAAGTGCGGTTTTAAGTGACATGTTGCTGCTTGGTTTAAATGACACTGTAAATTGGCATTTAACACTTTTTGTCATGTGCATGAAAAGCCACATCTGTTAGAGTCACTTCAGAAAATAGATTTGATCCCTTTCCTCACACAAGAGCATATTTCTATTAGTGTTGGCCTGCTTTAGAACAAATCTTTTTGATGGCTCTGGTTGCACCAGTGAGCTGCTCAGTATTTATAAATGTGTTGCCCTTTCTGAAATAAATGTAAACTTTTAAATCTAGTGTGGACTCTGGCAGTGTTTTGGCAGCATTTGCTACTTTAGGATTACATGGAGCCACATGAAAATTGAAAAAATAAATAAATAAATAAAAATGAGTTGGGTGATGGCAGACAGACACTACCCTAAAAATGCTCTTACTTGATAAATCCGGATCATTGAATGAGATATTGAAAAGCCAACTGCGTTTGTTTTGGATTGTGGTATCAAATACTGTTGCGTTAAGGCACTTGTTTTGTCATACTTGCACCAACTCTGACCTGTTTGTTTACCCTCTGTCCTTTTTTCATCACCACATACTGAGCTGCTCTGCTGTCACTGACGCCAAATCTCTGCCTTGAATAACTGTCCTGTGTGAACTTGTGCCTTTCTGTATGGTTTGCTTTTGTTCAGTTCTTTTTGACAGAATTAGTAATTACATGTGTAGGTATAGAGCTGCTCTGCCTTTCAGAATTATTAAAAAGAATCAATGCAATCATATCATAATGATGCATTTAAGTCTTTGATCAAACAACTGAATTGAAAACTGTGGATGCTGTCCCTTTATGCTTGTTTGGTAATCTTAAAAATTACAAGTTCTTGGAGTGTGTCAGGTTGAGTGCAGAATTAATAACACCCCATTTTGCTTTGCAAAGGTAGCTGCTGCATCAAAGGGAACGGTTTCCTGAAGTTAAATCTTTACTATGCAGGAATTGTTGGTGAGTGCTTGTAGATAGTATTGCAAGTGAAAGTTAGTCACTCCCCTTTGCTATATTTGTATTTTTCCAGCACTGTTACTTTGTGATTTTTTTGTAGCTTCCTCTTGGATTTGTGCTGCATATTGTCTGGCACCTGATCACTACCTGTGCACTTTGCTCGAGAATATCCTGAACTTTGCAAAATAAGAAAACCGAAGCAGAGGGTAGGGTGACTGCAGGTAATTACACTGCCTAGTGGGTCATAAAGGATGATTGACAGGGATTACTTTCGTAAGAGTATACAGGGGTTTTTAGGGAAGTCCTGCATAGTACACAAGGTTACAATGTCTCAAACACATTTACCAATAAAAGGCCTTAGAAAGTATTGACAGTATTTGATGCTGGTGCATCAGGAAACATTAAAGCAGGAGGGAAACTATTCTATGAGGGAACTGACTTCGACACACCTGTATGCGTGAGATGCCCTTATTGTCGCCCCTTCTATGCATTTAAAACAAGGAATGAAACTGCATTGTTAAACTAAGGCTTTGCTAGCCAGTCCGCTCATGACTTTTTCTTTGTCGAGTGTTAAGCACAAAGAGTATCATCTGTAACACTTTAATTTACTGTTTAAACTGACATTGGTGTGCTTACTTGGTCTTGGAAAGAATATATTGTCATGTTTGGTGTGTATTTCCATTGCAAGTTTGGTCTTAAATTACATTTAAAGTGGTATTTGCAAGGTCTTAAATTTAACTTGATTAAATCTGTCGACACCCTGGTATACCTCACTGTGTTTGTCAGTTTTTCAGTCCTTATATAAACCTATTTGTCAAATTTACAGTTGGACACCAAAAACGTTTACTCTTTGGAAAAACTACCCTTTTTGGTTGTTATCCTGTCGAGGTTGGTGCAAAGAGAAATCCCCCAGACAGCAGCATTTGATTGCACCATTGCTCCTCACTTTGCTTTCTATCTCTGCCAAAAAACTGTTCACGTAGGATATGTTACTTACACTTTGTAATTACCTTCTGCTGTGTTCCACCCTGTTTTCAAAAACAAGTGAATCTTCTCTGAGCCGCGTGACATGACGCACCCACACCGGACAAAGCACCCATTAGAAAATTCCAAATGATGTGCACCTGCTGTGTGGGCTGGAATAGTAACATAATCACATCACATGCGCCATCTGATGCCTTTATCATTATCGTTTCACTGCATGTATATACAATATAACAGACTGGATTTAATGATCATCTGAAGGAGGCTCACACACGAGCACAAAGAACTCACTCAGGCCCGCTGCAACAATGTTTAAACTGCTAGAGTGCTGTGTGGACTATTGAAATCATCTCTATGACAAGACCAGATCCAAATGGTACCAATCATTGATTCATAGAAAATACAACTGCTCAAAAGTTAACAACACCAAATCTTTTAAACAGCTTTTAAAAAAAAAATTGACACTGACACACTGTTCTCCTGTGTGACCCCAGGAACATCTAGTAATTATTCACAGCTTCATCCCAGCTCGACATGTGTGTCACTGGAATAAGTGTGAGACAAAACTGTGCTGTAAATGTGCCATGTGTTTTATAATCAGGTGTTGGAGCTCATCAACTTACCTGTGGTAGTATAATGTGATGAGCCCTGCTGGGATAAAGCTGTGACCTGATAATATCTGCAGGGATGTATGCCCGACAGCACTGTTCATGAATGTGTGATATTATGCTACACACTTGGTGCTCATCCAGTGGCACAGTGATACTGCATCTGTTGTCTGGCACCGTGACCGGACTCTTGTTTTTCTTATTAGTCGCCCGTAATATTGCCAATCTAACAATTCCAGTGTCTCCCATTTGGTGTGTAATATGGGTCTCATCTACCGGTAAATGTCTCTGTGAGCTTAATGGACAAAATGTTTTACCGAATGGGCTAGTCGTTACGATGGCGTACGTGCATAAAGGGAGAGGCAGCCGCAGCATCTGCCACACATTTAAAAGTTAGACTTGGTGTAAACGACTGGTGGATTATTGCTCTACAGAGGTTCTAATGAACAGGCAATAACAGAAACAGTGAGGCTGGATAATTCAGAGGCTGTCGTTGGTGGTCAGTTTTAACCAGAATTCAGCTCTGTTGTTTACCAGAGCTGCAACGATTCACTGGTTGACCAACAGAAAATTAATCGGCAACTATTCTGATAATTGAATAATCGTTCTGCAAAAGATTTTCAAGCAGAAAAAGCCAAGCATTTGCTGGTTTCATGCTTCAATTATTTTCTTTGTCATACATGATAATAAACTTTGGGATATTTAGACTGTTGGTTGGGTAAAACATACCGTTTGAGGATGTCGCCTTGGTCTCTGGGAGATTACACAGGGCATGTTTCACTATTTTCTGACATTTCATTGACAAAGTTTGATCAGTAATGAGAATCGTGAGTTGCAGCTGTATTGTTCAATAAGACATAATATAAAGTTGTCTCGCCTCATGTTATTTTTTTAGCCCTGCACGTTATCTCTAACCAGCAGTGCCACACATTACACCAACATAAACCTGACGTCAGTGATGGGCGAATACACTTGACTAAATCAAGAATTTTGTCTGTAATATTACTGCTAGGGCTGCAGCCAGAATTCTTTATTTCCCTTTACCATTAATGTGATGATTCTTTCCTCAATTAAACATTTGGTTGGTAAAATTACCCAAGTTAACATGTTTAAATGTCTCAACCAGCAAACCAGTGCGCAAAGATTTTCAATTTACTGACATGTAAGACTAAGAACATGTGTTTCTCACATATGAGAAACTTCTGAGCATTTTTCCCTTCAACAGGTTTCCTGTGGATCCTTAAGTTTTAAGTCTCTTAATCCTGAAGTCTTAGAGGCATTGGTTTAATTAGTCTAAAAATAGGGCCTTAATTGGTATTAAGTCTTAAATCAATCTGTCAAAAGTTTTAAAAATGCAAAGACGAGAGAAGCAGGTTGTTGTTGCATCGTAAAATCTCAAACTGGTAATTGGACCACATGGGGAAGTGTAAATTCAACAATAATTTACTTTCTAACGAAGATTTTGCAGCATGGCTGAAACTGGTAAAAGGCAATAAGGCTCTGAATTTTGAGAAGAAGGTTTTCAGACTTGGCACAATGAATCTCACATGCAGAGTGAGAAACACAAAATCACCAGATATGTCCTTGTTATTCTACCCTCATGTCCACCATGCAAAATTTGGGCAAAATTGTCCTCAACCCTAAGTAACTGATGTATTAATGTTTGCATTTCTTCAGTTTCAAGTTATTCGTTCTTAATGACATAAGAAAAGTCTTAAAATGTTTTAAATCTAACTCCTTAAATTGCAGGAATCCTTAAATGTTTTAATGACTGACAGAAAATTAGAAAGCAACAACTGATTATTCAACTTCCCTTTTCAGGACTAGTTACTGCTTACATTTTAGGCATTAAGCTCACATCAAAGCAGTTAATGTAGTTCAGTTCTCCAGCTTGCAGCAGCATCTCATCTCATAACACATGGGTGCTGTGGAAACTGAGGCTGGGGTGCTGCAAGTGGGACAAAAAGTGGGGTAATAATTCAACTGAGCTTCACACTGGAGGAGGCTGTTAAGAGACAAGAGGTGATGCTCTACTTGGTTAATTTTCATTAAGGTCCGGCTCCCAGTGTCATGGGTTGTCATTGAGTTTTGAATCCCCAGCAGCACCCCTGGAGTAAACTGGTGTCCTTTTTTATGGGATATAACCAAATGGTTATCAGTTTGACCATGTAGAACTTTCATGGACTGCGTTTATTATGAAAAGATATATGAATACCATCATGTATTAAATGTATAAATATTTAGATCAATTTTGGTCATTGTGGTGGTTTTTAAAAGTAATACTCAGGTTTATAATAATTTGGGTACAATGTACGGGTACATATACATCTAAAACCTTAAGAATATGGCATCTCCTTTTCTGTTTCTTTACAAAGTGCTTGCAGCTTCACGCTAGACTTTCCCAATAAAGGCAAAAAAATCAATAAATAACTCATTTATCCCTCTTAATATTTTTTGTCAGAATGGGTCAAGCTCTTCTTCGTGAAAGTCTTTTAACCTACCGCTAATTCTATTGGTCTTTTTCTCTACTTGAACTTCCCTCTACCAAAATGTAGATTAACCTAACTCACTCTAACAACCATATTCCTACATAAAACCTACCTCTGCACAGAATTACACATGTACTACTTCCCTTTTTTTAACCTGCAATGCTTGACAAAGATTATTTGTCTCAAAATCTGTCTTCATTTTGGTTTAAAATTATCTCAAAAAGCTCCTAAAAAGCATTAAATTTAGACACTTAGCGTGAAGTCTGATAATGTAATACATGTATGAAAGCTTAATGATACATGAGTGTAGAGCAATCAGATAATGTGTTTCCATTTAGGCAGTCTATTCAGTCATTTGTCTTTGAAAACTGTCTGCTCTTTATGGTCAGAATATGTTGAACATGTACGAACATGTCTGGTTGCCCTCAGCTGAATGCGTCTAGAGACTAATAATCAAAGTGAGAGCAATTATTATCTGCTCCATGCAAAAATGAAATTTCCCTTTCAAATACAGAAGGATTTATAAAACACAGAGCACATAAAATGCTTCTGCTGAGACACGCCACCTTTTAAGTTTCCCACTTTGGACTGTGGAGGGCAGTGCAACACAACTGTGAAAAACAAGAAGGCGCTCTACATTAATTCAGTTGGCTTTTTGCATATATGCTGCATGGAACACAAAATGTAAACACAATTATATGACTCAGGGTTACATTCAGACTGAATCTGCACTTCCTCTACACCACATTTGTAAAACATTTTTATATAACATGACAGTGCTCTGATTTAACAAAGGCAAATCTGTTATTCATTGTGTCCAAGATGGTCATAGACCAACAACAGCGGGTGCAAACAGGCCTCATGGCGACAGTCTGACACCGCGGGTAGTAACCGCACAACTTTGGAAGTCAGGGGTAATGGAGGAAGGAAAATGTTTTGTGAATCACAGGGAGATTTCTGACAATTTCTGGAAAAATGTTGCCGAGGTAATCACTGGGCTGTGATGGTCAGCAATCTGAGCCTCCTGCTGAGATCCAGAGATGTGTGGTGGGCAGAATAAGATGTTTGACGCCTTAAGCTGGGAAGAAAAAGCTTGAGCGTCTGCCAGAGGTATCTATGAATCATGCTGGAAATGGGTTCCTGTTGGAATCTTAAAGGTAAATGATATCTTAAATCTGGAAGTATTTACAGGATGGCGAGGTGCAGCAAATAATGAGCCAGTTTATCAGGCTGGCGACCTTTTATTGAGTCAGTATTATTCACTTATGACTAATATTACAGTGCTCATTTTCAAAGAAAGGTTTTAATGGAGTTCAGAGGATGTTTGTCTCTGAACAAAGATCTCGGGGACAAACACTGAGTGGCTGAAATTAGGGCTGCGGCGAACAATTATTCCCATTATCGATTAAGCTTCAGATTATTGTCTCAATTAAAGAGTTAATTGGTTGGCATTTTCTCTATTTTCTAACATTTCACAGACCAATTACAATCTTGTTGTAATTCTGTGTTTTGTCAAATCAAATCAGACAAAGAAAAACAGCAATTTTTTGCATCTGAGAAACTGGAACCAGTGGCTATTTGGCTTTTTTGCTTGAAAAACAACTTACATGAATAATTGCACCAACACAGATTAAACAGTTTGATAAGGGAGAATCCAAATGTCCAAGCTTTCTGATATACAGCCTGTGTAAAGAGGCAATAACCAGAAATTGCTTAATTTCAAAATGCCAAATATTCCTCTTTTAATGCATGTCCAAGATTGGTTGTGCAAATAAGTACTGCAACTTAAATATTGCTTAAACCTTTTACCAACAGAAGACACAAACACTCAGAAGGGCATCTTGCTCTGGAGTCTTTGTGGATTTAACATATTTGCATAATGACGTGTCATTTTTCTTCTCTGTCAAAAACCTGTCAGTGTTGTTCTTCGCATGCTGTTCTGCTGTCTAAATTAATAACTTGAATCTTGATGGCCTCTCAGCATCCAAACACTGCTCTTTGGTTATCAGATTAAATTTAAGATGTGGTCTTGCTGCTGGTGTGTCAGTGCTCCATGCCTAGAGAGGTGGCATCATGGTGTAAGCTCATTGGCCGAGTGTTAGAGGGTACAAATCTGTTTTTCCTGGGATGGTGAAGGCATGACCCACCGTACTCTGCCTGTCACCCTGACATAGAGTACCCCAGGGATGACGTTCTGTAGGCCGACACGAACATTAGCATCACACTGGTTCCCTCGTCAAAAAGTCTGTGGGATTTTTCCGTTAGATTTTGGATTATATCCTAAAATGAGTTTAGGGGCAAACAAACGTTTATGATACATACACATTTTTTTTCAGCAAGATAATCCTCACAAATGAACACCACTTTCATTATTGTTGAAGCCCAAATATAGTCACTTGAAGCACAGAGCTAACGTTGGGCTATAAACAAACTGCACTATGGTGGCACGACCCAATGTCACCACCATAACAAGACTGTAAAGCAGTTTTTAGCATGTTTTTGCAAGATGACGTTCTGTAGTCCACCTTTTTAAAGACACATAGACGCTTTAAGGTTCATGAGTGGGGTATTTACTGATGTATTTTATGTTGTAGAACATAAATGTAAAGTCTCTTGAGCTTGTGTGAACCACAGACCTCATTTCAGGCATTTAAAAACCCCATTGACTTTGAGACAAAGGAAGTGTGAGAGGTACTGTAACATGCTAACTCATTTCTGGGTTTTAGGCAAAGGAACTATAAAAGATTTTTTTCTTTAATATCTTTCTTCATTTTATGACTCTTTATAGTTTCTTTGATTTTAGGCAAGATAAGTATAAAAGACCTTTTCTTTTATATTTTCATTGATTTTGGAACTCATACCTGGGGCACTCTATTTTAACCCTAACCACTCCCACTCTCTTTGCCTAAACCTAACCAATCCAATCAACAAAGTGTATTAGCCAATCACAGGGAGAGTAGGGCGGGTCAGGAATTCACCATCCTGGGAAAACAAAATTTGCGTTGAGGGTGTGGTGTGGTCGCATTTGGTTTGGAGTAAGCAGTTCATGAACAGTATCCATAAAATGAAGGATGAGGTCATGAGGTACGGCTGCAATTTTGTACCTCAACAAAGCAAAAAACTTAATCACTTATTTAATGCCCCACCCACTTACCATGCTAGGTGACCCCAATCAAACACGCCTACGAAATTACAACAGATGCATTCTGGGTGTTGCTAACATGCTAAATGCTAAAACACTCATGGTGGATTCTCTCACGGTGATTTCTATACTCACTTGGGAACTTTTACCTTCATTAAGGTGTGTGAGGCCTTTCTGCTGTTTATATGGAGTGGGACAGTGCGCCGAGTCGCGTGGACTGGTTATATTTTGCTTTATGAACAAAAGAGCAGAGAAGTTGGACCTGGAGCACATTGAGGAGGACCTGGTGGTGCACAAGACTCAAAGAATGATGCTCAGACAGGTCAGTACACTGCCAACAACAAACAAGCTTTCTTTCTTTCTTTAGCTAGCTTTCGTCAGGCTAAATTTATGTGGCTTCATAATACGTTTTGCCAAATGTACCATGGTCTCCATATCGGCTGCGTCTTATTTACTATCAGTGATTATTTAAATTGAAATTTGTCCTCTTTTAAGGCTGTACAGAGGAAGGTGGCTCTGATCAGTGGTATGCACTGGCTGCAAAACATAGGAAATGGATTTATTGTTGGTTTGGACACAGGGGCTCTGAGGCCTTATGTTCCTCTTGTGTAACACTCTATGTTGACATTTATTGCAGTTTATTTTAACTGACCCAGGGTTCAGCTTTAATGTTTTTTCACTTGCTGGGTCGGGCAAGTGGGTCAGAAATCTGCTTGCTTGAAGTCAGGTTTTACTTCTCCTGTACAAATTGTTTGACTCATTAGCGCTTATCTAGTGACATTGTCATGTTTCATTTAAAAGCAGGAACTGAGATGCTCACTCTCTAGCTACTTCCATCATCATGTCTAAAAAAAAAAGATGTGTTTATGTTTTTGTGACAGATTTACAACCCTGACATTGTGGAGCCCTGTGACCTACTTTTTCCTTTTATCTATACACTACATTTTTATACAAGCACCTTTACTTGTGTACATTTTCTTTAAAGTAAAAGCACTTGAGTATGATATGCTTCTTTCCATCCTTGTCTAAGAGCTATATAAAAGATAATACTAACAAACAACCCATTGCTACTGGTTTAAGTTCACCCAGTATTGTGTCGATGCTACATTGACCCAAACTGGATCAACTCTTAAACTCTGTGACTTTTAGTGTGTGTGTGGTTACAAGAGCACACATCTGACCACATCCAACCCGACCCATCATGCTCATCATGGTCTGAGTTGACACTAGCTTGAAATGTACTCTTCAACAATGAAAAATTATTAAGTACACCATATCATTTTGAACACTTATAACCATATTTACAATCGTCTTTGACTTTTGTAGATGTGGCCTTATAAACCTCTCTGTAAGTTATAAAACAAAGACATTTTTCTTCACATTTTGGTGGCTGTGAGACATAAAGACTGAAACCTAATAGCAGCCTATTGTAAGTTCTGGGCTCGGACACAGGCATTTATTAAGTGTGACAAAATGATCATGAAAAAGAGTCATGGTTTGGTTCTGTATTACTGTTCTATTTTAGTATTGGGAATTAACACTGTACCTCCATTCAATAAAAAAAAAAAAAAAAAAAACTTCCAAAAGAGCACTAAAGTGTTATTAAGTTTAGCCAGGTATATGAATAATTTAAAGTAAAATGAAAAGCGGTGAGAGGAAAGTGTGATTGAGGATAACGGGGTGTGAAGATGGGCTCAGTTAAGGAGCAGAGGAGAGGAGCGACGGAGGGGAGTTTGACACTGAAAATAGGAGGTGAGACATAAAGAGACAGAGCCAAACAGGGCAAAGGGTAAGTCTTTACAGGAGCAGGTAGGAGAGAGATGTGAATGGAAAGGAAATACAAAAAGGGAGAGCTGGAGAGAAAAAGACATTGAGAGAGGGAGAGGAGAAAAAGAAGGTCAGACAGGGAGATGGAAAGTGCTCTGGCGAGAAGGGGTATTTATGTCTGGGTGTCGTCGGCTCAGCGGGGCGCCTTCTAAAAGGAAGCCAAGTTTGATACAGAGTGCGAGAGAAGAGAGAGCTGCTGTTTGAAAGACGGCTGATGGAACAAAGAGCCTAAAATTGCTCCATTAGGCTGTCCGGAGAATCATATTCTAAAAATGAATTTTAGAACAGCGCGA
This sequence comes from Epinephelus moara, assembly GCF_006386435.1. Taxonomy (NCBI): domain Eukaryota; kingdom Metazoa; phylum Chordata; class Actinopteri; order Perciformes; family Serranidae; genus Epinephelus; species Epinephelus moara. Next base: position 22,085,988 of record NC_065527.1, read on the forward strand.
AATAATTCATAAGACTAATCTATCAAAGTATACAAAAAATGGGAATTCATTCTAAGGTTAATATTCTGTGAAACAACAAACTGTCTGTGATAAATTAATCTTTGAATAATACATTTCACAAAATGTATAATTTAGTTAATGTAATTTACCGATTTGCCTCAGACTGATACTGTCAGGGAAAATGAAAATATGAAATGATCCCCCACCGCCTAAGACACATGACATGAGACCTTGAGGCCAGAAGGGCAATTCTGGCGAAAATGAGTGTCATATATTAAATTAAAGCTCCTGGCGGGATCTGTCCGGAGGCAAAGGCACACTGCTGAGTACATTATAGGAGACAAAAAGAAATGGAAAATAACTTGTTTCAAGTATTAATACAATATATGAAAAATCCCCACTGTGATGGCAAGTTTTTTTTTCTCCTCACAAAATTAAAGTTAAAAAAAAGTGAGCGTCATTCACTGTGACAGCTCGTTTGCTCTCCTGCGAAGTTTTACATAACCCTGTCACAAGTTGCTTTAACTTTTTCAAAGGGGTGTTAAACACTCAAAAATTACTTCTGCAGTGTGTGTGTTAACCAGGTTATGATCTTCTGATATGGTATAAAAACTGCAAATGTCACATAGGATAAGACAAGATTCTAAAAATGTAATGACAAAGTATGGTATCTAACTGTCTTATACCTGATTCAAGTAAATATTGCCCACATTTGAACCCTTCTCTTTGGCTAAAGTGGTATTAAAGATAAAGAAATAATCATGATTCAGTCTAACAGTTCTAAAGAGAATTTTAAAGAGAATTAGTGCTGCAAGACTAAATGAGGCCATAAATTAAACTTCCAAGGAACCGTGTTCAGCACCACATTAATGTTGTTAGACCGTGACAATATAATAAAACAATGAGTGAAAGTGATAACAGCGTAGTGAAAACTGAGACCTCCGAGCACAGTCGGCGACATTTTGTACAGTCAAATATTTTCTAAGGTTTTCCTGAATTCTCGAGTTGATCTGAGTCAACATAGAACCCACGTATGGCGGCTTTTATTTCAAGGCTTTTGGGACCAAAACATTACCACTCTCACAGCCAGTTATTTCACTGTAATTGATATAGCTGGCTTTATCCTACCTCACCTGTAGCTGAGTGGAGAATATTTCCTCTGTGACCAGAAAAATACATACAGTGTGCTGCACAATGTAAATTGGCATATGAGGGCTATTGTTTATGAACAATATCACGTCTTTGCATCAAACCTGCAATGGGCCAATATTTTTCAGCACAGGTATTGTCTGTTAAAATGTTATTTTCATGCCAAACATATAGTTCCCATTGTAACTGTCGCCTGGCAAGATGTATGTATGTAAATGTGGTCATACAGGGGGCATTAAAACATCAACATCAACATATTAATCGACTGGTTAAAAGTGGATCAGACAACACTTCAACTTTCCCCCTCCTAGCATTTCCAAGTGGTGTTATTGTTGACACAAAGACAACTTGATTGCTTTCTGTTTTCCTTAGAAACTAGCAATTACCACAGTTTAAACAGTTACTTTGGATATTGCACTATTTGCCATTTCTACTTCTGGGGATTATAACCGCAAAGAACTTACTTTGATACTCTTTGGTAGCTGGGGCTAGCCGCTGATAGCTACCAGGGAAAAAGCGCTATAATCTTTCTGTTTTGGTTGATGCACTTTCATTGTGCTGTAAATTGTGCCTTCATTTTGCTGGGAGATCGTACCTGCTGGCAGACAGAATTACACAGTGAAAGTGAGGCTTATAGAGTGCTGCAGGGAAGACGTTCCTTTGTAGTCCAACATAGATCTGCACATATATTCAAATAATAATCACAGTCACAATTTCGGCTCCCCACAGTTAAATACTGCATGCTGACATTTAAAATGCATTGTCTGCTCATATGAAACTCCTCCGCATATCAAGTTAAGCACTTCCTAAACTAACAGCCTGCCTCTACTTTTAAAGAGCTTCTCGCTGCACGTGCCCCCTGCAGCAACGGCCTGTAAAAAAATGTCCTGAGCAAATGAAATGGAAGCACTTACAAACAGTAAACCAAAGCATCGATCGCAAAGTATGTAAGTAGTATTAATCAAAGGGTAGGGGAAGGCAGTGACCAGACACAATGCACTCACAAATGGAAATAAAAGAGAGAAATGGGCAGGGCGTTTGGATGCGTACCTAAAGGAGACACACAGTTATCAGGATCAAAATGATGAAATTAGCAAATTAAGGGAGGCAGTGCAGGAGGCAGGTAAGACACATTTGGCATGTGACAAGATGAAGGCCCAAACCAGTAAGGGGCGGAAGCTGCTTCCAGACTCCAGACAGAGATTTGATCAGTAAGTCTGCACCGCCCAAAAGTTAATTTTCTTCATCATCCCTAAAACAATAAATAATTGTGATATATAATTATGGTCTCAATATCGATCTAAATAATTCTGATTATCATTTTGGCCTCACTCCGGTTCCCTTGACAAAAAGCCAGTCTCATTTTGCCAATAGATTTTGGATTACTGCAGAAAATGAGCTCTGTGGCAAACAAAATTCTATGATACTTTCACTTTTAGTCCAGCAAGGTAATCTCCACAAATCTACACTAGTGTTTCCACTAGAATTGCAATCTCTGTGGTGGTTGCTGACGATCAGGTGGGTGTCCTGGTATCAGTTTGTGTCCCCTTTCTAAATTTGGAGGTTTTTGCATGTCCGTGAATGCAGCACAGGTGAAAGGTGAAAAAACTCTTCTTTTTTGCCTTCAGCAGCAGTTGTGGTGTTTTGAGTCACATGGGGGATAACTGATCATTCGATCCGATCAGAGCTAGAGATGAGAGGAGCAGCAGGTTGTGAGTGAAAGCAAACTTAAGATGAAGCACTCAAGGTTAGGTTTCACTTTCACTACGTTACGTTCTGCTGCTTTGTCTGTGCTCTCCGTCTGTGGAGTAATGAATAACAGAAAGGTGTAAATATTCCAACAATGAAATGGTCCAGCTTCAAAAAAAGAAAATCTAAATGTGGTGGCAGATGTTTTAATCGTTGCAGCCCACTACAAATACAGTAGCATGCAAAAGTTTGGGAACCCCTGGTCAAAATTTTGTTTTCTGTGAGTAGTTAAGTAAGTAGACGATAAACTGATCTCCAACAGGCATGAAGTTAAGGATTAGATTAGATGAGATTAGATAGAACTTTATTAATCCCTTGGGAAGACTCCCTCAAGGAAATTAAGATTCCAGCAAGGAAATTAAGATTCCAGCAGTGTTGGATAGCAGTGTGTGTTTGCTTTCCAGCCATAGCCCGAGGTACCTGTAGGAATCCAAGGCCTACACCTCAACCCCCTTGATCAGAACTGGTCGCAGTCTTGGTCTGGACTTCCCAAAGTCAATGACCAGCTCCTTTGTCTTCGAGGTGTTGAGCTGTAGATGGTTTGTGTGGCACCAGACAGCAAAGTCCCTCACTAGGCTCCTGTACTCCTCCTCTCTGTCGTCCCTGATGCATCCAACGATGGCTGTGTCATCGGCGAACTTCTGGATGTGACACAGCTCAGAATTGTAGCAGAAGTCCGAGGTGTACAGGGTGAAGAGAAGAGGGGCCAGCACCGTGCCCTGGGGTGCTCCAGTGCTGCTGATCACAGTGTCAGACGTGGTGTCCCTCAGCCTGACGTACTGCGGCCTGTCGGTGAGGTAGCTGGAGATCCAAGTAACCAGGCAGGGGTCCACTCACATCCTGTTCAGTTTGTCCTGAAGCACAAGGGGCTGGATGGTGTTAAAGGCGCTTGAGAAGTCCAGGAAGAGAATCCTCACCATACCGCTTCCCTTATCCAGGTGCGAGTGGGCTTGGTGTAGCAGGTAGAGGATGGCATCCTCCACACCAACATCTGCCCGGTATGCAAACTGCAGACAGTCCTGGGCGTGTTGCACCTGGGGTCTGAGGAGGCTGAGGAAGAGCTGGGGGCAAACTTTCCGTTTTTTTCACTCTCTAATTGTACAAAACAAAAATCAAAAATCAATTCTCTCACCAGCCCTTTTTAACATGTATATGGATGATCTATCAGACTAGCTAAGAAACTGTAAAACAGGTTGTATGATTGGTGATACATTAATTAACCATCTCATGTATGCCGACGACCTGGCTATTGTTTCTCCCAGCAGTGCTGGATTTCAACAACTGTTGAATATATGTACTAATTATGGTGTTAATTTTGATGTCAAGTACAATGATGGTAAGAGTGCTGTTATGATCTGCAGGGTAAAAGCGGATAAGGACCTTGTTTTTCCCTCTTTTTGGTTGGCAGGGCAGCTTTTGTCTGTCTGCAGTAAAACTAAGTACCTTGCACACATTATTAATGATGAAATGTCAGATGATGATGACCTATATAGGCAACGCCGTATGTTATATGCACAAGCTAACATGCTGGTTAGGAAATTTTCTTGGTGTTCAGATTATGTTAAAATTAATCTTTTTAGAGCTTATTGTACTCCTCTTTATACTGCCCCCCTGTGGATTAAATTTAAAAAAGCAAACATCCAGAAGCTCCAGGTTGCTTATAATGATGGTTTGCGCATATTGCTTAGAAAACCCAGGTGGTGCAGTGCAAGTGATTTGTTTTGTAACGCAAGAGTCAATACGTTTCATGCTTTGTTGAGAAATCTAATGTACAGATTTATCTGTCGACTGAATGGGTCCCACAACTCCATTATTATGCTGCTGTCAAATCCCTGTCTAAGTTCTTTGCGGTACCAGTCACCTATGTGGAAATATTGGTATGAGTGCCTTTTTTAAATCTATCTATGTGTATGTCTTTTAAATGGACCTTGAGTCTATGAAATAAAAGTTGATTGATTGATTGAATACACTAATCTTGCTGAAAATATTGTAAAGCATGTTCCATCTTAAACGTCATGCCTTTTGGGGATCACTTTATCTTCTACTCATTTAACTATTCACAGAAATAGAAATTTTAACCAGGGGTGCCCAAACTTTTGCATGCCACTGTAGCTGAATGTATGGGAAACTCTGACCACTGTCCCATGACCTCACTGCTGCCATCTCAACAAGATTGTAAAGGTGTTTTCAGTATGATGATGTTCTGTTGCCGCACTTAGCCACTTGTTAGCAAGCGTCTTTTCTTAGCCATGAAAAGGTTTTAAAATTTGCAAGTATATACTGATGTTTTTTATGTTGCACAACAACTTGAAAGTCTCTTAAGCTTGTGTTAACCACAGACCTTACTTCAGGCGTCTAATTAAAAACCCATTAAAAAAACTCAGGGAGTGCAAAAATGCTAACTCATTTCTGGATTTTAGGACTCATTCCTGGAGCACTGACTAAGGAACCAGTATAAACGTTAATGGTGTCATTATTCTATAGCCATTACATTGAGCAATCAAAATTTAATCATAATAACAAATTAAAGCCAAAAAAAGTGTATATTTCCACTTTGACTAAGGTTTGATATCTTTTCTAGTATTTAAGGGAGTATTGTAAACCTGCATTGATTTTTCAGCCAATAAAAGGCAGCACAAAAGCTATAAACACAACACAGACATAATGTCGCCTCATGACGTTTATATGGCAGATATGCTAGCAGATAGTTGTGTATTTATACACTACTGTGAGGCACAAAACAACATTAGCATTCAGTGGGAGTTGTGTCACTGGTCTAATAATCACTCTCCTTAGTTCAAGTTTACTCTCCACCAACTCCTGAGACAAATATCTGTTTCTTCATCAGCTTAATGATGTCAAATGAGTTTATCCACATTAGTGCATCTGAACCCTACTGCAAGAGGTTAAAGCCAGAGCCAGTGCCTGAGCCAGCTCTAACTCGTCCACCTCCACCAATCACTCCTGTTGATATAAAGGTTCTCTAATGGAGTCAGCCGGTCAGGCATTGATCTGGTCTGAGGAGCGACTCTGGCACCTCTGGTGATACCGATTTTAAGATGTTTGGTCCCGGGCACGTTGCCGGTTAGCTGTATCGATCTAACCTCGCAGACTCTGCTCATTGAACTTGATGGCGTGTTTGTGTAAGAGTTGTCCTATAAGTTGGCCCTATTGAAAAGGATATTGAGATTGGCAGTGAGAGTTCTTTCATGAGCTGGTCTGTTGGGATTGCTAGCGGCACATTGAATCATACAGCAGAAAAATCAGTAACATCTGTCGATATAAGCAGCAGGGGTCAAGTTGTCTGTCCTTACAGTATTATGCTGCACTGTAAACACACGACACAGCAGTTCAGGGTCTCTTAGTTTCCTCTCCATCATTCCCCGGAGGTGGCTTTAAAGCTGACAGAAATATTATCCAACCATATTTTTGGATTATGTCCTGAGACTCTATTCAAAGGGAATAAAGCTCAAAATGAAATCAGCCTTAAACACTGTGGCACTGGCTCATGTATTTTCAAGAGCTCTTTGTGAAAAGTAGGTTATAAATCAATTTTAGGATCGACCGAGTGCTTTATCTTGATTTTCAACCTTGGCAGATCCTTTAGGGGTCTTTTAAACATTAGTATATTTCTTGCACTGGCGAGTGGCGGTCGAAGCGTCTGACTGCTCTCTTTATGTAGAACAAGGCGACTCAATCTGGGCTGATTCAATGACTCACTATAAATGAGGCATATTAAACTGCACCTGTTGATGGGGTGTTGAGAGCAAATGGAGTGCGTGTGATGCGTATGCATGGCGTATTGATTCAGCTGGAGGAGAGCTGGGGAGGAGAGCTTCCACATGGCCTTGATGTGTGAGATGCCGTCTGGACCTGGAGACTGCACTATTGATCAGCATGTCGAGTCTTAAGTAGCCTCTCCATTCAGGCCCCTCGACGGCAACACACTTCCAAAATGACAGTAATCAATGGAAATGGTTAAATGACCCCACACAACTCAAACGTTATGAATTGCCTTGGCAACGTGGATTTATCTCGTGGCTTATGGAGCCCCGCGTGACTTATTGACCACTCGTGAGGCTACTTATCCTCCCTCAGGATAGACATTGTGTCAAACTGGAGCTTTGTGTTTATGAACTACACTCCCAGTGAGTCAGTGAATGTTTACTTCTCTTCCTCTCTGTGCTGCTGCAAAAGACCCTCTTTGCATGATAGATGGGCAATATATGAGCCATTTCCCCCTTTTCACTCCTCACTGCTTGTAATCCAAACACATTTGAGTGTGATGGTTGTCAAATGGTAGCGGGTAATCAGACACAGACAAAAATGAATAATGCATCACAATATGTCTGGCTATCATTGTGTTGATTATTGTCAGAACGAGCCAGAGCACTGTTTTCAAAATGAAAAGACATTCAGCACGGCTCCAGCTCTTCATCCAAGAAATATACATCGTCACAGTGTTCTCTCTAACATACAGTTAGAATATACTGCAGCACAATGCCAGAAAGTTATAAAAAGCCAGAACTGCAATTGTCAGTTCCTCCCCCATATATCGTAAGCTCAAGAGGCGGGAAGGTAGTCAAGTCGTCTATCACTTCACTTTGCCCCAGTAGTGTAGACACATTGACAAACAGTATAACGCAGACAATTGAGATTGATACAACCGTGGAGACACACAGAAAGCTCTGGACATAACAAAGCAGACCGCAGTGGCAACACTGTCTTCTCACGAAAGCTCACACACAACAGCTACGGACAACTAGGCTCAAGTGATCAAGAGGCAGTGGAAAAACCAGAATATGCAGGCTGAAAAAGTGAAATGCCAGTTCGGAGGTGCAAATGATCTGTCATTAGATGCAGCGGAAATGGCAGATGGGTGTAAAAAATGTGCAAACTTGCAACAATTCCTCCGTTTGATTCATACGCCGCAGAATCGTGTAAAGCGGCGCGGTGATTTGTGAGGCTCATTATGGCGAGGGGACAGTGGTCAGGAGGAGGACTTCTCACATCAGCCAGAGTGACAAAGACAGAGAGTGAAAGGGGCGTAAGTGTGAGAAACTAATTGTAAAAATGACAGCAGTGTTTAGCCACCGTTAAACGGCAGAACGAAAAGGTGGCGTTCTGCAAAGAGGGTGCTTTATTGAGTTGTTAGCCATTAGAGAGCAAAAAAAAAAAAAACTGTCCATACTCCATTGTCCAATATTGTACTAGTGGCAAATCTAGGACTTAAAGTGAATTGAACTCCACAAGTAATTGCTGCAGTGTTATTAAAACCAAAGGGATGAATGGACATGTATGATAAAGTGGCATCAATGTCCACAGCATGCATATAAAACTATAATCTTTTCTGACAAGAGCCTGGCATTTTGGCGCCGCTATAGCAATTTTTCAGAGCGTTACATGATGACAAGCCCTCTCCATTTTTATCTGAGCCTTAATGCTTTTAGCCCCACTTTCTGAATTAGCTGTCAGCCACTGTGGTCTACTTCTCAATGCTTCTTTGGAGCTCAAATGACTGAATTAGGCTCTACCTTTAAAGATAATTGCTTAATTGGGGTCTTTTCATATGCTGTCGGTAGCTGAGGACCTGAGAAAGGCTCTGATAACTCTGTAATTATGCGGCTACAGCAGATATACGCATTTGTGGAAGAGCTGTGAAGAATGAGCTGACAGCCTCATGCTCTCCCTGCGTCCACTCTCCCTCCATGGACTTTGAGATACAGCTAAAATTGCAGGGCCTCTTTCAATACAAACATGTGAGTATTGGAGTGTGTGCGGCTGTCTGAGTGTGTGTCTGTATTGTGAGCACTCGTGACTGTATCTCAGTTTATGAATGAGACGTCAGAGAATGTCTGAATCCGGCGAGGCTGCAGGTAAGTCTGGGTAAAAATCTTTGCCTCTGCTTTTATTCCTACTGCACTGCCACTGTCTCCTATTTGAAAGGTGGAAGAACACTATTACATGGTACATCTTCTTCCTCTTTGTACAGCTCTTGGATACAAAGTGTCAGATGAAGTCTATTTGTGTAAGATGTTTTGGAGAGGAACATCACATACATGGCGGCGGCTTTCACCGGAGCCTTTTTTTTCGAAGGCTTTGCTGTCAATATAACTTTGCCCGTAGAGAGTTGGAGAGATGTACCGTGGTGGGGAGGGAGCGGGGAGAGAGGTAAATACAGTTATGGTCTGAGGTGAATAACAGGAGGGTGTCAGAGAAGAAGAAGTGGGAGCCAGAGCGGGGAGAAGGGAGAGAGGATAAGAGGCAACGAGGAGGGGGCAAGGAGGGCTAGAGCCACCTCAGGAAGAGAAGGAGGGGGGAAGATTAGTTTTGCTCCGGTAACGACAGATCATAAAAACACGAAGGGGAGGAAAGAGGAGAAGAAAAAGAGAGAAGGGGGGGAGGATTAGTGCCACTTCAGGAATGACAGAACATGGGGGAGTGAGCGAACGGGGAGTGGGTTGGGAGATGGGAGGAATCCTGGGAGTTTAGTTTAGGATTAGTTTTGCTTCAGGGACTGGGGATTGAATGAGGGAGAGAGAGTTGGGTGATCTGGGTGGCGTCAGGAAAACAAAACCTCTTATCAATCAATTGTTGACAAAGTGAGACCCAGAACAGTCTCTCTCTCTCGCCCTGCACTCCCGGCCCTCTGGGATGTGTATATTTACTGGACGTCACTGGCAGCACACTTCTGTAAGTAATGATGCAGCAGTAGATAAAAGTGTTGAACCGCAGTCAGTTACTTATAAGATCATATCTCCAAAAAATACTGCAGTTTTCTTAAATAATATATTTTCATGTGTCCTATACATCAATGATAGCTAACATTTTTAGTTACGCTAGCAGCATGCTGACATCAACATTTACCTCAGAGAGCTTCTTTCCTTAGTACAGTCTCACAGAGCTGCTAGCTATGAGGTGTAAATCACAAGCACTTTGGATAAAAATATGATGTTTGCCAATATTACAAAGTAAGCCAAGATAGGATATCAATTCACTTCAAGGACCTGCAATAAATTTGAGACAATATCAGTAAATATTCTCTTTGTCTTTTTCTTGAGTGCTTACCAATGTCTGCCAGGTGCAAGGCCGCTAGCACTGTTAAAATGTTTAGGGAGGAGGTGTGCTTGGACAGAAATGGTGACGCAGGTGTGCCACGAGAATTTCAAAATAAAGGCATAACTTAAAGATGACAACATGAAACAATGTTTTCAATTTGTATCAATGATATTGGATCATTGATCAGTGAAGTGATACTGATCCAGAATAATGTAATGTCACATCCCTACTGCTAGCATAAGCCCTTTTTAGATAGGAGTTGTGCCAATTTGCAGGAAAACCCAATCAGTCTTTTTTCAGCATTGGCAGTGTAAAAACAAAATCAGGGAGTGCAGCAAAATGCCACCTGCCTACTTTTGTTTATACAAAATGCGCCTTTTTCGGGGCAATGGGGGGCGTGAGCAAGTGACAAAACATGTAGCTCAGCGTGTGACGTAAACAGTGACGTGGGAGGGAAGCCGCGGCTGGTCAGTCCTTTGGCGAGTTGGCCTGTTCTTCCCCGTCCCCGTCATCTGACGGTTAATGGCCTCATCGCTTGCGAGGACAAGGAGGGCGCGCAATTCCTTGTCTCCCCAGTTGCTCATCTTTACAGTGTCTGTCAGGTTTGCGTTTCCCTCTTGCTACTAGCTGCTCGCTAATTCCTCAGCTGTTTCCTGTTTATCCACCGCCAGTGGGTCGCACGTGCGCCGTCATCAACATCTCCTCCCACAAGTCATCAACAGCCCCTCCCGTTGCGGAAGGCCGCCTCGGTCTGTTTAAACTAAAAGGGTTCCGCCAATATGTCTACCCTACGAGGCGGAAAATTGGGCACCTCGGATCAACTCGCCAATCTGGCTCTGTGTGTCTAAACGCTCGCAGTGTAAATCCCATTTGTGCTTTGTTCGTGAGTGAACAAAATGATGCTTCATACATTTCTATCTATCTATCTATCTATCTATCTATCTATCTATCTATCTATCTATCTATCTATCTATCTGTCTATCTGTCTCTGTCTGTCCTTCTATCTATCTATCTATCTATCTATCTATCTGTCTCTGTCTGTCCTTCTATCTATCTATCTATCTATCTATCTATCTCAGTAACATTTCACTACAGTAGCCTGAATGGTTTACACATTCATAAGTTGTTTTTTTTTTAAAAATATAATTAAATCAGTGAAGTCTGATGAAGTGTGCACCTGGATGAACAAAGTCAGTGATTCTGCTAGTGCGTTTAAGTGCAGACATTTGGATTCAGCCCAGCCGTTTTGGTTTGTGACCCTTAAAAAACAACCCTTTGTCAATGGTTACCTATCTCTATAAGCTATGAGAACTTGAAGCAAAACGAGTTTTTACCTTCTCAGATTGCTATTTTCAATGGGTTTGAAATGTTAAAATACTGTTAAAATATCAAAGATAAGAGAAATCTCTGACAGCATACCCACATTTCATTGAGCAGACTTATGTTGTTTTTCATGCTGTCTTACATTAATTATGTGTACAACAGTGGGTAAAGAGAGTGTGACTGACCAGAGGATGGAACACGCCACCTCATCAGCGGATTCAAATTTCTCTTGTATTCTGGAGGTAGTCCATCCCTAAAAATCACGACTAATTACCTCCATCAGTCCAAAACAAGAAACTAGTTTACAGCACATGAATCAGAATGAGCATCTACAGCTGTTCCTTTTTCGGTTGGCAGGAATCTCTTGCTGCTCCTATTTTGCCTTGGAAATGAAAGATTTGCTTGCAAGATATTTTTCCCCTTTATTGAGGCCATCAGGGGAGCCTTTAACACAGAAATAGTGCTCAACAGGGTGTTCTTGCCTGTGATACAGGGTATGAAAATGATGCAATAACAAAACATTTGTGGTGTCTGAAGTTTTCTACAAAGTTGTGTGGATATAAGAGCAAAATAATTGAGATAACAAGAAAGATAGCTAACTAGCTCCCTGGTTATTAAAGACTTTGCATAGCAGCCAAAAAAAAGAACAAATAGCCATGCTTGATGGGAATAAACAGTGCGGCTGGATCACATCTTTGACTCAAGTTCCTTGGATGAAACCCATCATGTGAAAATGGCAGCGACAGATGTCTTGTGTTTAGCAATGCCAACATTTACAGGTAGTCAGATCTGACAGACATGTTGCCAAGCCAGGTGAACACTTCTATGAAGCTGCACACGGTATATTTTCTTCATGCTGTGCCGTGACAGGAAGCAATAGGGGAGAAAAGAGAGAAGGGAGACTGAGAGAGAAAGCAGTGGGTAACTATGACTGGCCCATTAACAGGACTGGTTGTCAGTGTCAGCGGGCTCAGCTGCGGACAGTGGGCAACAGTAGTTGCGGAAGAACATTGTTAAAAAGGAGCAGCACTGTCAGATCTGGACATTCTCCTAAAGTGTACATGGCTGAGGTCACAGGGCGCATGGTTAACACCAGCAGAAGAGAATAACAAGTCCGGTGCTTTGTACAGATTGACTCTGAAGACTGTCCCAATGTGAATATCAAACCTCTACCGTGACAAATAGGCAAAGAGGGCGAGGGATGAAGAGCCAGGCGAGGGTTGTGAAAAGAGGGAAGCATGAGTGAAATGATGGAAAGAGGTTGCTGGGAGGAAGGTGAGGGTGAGGGTGAGGGTGAGGGTGAGGGTGAGGGTGAGAGTGAGGGTGATGGTGATGAGGGTGATGGTGAGGGTGAGGGTGATGGTGATGAGGATGATGGTGAGAGTGAGGGTGA
>NC_065527.1:22099386-22106345 GCF_006386435.1 Epinephelus moara
TATTTCGCCACTACTCGCGTTAATGGAGGACCAAATTAAGGAAGCTGCTAAACTGGATTTAACGGCGATGCAGCTGGGCGTGCACGACGACGGAGACATTTTAAACGGGCAATGCTCGCTTGTTTTCGGCACCCCCGAGGCATGGATACTAATGACGTCAGATTCTGGGTGAGTTGTTGATCTCTACTGATTGGTTAGGGAAAAAATCAAATTCCCTCCACCTTGTAAATCGCCTTCAATGGAGGCAATGTCAGACTGAAGGTTCTGGGAGCTTCAGTCTGACACTCAGGCTACCGTCTCCGCTGACTTTTCGCACATGCGCATTGCCGTTCCAGTCACTAGGCATGTGCGAGAAAGTCGGCCATCACAACAACCATGGCTGACTCCCGAGCTCTGTTTGAGCTGCTCACCCATCATCATCACTGCTCTGTAGAAAGACGTGCATGTGTGAAGCCGTGTGTTGTCTCATTACAAAGCTACACTGCCAACTACTGGCCTGGCATGTATACTACAGTGTTTTTGGTCATTTTTGCCGATCCATGTGCACCGCAATTGATATCTGAACTTAAAACTTTTTTCAACGATTCCCTTTTCAGCAGATCGTTTTCGTGTAAATGTGGCCTTATTTTGCTGTGGTTGGGATGTTTCTGCCAATAACAGCATACAGGTGAGGTCAAGACTTTATTAAAATGTAGTGACCAAGTAGCAGCAGCACGTATCAAGAGGAAGCTACGAAAAATTGCTATAAAAACAAATAAAGCGGGGCGAATGCCAGTCAGACGAAGATCGTTAAAAGTTAGAATAAATCTGAGGTTGGATTTCACTTTCACTTGTCAGCACTGGAGGACAAGATGAAGATGAAAAGCGTCACGTAAATGATATGTTCTCTGTTGGACAGGTAGGTGCCGGTGGTTAGCTTAGTTAACTTGCTAATGTATCATCTTTTCCATTAAAATAAATGTAACATTCCTACAATAAGAGCTTGCAGTGTCCAAGCAGTGTAGGGAAGATGGGCCAAGTTTGAATGTTGTGTTCACAAACAGTAACAATTGCTACACAAAATAGCTTGAAATAGGTATTATTTAATCAATACCAGCTCTGTAACTGTAATTATTATTTACATATAACAGTTTAAAAGGTTTGTGTTTGACTCTTTTGGACATATTTGCTGTGCTGCTGAGAGTTAGATGAGAAAACTGATACCACTCTCATATCTGTTTGTTATATATGGAACTGCAGCCGGGAGACAGTTAGCTTAGCATTAAGATTGGAAACAGTCCAAGGAATAGTCTGTACCCCCTAGAAAACTCACAACATCTCGAAAGATAAATGACATAACTAGTGAGCTTTAGAGGTGCTGGTAGGCAGATTTGTTTACCTTTAGATGGAGCAAGCTAGCTGTTTTCCCCTGCTTTTATTTGTCAGGCTAAGCTACAGTACAGTACACAGGGTCGTGGAGTAACGAAATACAAGTAACTAAGTAAAATATTTAGAATACAAAATATGAATACCTGTATTCTGTTACACTTAGCCTACAGTTTAAATTGGTGGTATTCTGAATACAGCCATGTCTTAACACTGTGTCCTAACTGATTTCTATACGAGCAAGCGTCAGGTTGATTTCATTGTTTTTTGTAGGACTTTTCTAACTGGCAGCAAGGGATGCAGCGCTGCCGCTTTGAGCTGAACTTTCGTTTAGTTGGACACTTTGTTTCTATTTATTCCTGTCTCTCACTTTGAAAGCTTTGCACTGGACAAGAAACGTCTGATGAATTATGTTGAAAAGAGAAGTTATCTACACAACACTTCCTCATTCAACCACAAAAACCTAAATAAGGTGGCAGCTGGCTGAAGGGAGACTGCAAGGAAGTGTAAAGTTTCACTGCTAATAACAGTATACTTGCAGCTGGCTATTGCATGTCAGTCCCAGTAAACACCACAACATAAGATGTGTGTTTTCTGTTTAAAAAGCACAAAAAGTACAAACACAGAGAGATAGAAAGTACTCACCCATTGTTTAGATGGTTATATGTTCAGTTGAGCGCACAGCTGATAGGTGCCCAGGTGGTTTCTTTACATGAGGTAATAGAAGTGAATATTTAATAGATTCAGTGTGGACAGAGAGTGCTGCTCGCTTGCTGTAGAGAAACAATGCAAAATTCATATGAGGCACACAATTCCCATAAAAAGATTTTAAAAATCTGAGTGCTGAGCAGTTGCCACAAGACAATGGCAGAGGAGATTCAGGACACTGTCATGTGTTTTTAACATGGAAACATACGACCCAGACAAATGAGCTCAGTGAGGTGATTTCAAAGTATTCCAAAAGTAATCCAAAGTATTTAGAATACATTACTTAGTTTGAGTAATCTAATGGAATATTTTACAAATTACATTTTAGGACATGTAATCGGTAACCCGTAGTGGAATACCTTTTTAAAACAGTAATAGTAATGGGCAATAACGAGGTACAGTAATATTACTTTTCCCAGTAATGATTAGTGCATCAAATTACTAATAAAATCTAAGTAATAACATTACAGTTACCCCAAAAACAAATGACCTTGTGTAACCTCACTTTTGTTCTCCTCCCCATACTGATTTGAAACCCAAAAATCAATCACATCTCATCATAAGTGTCATGCATGCACATCACAAAGCAGCAAGCTAGCTTGTGAGAAATACTTACCTTTAGCAGCTGGATATATTCTCATTACTTTGAGGTTTTTGGGAGAAAAACATGACAAGAACATCATTGTTTCAGGTTGAGGTGCTGAGACCCTTTCCACAGCAAAAAACACATCCTCAAATCTTCTGAAACACCTCCTACGACCGACAACAACATAACAACACGGTGAAAGAAATGTCGCCTTTCTCCACGACTGACTCTCTGTCTCTCAGACAGATCCTTGAGAAAATACCAGTCACAGGCAACAGAAGAACCCCAGGTAAAAAAAAATAATTTGCAAGCAATCTAGCCTTAAATGTGCCTGCTGATGACTACCCTGACATTCACAGAGACACAGAGCACACACATGAAGTCTGAGTTTTTTAGGAGAAAGGACACAGCTACCTGTTTTGTGGGGTGTACAGAAAAGTAATATGAGCCTGATGTAACAAGCAATAAAAATACATAACTAGGAATTATATACTCACGTCTTGACATATTTCACAGTAATGTGTGTGTGTGCTTTCGCAGCACAGGGTCAAGGAGAAACTTGGTTGCCATGACACGCAACAAAGAGGAGAGGAGAGAAAGCTCAGAGGATATGAATAAGGGAGCAGGAGAGATGGATGAGGGGAGTGGGGTGAAGCAGGAGAGAGACAGAGATGGATGGAGTGAAGAGTCTGGCTGTACAGGGGCACAGCTACGGAGAGAGACAATTCACAGATGCACAGAGGAGATCTGGGAGAGGCTTTGGAAAAATGACAAGTCAAGAAGTTGGGGAAGGAGGGATAATGAGCAAAGACAGAGAGGAAGGAGTGTGTGTTTGTGTGCGTAAGGGAGAGACGGAGGCCAAGAGGGAGACGCGGGGGGCGAAAAAAGGGAAGTTTATTGGAGAGAATACGGGGAGGAGAGGTGCACAGAGAGATGCAAAAATAAGGAGATTCAGGGAATGTTTGTGACAGGAAGGAAAAAGAAACAGACTCTAGTGGGAGAAGGGGATTGGTCCAAGAAACAAATCAGACCAGCTCAGCATGTTCTTCTTCATCCCACCCCATTTAACATGGTGGCATTATTCTAACCATAGCCCTAATCAATACTTGTGACAGCATATTGGTGATCAATCAAAGTGCCAGGACAGAATTGATCATGCTCAGTCAAATGTGACATAAACAAGGCCTTACGATCGATATGATGTTAGTGTATTCAGTCCAAGACAAACGCTCTGTATCTCAATTAACTGCTCATTTTGCCTCTATACTTTGATAAAGAGAGTCATTTATGCACACCTAAAAAAAGCAGCAGAGTGAGAGATGATGTGTCGGAGCAACCGCTGGCCAAGAAAGATTTAAGCAGCATCTTATTGTTAATATCATTGGATTATGTATAACCTTAACCTTACCTTTATTGAGACAAGGAAAAACGCACATTGAGCTATCACTTTTAAACGCTTTGTTTTTCCTTGTCGTGTGCACAGGGGAAAAAGTAAATTACCAGAAACAAGTATAATACAGAATTACAAAACATACACACCAGAAGCATTTAAGTTAAAGTGAACGTCTTCCCGAAGAGACAATCAGCAGAGAAACGAGAGCCGGGGAGTTTTTCTTTCCTCCCTGCAAAGCTAATAACACAGCACACCACAGCAAAACAATCAGATAGTGAAGAGCCACAAGAGGTGCCTTAATTATAGGTAGGAGCTAATTATGCTAGATTGAAGTTATGCTTGCCGCACTGATGTCACCACATAATGAGACAGAGCAGAGCAAGGGTCACGAGGAAGGTGCAGGAGGCAATGGACCACACATTTTGATGCTGAGGTCACGCCAGATCCAGATTTAAAATCTTCATTAAGGCTCTGATAATTGCGCAGCCCATTGGATGTAAATGAGGCTTGAAGATCGATACCCCAATGCTCGGTTCAGTCTAATGGAGAAACGAGTGACGGAGATACATGGTTATAACCACGCTGCCTCGCATTACGGATAACCCTTGCTAACCCTGTGTACCCGCTACACCTGCAATTAAACGATAATGCCTATGGGAGAGTGAGCGAGGAGCGAGGCCCGCCGCTCAAAGCACAGATGCTTCTATCAAAGCTAAATGATACTCTCCCTGACCTCGGGTGTAGCTAGCCACAGCACACAGGGAGCTTTCGGCGCTGTAATGCACCATTATGATATCGAACGGCCGATAGCTTCCCCCTCTTCTCCTATCACCTCCCCCACCAACTCCCACACAAATCCCTCTTCTCCTCCTCCTTCCACCCCATTCAATGCTGAGGCATCGAATGGGAGAGCGTTAGCGTGATTTCCAGGAGTTGAAAACCCTGAGGAGAAAGAAAAACGGCTAAATTGACCAGATTACTGAGACTAATTGGTCCAATCCTGAAGAACTGGCTCATTAAGGTGTGCGAGGAGATAACGAAGCACTCTACGGGAGAAATATGTGAATCACACACATTCAAATACTATGCAAAACACAGGTGGAGTAAACACACACACACACACACACACACACACTTTCACTACCTGGTTTCAGATAATTGAGATCATTATTTACCGTGTGGCACAGCATGTATTAATGAGATATTTCTTAAAGGATCAATTCACCCAAATTACAAAAACATATTTTCTCACTTACCCCAAGTATCTAGCCATGCAGACAATTTTGGTTTTATTTTTCCAGGTTCTGAGGCGGATATGCCTCATGAGGTTTCTGCTTGCACCTGAATTTCTAAGATTTGTCCCTATCAAAGCAATTCCCTGTCCCTATCGGCCTCTGAGAAAACATATTTATATGCTGCTAATTAACAACAGCAAAAGTGTTTTGCCACAGAAATAATGCTGCTTTTTAGCAACATGATTAGGTTAATTAACGTATGTGGAGAGTCACAAAATGTTGATACAAAATGTCTTTAATTTTCTTCCTACAATATCAGCTCTTGAAATACAATATCCTCTCCTAGCAACAAAGGCAAAGGCATGTTAGTTCTTTGTTTATGGCTATGTTTAGGAACATGCAGCACTTAGTTAAGGTTAGAGAATGATTAAGGTCTTGGTTGAATATTTGAAAATTCAACAATGGCTTCAGTACTTCGGTTTACCTTATTATGATCCCACTGAACCACAATCTTTTCCAAACTCAAACCAAAGTGCTTTTGTTGTATAAACCTATCCACATACTGAAGGCTGGATGCAAATCCTAGTTTTTGGTGTTGCAGGTCCACACTTTGCACACCCACCATCCACCTTGGCCTCTTCCCTAAACCTCTGTGTGGTATAAGAATATAGAACTTTGCACACTATACCATAGCTCTCACCGTTTTTTTTTCTTTTTACCACCACGTGGGTATCGAAACCAAAGCTTTCCTTAGTTGTCCAGTTGTTTGCACCCTGACCAAGAATTGCATTTCCCTCACTGGTAGTAGTGGTAGATGTAGCATACTTGCCAACCCTCCCAGTTTTTCCGTTTTTTATTGCCCTTTCACGGTTTCCTCCTCAGGGTCACACTTCTCCTGTAGTTCCTCCGATGTATGACAAATGTTAACACCTTATTTTCCCTTTTCATTGTCACAACCTGTGTCTGGAACTGTGCAACATATATAAGCCCTATGACTCTAAAAGTCTACTGTTTCCACCTGGACAACAATACAACTACACCTGGCATGCACACAATGCAGAAGAAAGCTGCTTGCGCCTCATTCC
Source organism: Epinephelus moara (assembly GCF_006386435.1). Classification (NCBI taxonomy): domain Eukaryota; kingdom Metazoa; phylum Chordata; class Actinopteri; order Perciformes; family Serranidae; genus Epinephelus; species Epinephelus moara. Next base: position 22,105,759 of record NC_065527.1, read on the forward strand.
TCAGTGAGTGAGAGACAGAGGGAGAAATGGAGAGTACTAAGAGAGAGAAATACTGGAAGAAAAAAATCCCCTTTCTTCTAGAAAGTTTTAAAGAAATTTGTAAAAACTGCCATTCAAATTTTCTGTTGCACACAAAGGTCGCACAGCACGATGAAATGAATTAATGAAAACAGATGAATAAATGAGTTTCACATAATTCACGTCAGAGGGGCAAATTATTTTGTATTCTTTCCTCCTTTCCAATGTTTTAGATGTCAAGGCAGGGCTGTTTCAAGGCACTCTGGGGGCCCCAGACAAGAGGCACCTTGGAGGCCACCCCCAGCGTGAAGTTTAGTCATCAGAGACTTGTCACGGTACCAAAATTGGGACCCACTGTACAATACCAGTGAAAGTATCACGGTTCTGAGTAGTATCATGATACCACAGCAAAAATGAGGCAGATGTGCCTTTTGTCATTTATAAAAAGATAAATCACTTTTCTATAATACATCAATGATATTTCAATGGAATAAATTACTTATTGACTTATTCATAGAAAAACAGCATCAATAAGTGATGAACATGGGGTGGATCAAAATAAAATAAAT
>NC_065527.1:22106355-22280369 GCF_006386435.1 Epinephelus moara
CAAAACTATTTTTAGTCGCAAATGCGAGTAAAATGCTCGCACCATAGAGCTCTGTGGAAAACAAATCACTGTAGCATATATAAACAAATCTAACCTACAAGTAAAAAGAAATAAATAATAACTTTCACTGCTTAAAGATACTCAATAGCTCAGCTAATACCTGAAATGTCACTGGATACAAACCACTGCAGCAGATATTGAGTGCCAGGTGGCCAGCGTGCGCCGTTATTGGACGGCGCATGGACACTCACCCTCTTGCGATTGGACTTTGAACTTATCCCACAGCAGTGGTACATGAGGCACCGTAGTACTACGGTACTCCAACAATGCTAGCGTGGGTGGCAACCAATCATGCGGGACATGGTTTCAATTTGCGTGACGCGTGAAAAGAGACAGAAATGCTGTGCAGTCCCGCACAATGCGGGACGTCTGGTCACCCTACTTAGCCACTCGCAAGCAGCAGCTAGTAGGGGGCCCCATTAGGGGGGATTCCAACGTGTTGTCGTTGTTGCAGTGTCTATAGGGGTTCCATCGTATCGTCATTGATATGGACCACTTTCAGCTGTCTCTGGGGGCCCCCTTCCAGCTCGGGGCCCTAGGCAATTGCCTAGTTTGCCTGTCCGGTTGCGACGGCCCTGTGTCAAGGTTGGCAAGTATGTGTAGCAGTGCCTACAAGACAGGGTAAGTCTTTGATAACTGTTTAAGATGGCGAACCATTTACCTCCATAGAGGCAGAAATCTCTAAACCTGGACCACACATAAACAAAATTACCTCCATGGCTAGATGCCTCTAGAGGTAAGAGAGAAAATATGTTTTTTAGCAATTTGGGTGAACTGACCCTTCAATGTACCAGCTGATGTACTGAAGGTTGACATACAGACAATAAATAAATAATCAGAATGATGTTCAGAGGCAGCGAAAGATGGCAAAAGAGGGAAGGGAGTATGTGTTTCCCCACGCTGAAGGCCTCCATCGCTTCATCGCCCCCTTCACTCCACAAGCCATCCCTCCATCACAGAGTGAGAGAGGGGAACGGACAGCATTGCCTGAAGCCACCAGAGCAGTAGAGCGAGCAGCAGAGAGAGAGAGAGAGAGAGAAGGGGAGAAACATAAAACAAAGGCAGTGGGGGTAGAGGAAGGCAGAGCCAGGTGCGGAGGTGAGGAGAGAAATACAGAAAGACGAAGCAGGAGAGCATGAGAGAGACGCAAATGCTACCTTGAGAGGTTGTCCTCTCCTCTGGTTATCCTCCATCACCCTGCCTGTGTTTTCTCCATCCCTGCGACTCCCTTCATGGCCCTTTGGCTCCGTGACCCCTGTGTCGGCTGCCATTTCTCAGCCTGGCCCTGTCACTCTCCTCCCGGCCCACATGCAGCCCACACCGGAGGGTCGAGTGTCGTCAGCGGAGCTTGAATCTCACACCATTGTTGTAAGACAGAGCAGATCCTGTGACGGACCAAATGTGACAGTTGAGCTGCTGACCTTTGGTCCCGGAGACGACAGACAGGAACCGGCAGCAACGCCCATGCACACATGGGTACTTTATTCATACAGAAACACAACCAAAGAAACACACACTGAGATGTAGCATTGTCTACATACACATGATTAACATGTAGTGGGTGCCCTTGTGCTTCTAACTAGGGCTGTAAACCAGTAGCCACACTGTGCGTGAGTCGGTGCAGAAAAAGAGAAAAAGAAATTAGAACATCATTAAGAGGTGTGAGAATAATCTCAACGAAGCACCACACAAAAAAACATTTTAACAAGTGAAGTTACAACAAAAATCATTAATCTGTATTCGTTGTTTGTTCTTTCTATTGTTGTCCTACCATTATCTTTTTTTTAACTTTTTCATCTAATAAGCTTTACTGAGCAGTAAAGTTGATATTTTATTATAACAAGAAAGGTTTCTTGTTAAAGAATATGTTAATATTTTTTAAAAAAGTGTCATGAAAGTATCTTAAATGGAAATTTTTCTCATTATAATATAAGAAACAGTTTTTTCCTTTTCACTGTGGCAGAATTAACATTATTGAACCAAAAAGGAATAGTTAAAACATTTTGAATATATGTTTTTTATCTTTTGCTGCAGAGAGTTAAATGAGAATATGAATAACACTCTCATGTCTGTGTGCTTTAAATGAAGCTGGAGTCAGGAGGAGATTAGTTGAGCTTAGCATTAAGACTGGAAACAGGGGAAAACAGTCAGCCTGGCTCCGTCCAAAGTCAAGATATTCACCTGCACCAGTGCCTCTAAAGCTCAATATAGGGCATTGTATCTTGTCTGTTGAATCTAGACCTCCATATGGCACATACCTGGTAAATGTGGTAATAAATAGCCCATTGTGTTTTATTATCTTTTACAAATAGTATGAGTTTAATAAAAAAGTGTCACAGACAATGGACAAGTTGAAAGTTGTGCCATACATCTGTAACTTCTCTTTCGGAAGGCAGCGAAGACTTCCTCTGATATTTGCATCAGCTAGAGTAGCTGACTTACACCAGTTCTGAATCACCAATGTACCAGTGCATGTATGTATGATGTAAACCGATAATCCTCATACTGTATATGAAATAACCTTCTTTATTTCATGAAACACACAGGTACACGTTCTCACTCCCAACTTGTCCAAGGCAGCTTGGTGAGTGGCCCTGCACTTCAATCTATTACGCTCTTTCATCTTTCTAGCACCAGTTTTGGTTTGGTAGTTTCCGCTTGTCATGTGTCATTTCCAGTCATGACATGCTACAGTGTGTAAACTTCCATGTTCACAGATTCACAGATGGATTTGGCCACTACTGTAGGTTTAGGCACTAAAAATACTTGGATAGGTTTTGGTTTACATAAGTATGTTTGTTATGTAACTTACATATGTAAGATAGTATGTCACATGACCATGACTATGTTACATAGTTAAAAAACTCAAAAATGACTTTTGGTTTCACACAGGACTCAAACCATGGTCTTCTGGGTGACAATCCTGTGTTTGTTTGACCCATCCACCAACCTGATAACTGCTGTACACTGACTTCTAAAGGAACTTTAAATGCAGCTCAGCCTGCTTAATTTTTTCCCAGTGGCCACTCATGGTATTGCAGCAAAAAAATCTCGTGGCCAAAAAAGCATTTTGTCCCTAGACCACTATTATAAAACAAACGTTTGTAAAACTGTTGATAGGACACCTCAACCTGCAAGCAACGGCAATTATGGCTCTTTCTGTTATGAGTTACTGATCCATTGAGGGTTTATAGCCAAGAAAAGTGACTTAAAAATCTGTGATGTCGTCACAATGTAAAGTCAATGAGCCGAGCGAGAATCTAGTTTGCTTCTTTAAGCCTCGCTCTTTATACTACTTCACTTGCTCTGAGCGTTTAATATTTCTGTGGATGGGTTTACCTTGGAGTTAGCTGAAAGCCTGATGTGTCTCATACAGACGCTAAAGGCTTGGATATACCTTCTGCATTGAATTTCTGTGGACATCTACGGACACGTGGACGCACACACAGTACTATTCATACTACAATCGAGGGTCCACGTCAACTCCCAGCAGTGAATTGGAGGTCTTGGAGTTTAGCTTACTGTCCTGCTGGAAACATTGAGTGAAAAGGAAACTAAGAGGATAGTGCTGGGTCTGAAGTGAACATCTATCAAATATCAAACTAAATTCACTGTGGTGAGGTGGCTGTGGCTGGCTTGACTGCAGTGTTTTGGACTGGGCTGGAGTTCGGAACAAGAGATTGGAGCATACACAGTCCGCGCTGTTGCAAAATATGGGCTGCACGCTGATGTCCGAGTAGGGTTCATGTGGATACTTGCAAATATGGGTCAATGACGACATTTACGTCGCGTGGACTAAAGAGAACCCTCACTGAGATGTGGATGTGGAAACTATGAATTGGCACTAAAGGATGCCTTGCGTGCTTGTATGAGACGCCTAGGGCCACAGACCAAGCTACTAAATGTGATGCTCTGGTAATGAGAAAGTGTTGTATGTGTCAACGGATGCTTGGGCAGAGACCAACTAAAAGCTCTTCAACAAAAAGGGACTCCTACTATTAGCAGGTGTAAGAACTGCTGGATGTAAAGCTCACATCTTAAATACAGTACTTTGGGTTAAACTATCATTTGTTTTTGTAAATGTCAATTGGTTTAATAGGTTGTATAATCCCTGTAGGCTCCTCACGTAGCCGACTGTGCCAACACTGGCTGAAGTGAATATGGAAATTACCGGGATTGGAGGTAAAAGGTTTTCCTGTCACAGCAGCGTTATGTGAGTTAAGGCCAAAGCGGTCCCTGAGGCATTTTTTCCCCCTCTGGCAGTCGTCGTTTCTGTTTCCATAGATTCACTCTCCTCAGTCACTATTTTTCCCTCTTTTTTGCCACCTTTTATAACCGCCACATTTCACCTTCATTGCCTCCATCTTTTAAAACACTTCACCTCTGAGTCCAGTTCTACAGTCTGGTTCGTTATCTGGCTCTTTATCTTTCTCTTTTTTTTTCTTTTTTGGTGACACACACCATCTACCTCACTTTCTTTACCCCTGTGTCTATCTCCTTAATGCCTCTCTTCTTCTTCCACCTTACTTAAAAAATAGCCTGCATCCACTCTCCTCCCTTTCTTTTTTTTTTTGCTTTGTTTCTCCCTCGGAGGGGCCCAATCGCTCACTTTCTCCCCCTCCCTCCTTCCCTTCTGCTCCCTTGCAGTGTTTATTTAAGCACTTTCACAGTCACTGCACCCTGCTCTGACTGTGTCGAACGACCAGCCCTCCCTCTCCCCATCTCTCATGGACACACTTTGTGTTTGTGTCTCTATCTCTGTATCTCTGTACTCCTCCCTCAGCCCTTTTTATTCCTGTACCCTTCTCCTTTACTTTATCCCTCTTTCCTTTCACTCTTCCTCCTGGTGCTCCCTGCCTCTTTAGACATTCTGAGATTCAGAGTTGCTTTAAAGACTTCACAGCCCCCCTCTGTCGTCGGAGCTTTTTAGATCTGAAAGGAGCAGGCAGCAGAAATCTGGGCCAGATAGAGCCAGGCATGGGCAGGAGAAAATATATCTTTACACTTAGACTATCTCAGAGACATGTAATTGTTAAACTTAAAGGAAGATCTTTCTAGGCAGCTCGTAATTATCAGAAGAGATTGATGCCCTCAATGGGCAATTTAATAACCTGGAGAGGGCAGGGACTGTCGGATCCAGCTAATGTTTGAAAAGAGCAGCGTTAAGACACTAATCCCATTCATCTCAAGTTCTATATTCATTTTTCTTGTGTTAATAATAGCTGCACAAGGACACGCGAGCACTTCAGTAGCCCCGTCTCTTTCATCTTTTCAGTTTTAAAATGAGTTTGTAATAAAATTATATATATCATATCTCAAATACCTGCTGAGAGTAATAACGATTACAAGAAAACTCTCCTGGAGAACGTTGGCTGCGGCCAGACACTTTCATCAGTGCGTTAACGTGAAGCTGGACTGATAGGCAGTTTAACAGAGTACTGTAGTGTCCCAACACATAAATATGATCTGCTCCCTGACGTATCTACCTATAAAGCAAGAAGTCTGTGTCTGTGTTTTAGTGTGTTGTCCGCATATCTCATGAACAGTTTATCTAATCTACCTTACACTTGGAGGGAGTATTGAGTATTGAGTACTGAGACCAAGGGATGTGCAGTGTCGAATTTGGTGCGATTTGTACACGCGAGACGTTCAATTTTAATGAACATTGACTAAACAAGCGAACAGCACTCTGGTAGCGGGGGTGGGCCTTCAGGGCTCTGCAGAGTCAAGCATATCTCGCTAATGGGGCTTTCACATCGCTGCATGGTAACACGCCACCTCCAGTCTTTTTATCAGGGGAAGGTGGCAGAGGGGAAGCATTTTTGAACACAGCGGTAGGGGTATGAAGTTCACCGTGTTGAACTTCTGGTGGTTGCTGCCTGGCTTTGGCTGATCAAATAGCCGGCATTGCATGAGCAGAAAGAAGACAAGTGAAAATGGAGGAGCTGATAATGCTGGTGTACGAATACCTGGACTTAGAGCACTAGCAACTTAAAGGACAACCAAACCGGGCCTGGGATAACATTTCCACCAAACTTCAGATGACTGATAAATTGCCCAAATGTGTAGAAATCTTTGGTGTTAGCTTGCACTTCTGCCACTGTTCACAAAAGCACCTGCCGCAGCTGTAGATTGCAGCTGCTTTTAAAAAGACTTTGCTACTTGGGGGAATGCTCTTGCAGGTAGGCGTTTGTCAGGGTGTTTTCACAGGTGTTGCTGATTGTGAGTAGCTGCAATCTTGGGTGTGTATTGTGTAAATCAATACTGTACTTTGTAACCGCCTTGGCTATGTCAAAGCAGGCGACTGCCTATTTGGAAATCAATACTCTACTTTTCACCCTTTCTTTGAATAATAATATTGCTGTTGGTAGTGGTAGAAGAAGTTGTCAAACCTTTATATCTGAAGTAAAGCTATTAACTATTAATGACGCACAGTAAAAGTCCTGCATTCAAATTTAGTACTTAAAGTGAAGAGTGAAAGAGAGGCATTATCATCACAGTGTACTTAAATTTACGTAATGTCTGTTCAAAGTGGAGCTTTCAATTCTAACATAATGCTGGATAGTTTGATGTATAATAGTACATCATATTTTATTTCTTATAGTTTGTCAGTGAAATGAAAATCTGTAAATGTAATAGTACAATTTTTTCCTCTAAAGTAGCACAGTGTTTAGATTGAAGTTGTTTGTATGAATGGTTCTCGATTGTCCTGTTACAGACAGGCATCTTTTAAATGGCCACTGCACTAATGTGCTGCTTATAGCCAGAGTAAGTAAATAGTAAGTAAGTAAATAAAGTTACATGTGAATGTGATAAAAACTCGTATGAAGTTTTTTGTGGCTTCTACAGCCCACTCTTCATCTCTGCTTGACGCTAGCGGCTCAACGCTACATTAGCCACTACTCACATAACACACCCAAATGTCCAACCAATCTGTTGGTGCAGCCACATCATGGGTAATGTAGGAGCCAGGTTTTTACAGGAAAGAAGAATATGTAGAAAAAAAGAATATCTGTGGTTTCAGCCCAGCCGCCACAAGACAATGTTGGCATTGCATGTTTCTGCAAACCACAGATATGTAACATTTGAACGTTTCATCTGTATCATATCAATGTTTCTTGGGTGACATCATTCTGGTCACATGTAAATGAGCTGATTTGTCATTGGGAGATGAAGGGGATGGTGGATAGCATAAAGCAGCAGACAGCAGCAGGCTACACAACAAAAACAGATGTTTTTTAGACAAGACATCAAAGCATTTCCAGCAGGGATTGTAGCAACAAAACTGGGTGTTTAATGTCAAAACATGATCTTTTTCTAACCATAACCAAGTGGTGTTTGTGCCTAAACATAACCACACATTAACCACAGTGTAAAGTTTCAACATATCTGGGACATATGAAACATATAAATGTTACATATCCGAGATTTTCAGAAATGTACGGGGTTGCAGGTTCTGCTGCATCGATTTATATCCTTTTTTCTATAACTGCCCATCATGAGTCTGACAGTGTTATAGGAGTGCAGTGCTACATCAGTGGAGTACAAGTAGTAGTAGGCTGTAGCATTGAATTTAACAGACGGATATGAGAGTGGTATTGATGTTCTCATCTAGCTTCCAGCAAGAAACCCGGTCCCAAAAATGTCTAACTACTGCTGTCAGCTTTAGAGCAGCACCACCTGAGCTTGTGCAGATTAAAATTTTTGCTCCAGGACTCTTCAGCAGGACTGAAGTTGTTTGGTTTAACACTTCGGTCTCTGTGTCACACTGTTGACATCAGTATTACTGGAATTCTGCTTGTGCTTTAGAAATTAGTTAAATATTCTTAAATGGAAGCTTTTCAAATATTCAACCACGTATTCACCAGTGAGATCACATGCTATTGTCATTTATTACTACGAACCTCTACAGTATGTGGCTCTACTGCACCACCACCCACCACTACACAATACACACACATGCATGCACCTCCAAAGCCCATCCCCTACATCATTCACGGCCCCATTGACAGCTCAAACACTTTGTAGTTCCATAGAATCGGTTGTGTTCTGCGTTCCCCTCGCTCTCAAGACTACTTTCTAGCCCTTTGAGTCTGGGGAACTGTGCCGTCGATGACAGTAATGTATTCTGGCCCTCCCCGCGGGCCTCCATGGACCTGGCTCCCTTCCTCTTCTTTTCCTCCTGGGACTTCCTTGATGTTGTGGGAGCTGAGGCCTGTTGACTACCTCCCCACCCATCCTTTTATAATGTGTTGATTCCCGTCTTCCTGCCTTTATTATGGGTTAATGTCTTCTCTCCTAGAACTGGCAAACTCAGATCGGATAAACTGTAAGAGAGAAACCATGAGGGAAAGAGAGAGGATATAGTGCAATATAGTCTCATAAAACTGAAATGCAGATTATGTGCTGTGGACCCGAATAATGCCAAGATTACATTCCTGTGCCAAAAATTGGATTATGTGACAATAGCATGATTTGGATTATGAAAAAGTGGCTCAAATTGGATGAGCCTTTTTTTCATCAGTGTGTCCCATGAAAAGCTGGATAAATGTTAAATTTAGGCAAGGAAAACAACATTGATTAAGGTTATGATGGAACTAAAATGTGCGTGGATTTAGAAAAACACAAACAGAGGAATAAAATATTCTGTAAAATCTTTGCATCCACCCACTTGTCAACAAAATCTCTGCACCATATCTGTCTCTTTTAGTCATTTAACCTGTTTTCTGTGCAGAGCTGACATTTATACACATATAAACACATCGTGATGTTCATTTCAGGAAATTTCAGGAGACCAGGCAACAGAGTTGTACTAAATACAGTTTGCACTTTGAAAAGAGTGACGGCTGCATTTAACGGAAATTTTCAGGTAGTTACTGACTGAGTGCACACTTGGTTGCTACCTGCAATGCACATTAGATTTGTAACAGACGGCTAGAAGTTGCACATGCTGGGAACTCGGGGATGGAGAAAAGAGATCTGACATTCTCACATTTCATACCATTTCACTGTGGTTCTACTGGAAAAACACTGCTGAAAACTCTAAATCAGAATGTCTTCAATATTGCAGTTGCCCCCGTATGAAACATAACGACACTGTGTCCCGATAGCCAACGAGTATCTGACTATCACCTCGTGTCACGTAACATCAGAGCTGTCTGCACTTCTGTTACTTCATGTAAACTAACCACGTAAATATCAGCTGTGCTCTTGAAATCTGACTGGAGACGTAACCACTTAAAATATGGGTGAGTAGGCTACTTATTATCTTACTACATTTGTAGCTTACATTATAAACAGAAAACACATTCTATATTGTGATATATTCACCAGAAATTACATACAATATCCATCTTATTCCTATGCCCTATGATCCCTTGCGCAAATTATGTGTGCGACTTCCGGTGTTGAACCGAAACCGGCGATTTCCAATAGTTATCCAATGGTAACAGTTTGTTTACAGTACTCTATTCTTTTTTCCAAGAGCAATTGGGAAATAAAACGTGGACCACCCCACCTGTTATAGCTCAAACAGGGTTATGTGATCATACTTCTGCCATCTCTGACAATCAACTGAGCACGCTAGCAATTAGCTTGCCTTGCTCCGTTAAAATATTGTTAACTTTAACATGGCCCAAGCTAGCTTCTAAAGATGATTTCTGATTTCTGATGACTTATTAAGAGATACTAACACATTCAGCAAACAGTTAACATTATTCAGTATTAACTGTAGCTCCATATAAAGTAAATAAATGTGATGTTTCCCAGCTAATCCTCCGCTCGTCTGCGTTAACGACGCGCGTTTTTTTTTTTTTTTTTTTTTTACACAGTTTTTAACCTCTGATTTATTACAAACTGAGCGAAACATGAGGCTGAATTTAGCAGCAGACTTCAGTAATAGTAATATAAAGTAGCAGTAAAAGAAATAACTTTTGGCATTCATTAATTTTTTATAAAGGAAGTACGGTAAAATCAGTAACACATTCTCAGCCCTAATGACTAAATACATAATTCAAGGTATGTTGAGTTTATTTTATAATGCACAATCTTCTAATGTATGTTGAGAATGAAGTCAGACGGGAAAGACAGGGATATCATGTACTGACGTTGAGTGACGGACCTGTCAGTCTAGGTGTCATTCTCTTCTGCTAATTCTGATTCATTACTTTTTCGCTATGTCTCGTGAAACTTTATTTCTCATATCAATAATACCTTTGGCGACAGGAACAATCCCTTTTTGTTCTGGTTAGATGTTCAACACACAGTTGCTGAAGACAAAAATTTAGCTTAGACTGGTTGTTAGTCGTTACAGACACGGACAGTACAACAAGTACCAGAGCTCTGCAAAGTTAACATTGGTTAAATATTTGTTAAAAAATAAATCAGTATTTGCTAAACTGAAGGCAAATTACTTTTGAAAGGAACCAGCGTTGGCAGTTAGCCACCAAGAGTAGCCACTGGGACTAACCACAGACAGTCTATGGGACTAACTAGCTTACTGCTACTTCCGCTATCTCACTTGGAGTTGGGCACATAATCATTTCTACAGTAGTGCCCTCAGGAATAAGGTGGATAGCCAAAAGTATGGAGTCTAACTTGTTATTAGCAAGGGTCATTTACCTCACCAGGCTCCCTGGCAGTCTTCTCTCCAGTCAGCTGCCACCTTACACTGATTATAACATCAAAATAAAAACACATTGTGCAGATAATTTCTCATTTCAGCTTCTTGAATTAGCCATCCCTTGTCCATTGTGGCACTCTCAAACTTAGGGACAAGAAATAGAAACAGAGTGTCTGACAAAACCGCGTTACTCATGGTTATTTAGGACACCTCTTTCGTCAGCTTCAAATCCAAAGAAATTGCCATAGTGGTGCAGTTTTAGTTTTCTTGAGAGACTAACTGCCACATCTTGTCTTGTCACCCCAAAAAACATGTGAACTTTTCCAAAAACAAAGACTGCCCCTTCCAACTCAGTGCTCGTTTCACAGCCTGTCAGACACTAATGTCTCTGTCAGTCCATTTATTTACAAACATAATATTAGCCTCTATTTAATCACATTAACATATTGTTTATATTTATGCAATACAAGTGGATTTATCACCATGACGTCATCGGCACAGGTTGTTGATATAGGTTACTTTTTAATTTGCCAGAACATGTTGTCATGACAAATGCTGGGTCAGTTGGTTATCATTAAATCAAACTGGTTTAAGCTTGTAAATCAGACCAGACCGGCAAAACGACCCATCGACTCAAATCTAGTGTGGACTTTAAATGATAGATTAAGACAAATAAGTTTGTCTATAGTGACTGGTTAGGGAAAATCAGGGAAAGATTAGAGTAGAGGACATGTCAGACTGAAGAGGGAAACAGAGTGTAACAAGCTGATAACTCTGTCTGATATCAGGCAAAAGTGAGGTATCAATACTCTCCAAAGCTGATGAAGTCACCATCTTTGTATTAAATGTTGCTATGGCTACGGACCTTAATCACAACTAAGGCATTATTCATTGGTTAAGGGAGCTAACTGCATTTACCTGTTCACACGCACGCAGCGCTCATTTCATTCTGCTCTGCTGTGCACCACAAATTGAAATTCACTCTCATTAGCGAATAGCTTGTCAATCTCAAACACTGACGGTATGAATGTAGCCACAGATGCACAGCGGGTGAGCCCAGGAGGAAAAACAAAACAGAAAACAAACATTGTAGCATGGTAGAGACTCTGAAGCAAATCTATTTCATCTTTTTGTCAGCCAGTCATGTCTGCTGTGACATGATCAGCTGCCACTGCCAACAATTTGTAATACTAGCATGCACAAAAAGAGTGGCGTTTTCTAGCTGCTAGCTGTAGCGTGCGAGCACCCAGATGGCCTGTTTGTATCTATGTTAAACAAAGAATAAATGTTTGCACAGAAGAGGAGGCATCAGAAGAGTAATGGTGGTGTCTTTTTCTCTTCCTTTATTTTCTTCATATCTCTGTTTGTGCTCTCGTGCTGTCTGCTGTGTCCCTGTGTTTGTCCTCTAAATTGAACGATCACATTGACACACAGATAAGTAACTGTACCTTCAATGCAAACACATACACACAGCACAGACACACGGGCATGCACGCACTCCTACTGTAAATTAATGACATGCACGGGAGTATACACACACGGATACAATCAGACACACACCTACAGGGAAACTTTACTCAGCTCTTGGTATCTTGGGTAAATCTGTCTGGCAGAAGTTGAATTTGGCAGAGCAGTTCCTCCACGGCGAATAACACTGCAACTAATGAGTTCATCTCTTCCACTCCTCTTTTCTCTCCGTCTCCTTTTTGCTCCACATTTGCACTCTTGTTCTGTCTCTACCACTCCTCAGTCTTGCCCTCTGTCTCGATCAGTCTCTCATACACACTTCTCCTCTTCATTTCTCTCCTACTCGTACTGTTTCCCTTTCTCTACACCTCTCTATCGACCCTCTTGGACATCCTCTCTTTACCTGCACAGATGGTTTCGGTGACTCCTTTGAGTCTTAATTATTCCGTCAATTACTGTGGGAAAATGTGCAATTAAAGTGGACAGTTATTTTGCGCCATGCGGCTTCATATTTATTAGGGTTACACCTGATATCAGGGGCTCGGGAGGTTTTCGATGCTCCATGCCATCTTTTCTGTCGCCTCAAGGTGTGTGTGAGGGACATCTTGGGGGAATTAGCACATTTTATTTCCATAATCTTTTTCTCTGCAGGGATCCCCACTAATGGATGAAATAGTATTGTGAGCATATGGCCTATGAACAGTTAGATGACACGCCACAGAGTATATCTTTCTGGATTGTTTTACAGTTAAGTGCTGAAATAAGAAAGCATATCAACATGTGCACATTTGTTCTTTGCAATGGCATTGATCTGTTTTTCTTTATGTGCCAATCTCACTCGGGCTCACTGTGCTCATTGCTGGCTTTGCAGCAACCCACAGAAATTATTTCCCTGGGAATGAGTTTGTCAAATCACGCACTGTGGTGCAACCAAACACTTATGTGCTGTGTTAATCCGTTGGAGTACTGTTCTACCCCAACCTTTGGGTCCGCCGCTCTCCCTCTGCTCTTCATTACGAGGCCTTAATCCTGACAGCGACACTCCACGCACAGGGCAGCGAGGAGACGGACAAACAACAGGAGACCTGCTTATTCGCAGAAAGCCCAAAGCAAACACTGCAGCTGCTACGGGTGGGTGATGCTGACAGCTAGAGCGGCGTGTGGGGGCTAGAAAGGGGGAGAGGGAGTGATAGGTGTGGGATATGCATATGTAGACCTGTACACAAGTATGACAAGCAGCAGGGCAATCTAGATTAGTATCCAGTGTAATGACACCCGCAGAGAGAGAGAGAGATATGGAGAAAAAAGGGATGATGTGAAGGAGATGCTTGGCTGATGAGGAGAGGGGAAAGTGTCGTGCGAAAAGAAAAGACTCAGAAGAGGGAGCTGAAGAGAACAGCAAATAAAAAAAGGGAGAGAAGTGGGAGGAAGGGGAAGAAAGAGAAGGAATACGAGTGAAAGATTAATAGGGAGAAGACGGAGATGGAGGATGGTGGTGGAGTAGAGTGAAGGGCCCATGGCGCCACTCTAAGTCATCCTAACCAATGAGGACCTGGATGCTGAGAGGGCTTGTTCACAGCAGGCAGCTGCTAGCACATCATTTTGAAACCTCTCTCACATCCCTCTTCCCCCCTGTCTTTCCTGCTCTCCCGCTTCCTTTTGCTTAGATTGCACGTCAGTTATTATGAATTGTTTATTTTATTTATATTTTATTGTTGGTTTGTTCGTGGCTCAATATGAAGCTGCTGTCTTGGCTTGTAAATGAGATCCTGGATCATAGTAGGAGTAACTTGGATTAAAAAAAAAGGTTAATTAAAATAAAAAATAACATAAAAAATCTCTCCTCCTCCTCTTCTTGTTCTCTCCATCTGTAGACTGGCAGTAAACGTACAGGGTGTAACTGAGCAGAAGCCTCCTCCTGCTCATTAATGAAAAGATGTGAAGGAAGCCGAGAATAACACAACATGATTTGTGAATACATTTCTCTGTCCTGAGGGATGTTTTAAGCCCTTATAAGTTAACCGGATTCTTTGCTGGTTTTCAAAAAGCTGTGTATCATAACAGTGTGGGTAGTATGTGTAAATGAATTGTGGAAAACTTCCCTCCATCTTCCCAGCTCCCAGATCTCCCTGCTCATCTCAAAGCTCAAATGCGTCATACAGCAGATTTTCGCTGGCTGCAGGGCTGTCACTAAAACTACAGATTGTACTTCTGCATTGTTGGCTGCCACCACGGACACAAAGAAAGCGGATTGAGAGAGCTGTCCCTCTTTCTGTCTCTGTCTAACTCAGATCAAACTGTAAAACTAGGCAGTGCCAATCAACTATAAATCCAGACTCTACTGTATTGCCTATTTCTCGCTAAAAATGTCTCCATTAACATATTTTAGTGCACTGTTTGGCTGTAATACGAGAATTTGTAATGTAAACAAGAAGCGGGTGCCATACTGTTTCTTGTGTTACAAAAACGGAGGCTGGGAAAACTGAGGTCAAACAGTAAAACCTAGCATTGCTGATCAAATATGAACCAATATTCTGTTTTAAGAAAAATATTTTATCTTACAGTTTAACTGTTATTCAACGTTGTTTGTTATCAGTGTTTATCATGTTTATAGACCGAATCACTGTGTTAGTGTACGATAACTTTTGGGTAGAAAACCCCTGTCTTACGTACATAAAATGATATGACGTTGACCAAACACTGCTTTAATTGGTTAGTTTATAGCCACTTAAAAAAAGTCCAACCTAAAAAAATCAGTTCAAGTGTATCCTATATTTACAATATTATCACCACTTTACCCTGCCATCAGACAGCCCTTTACGACAGGAAACTCAAATGGTTATATCAAAGCTACCAGACTGCACTGACAAAAAAAGTAATTTCTGTTTGGGAGCTGCTGGTCTACTGCTGCCTGGATTGGTCAGTGTTTAACGTAAAGCGGAGATAAAAATCTTAATATAGCGTACACTCAAACAGATACTGTTTTTTTTTTTTCAGGTGGGTAAAATAAGTTTTGCCCTCGTCCACAGCAATACATTGCTTAGCTCCTGTGTGGGTAGATTTAGTTATCAAAGATGCTAGCAAAGCAACATGGCACAAAAAATAAGCCCAGCAGAAACGTCAGACAGGTCAGACCACTGTGTTTGACTGCATATCTTTAAAGGTCCACTATGTAGGATGTAAGTATATTTTCTTTAGTGTGTAATCATCTGAAAAAAAAAATGGTTGTGTTTTCGTTACCTTAGAATGAGCTGTTTATATCTACATAGGGAGCAGGTCCTTGTTTATGCAGATTGCTATGTTCATCACTATGTGTCTACAATAGCCCAGAACTTACAAACCCAACGCTGGCTATGGACAAGGCCATTTGCATGTTGGCGTCGGTCACTATCTGTGACAAGCGCATCGAAAAAACACTGATTTGTAATGTGAAACTGCTTCATTCAGTGTCTCTGGGTGCACTTGATTCGGAGGGGAGGAGACCTGTGCTGGCTCCAGGTAAAAAACTTGAGATTGCCATGTTGCACCACCATGTTTCTACAGGAGCCCAAAATGGACAGACCAAACACTGGCTCTAGATAAGGCCATTCCTGTTTTCACGATGTTTCGCATTGACCATGATAGTTGGAAGTCCCTCCACAGCAAGCAGCGTTGGAAAAGTACAGATTTTTAAAAAAAATCTTTTTCAGTGTTTTACTGGTTTTAGTCGCCTGTTCTGGAGAGAAAAGACCTCTGCCAATAATTTGATTCCTAGTAAAAAGCTTGTGAACGTTTGGACCTTAAGAGAAAAAAGGTGAGCACACATTAGCAGGTGCTAGGCTACTGGCTTGGCTCTGACATACCAAACAGCGTAAAAAAACACTGATTTTTGCATGAAATTGCTTTATTCAGTGTTTTTTCTGTCTTAAATCACCAGGTATGTTTGTTTTGGAGAGGAAAAAAATCTCAGAGGATAATTCGGCTCCTGTTTAAAACTTCTGGAAAAACTGAGGAAATTCTAACCGGGTGAAGTTTCAGCTAGGTGCAATTAGGAATCCTCACCACTAGATGCCACTAAATCTCCCTAAAACGTACACACTGGATTTTTAAATGCTACAAGTTTGCTGATTTCAAGTATCTCCATAATTGAAATTAATTGCCAGTTGTCTTTCTAGAAGTGATTGTTGTTGTTAGCAACATCATGATGATTTGGTTTACTAGTCCAGTGTGGCGCAGTGCATTTTGGTAGTTGCAGATGTCTACCTCTGAAGCAAAAGTTAATGCCACAGCCCCTTTTCACTGTTTTCTCTGATCATATAGCACCGACTTTAAAAGTAGTTGCATTTTTTTACTGCATGGACATCCTAGTCATATTAAAGAACCATCTGTCCAGCAGTGAAATACTTATTCAATATTAAGAAACATAAAGATGATGGTAAACTATGTACATGACTTGGCCTGCTACCGAACAGACATGTTCTCAAACCTTTGGTGTCCAACATCAGTCTCATCACACTGACTGACAGGTTGGCAGAGGCCACATTGTGTCAGTTCACACTGTGGTGTCAAACACTAAGTCCATACTATCATTCCATTGAAGTTCAATGAGTGAAATAGAGAGGGGAAAATGCATCGCACACTGATAACTCGCAGTTAATGGGAAGCAAGAAGAACAGCAGGGAAACTTATCAGCCGCGTGATGTAATGTTTACCGGCTTTTTAATTAATTATGAAAATTAGCCGAAGCGGTAGGCACGCTGAGAAGTGAAATCAGATCTTTACGCTTATCGCAGCCTCGCAGCACTCACAGTGCGCCGTTTGAATGACATCTCACGCAGAACGCACAGTCCCACACACTGTCCCTCACAAGCCCACACACACACAGACGTATACCTTTGTACACAGAGACATTTAAAAGCATCTACAAACACACTTACAGTTTGCACATGGAAGCTTGTAAAGTTGACATTAATGTATGCAAACATTAAACACACAATGCCACAGTCAGACAAAATGCTGTTGATTGGATTTACAGTTTTCAAGGTGTGAATAAAATTAGATTTTGCCCTTTGATCCCTGAACGATGACAAAGTACTCCTCATTATATTCATCTGTCAAAATGGACTGCCAATGTGAGCTCGCCTGATCTATATTTGTATGCATTGATCTGGAAAGAAAATAGGTGAACCAAATATGCGCAGAGTTACACAAACAAGCAATTACTCTTATGGCTGACGTGACATTTCTGTCGTGTTAGTTTATTCAAAAAACATATTTTTCTTTATGTCTCCAATCAGCAATCAGTTGCCTCAGCGTTTAGTCTTAAAAGAGAGGGGTTTTTTGCGGAGGAGAAAAACGTTCCCAGGCTGTTAAGAATATGTGGGCCGTATGTGACAGTATAGTAGTATCACAGTCGTGTCATTGTTTCAGCTTGTAGTGTTTATCATTAACTGTGCAGTGCTGTAGCAGGGAATCTCCTCTCTGTTAGGTCTTGATTACTCATCGCACAAAGTTGGTCCCTGCAGGATGGAGATGGGCAATGGGCAGAATCCAATATTCCACCTTGGAAGACAACCTGCTCTGTTCCCATCATCTCCAGCCGGATTAGGGAGCAGGATATTTACGAAAATGAGAGAGCGAGGGAAGCTGTACTGCCAAGTTTCATCCTCCTCCTCCCCCTCCTCCTTCTCCTCCAGTTGGACTTGTGTGTAGACTAGAGACATAATGTGAAAGACAAATGTGGACAAGAAAGCTTTTTTCCTCCTGCAACTTCGGCTCAAAGGAGAGGAGCCAAGAGACACGAGGTGTCCACGGGGAGAGGCAGGATTAGCTGGATTAGCCGAGACGCACCAGTGATAGGACTGGGCCCTCCTGGACAGATAGGCTTTCTCTGGCAGCTGGGCCTGTGTGCAGGGGCCAGTTGAACAGGGCCCAGCATTGTCTCAGTAAAACATTGCTCAGGACTACAGAGAAGCCCGCATCTACTCTTTTCCCTCCCTCCAGTGTTTGTTTATTGATGATAAAATGGACAAGCTTTTGCTGTCAGGTTCAATGAATTCTTGTTTGGGTGCATAAGTAGGTCTTTCACCTCCTCTTCTTTGGAGAATTTCCTCTTTTCAGCTCCAGTGCTTTACAGGCGCTCGCTGATAAAGCGTTGTGAATTTGCATTGCTTAATCTGAATCACAACTGGCGGTATTGAGAAGAAGCCCTGTTATTAATCACAGAATTATTAGAAATTTATGCAAGGATAAATAATAAATGAATAAATAAAGTAGGTGGCCTGAGCAGAAACCAGTAATTTATTTGGTTGATCGGCCTTGTGAGACTGCATTAATGATACACTGTCATTGCACCACACACTCCTCAGATTTAACACAATGTTTCCCTCTTAGGACATTAAATTTTCCTTCTTTTTACTT
This sequence comes from Epinephelus moara, assembly GCF_006386435.1. Classification (NCBI taxonomy): domain Eukaryota; kingdom Metazoa; phylum Chordata; class Actinopteri; order Perciformes; family Serranidae; genus Epinephelus; species Epinephelus moara. Next base: position 22,124,903 of record NC_065527.1, read on the forward strand.
CTCTGTGCATTGTGTATATTTTTTACACAGGCATTTACAGTGCAGATGCTTTGTTGCAAGCATAATCCCCATAAGTCCTCTATGGCAGCATATGCACTGCTCAACATAAGTACTGTATATCTATACGCATCTTGTGTGATATGGTCTTGGCATTCATTTCTCTGCGTGTTGCCTCAAGGGCTCCCCGCGGAAAAGATTTCCTGTATCTATAACAGAAATCACAGAAGAGAGAGAAAAAGAAAGAACAAAACTGCAAAGAGGAAGCAAGAGAGCAAAAGAAAAAAAAAGAGGAAGAGAGCAGTGAAAAGATGGGAGGGGAGCAATTAACGAGTGCAGAGCCAAAGTGGGAAAGTGAGAAAGACAGAGAGATGTGCAACTGTGAAGAAGTAGGGGGAAACGCATGTTATTAGCGATGCTGGTGTCACATTACAGCACAGCAGAGTTTGTAAAGTGGCGAGATAACTCTCACCTGAGGCCATATGCTGCTACCATCACTCACAAGGACAATCATGCGGCGAGACTAATGCTGCTGTGCCGACTGTTACAACTGTGCACGCATGTGCTAGCATGTGTATTCATCTCTGTCTGATGTGTGTATGTGCATGTGAGTCAATATGTCGAGGGCCAGGACTACAAAGGAGCAGCTCCTGTAAGCAGGCCTCAGCTGCTCTGTAGGACTCTAAGAGCCGCCGCTCCTTCCGTGATTAATTCTCCAGCCTGCTTGGCGTCCAAGGAGTCAAGCATGCACTGTTATTTATCTGCTCCCTGGTTTGTCCCCGGGAGGGCTCCCCCTTGGTCTCTGGTGACACCGTGGGCTGCATGAGACGGTCTTATTGTTGTTCACTGCTGTCTTATCTGCAGTCTTGTCGGGAAAGACAGAGGGAGCAAGGGAAGAGGGGGGAGGAGATGGAGGGGGGAAGGGGCAGCGAGGGGCAGGCTTTACCCAGATTGTCTTTACTCCAGCTTTGCAAGGAGAGATTGAAAGTAAAGGGATACTGCCCGATCCCTGGGCTCAAATACTCCCAGTTAATGGAAGCTGTCATAAATTTGAATGTAGATTACATTCTTTTTTCTCTCGCCGTCTGAGTGTCTCAGATGACAACACGATGAAACAGTATATCAAACACTCCAGGTGTAACACCCTGCCGTATGCACGTCAGGGGTGGCCTATGTAAATTTTAATACAGACAGATTATTGAGATTTACTAGTGGAAGGGGGTGTGAAGGCTGATCGTGCATATACCATTCCACCTATAGAAATAGAGTGAGAAGAGGACATTCCCATCACGGCCTCACACTTAATTGAAATATCATCAAAATGGCAATATGGCTCAGTGCAATATTCAATTTGTAGGAGCTGCAATTTTTTTAATTAAGATAAAATGTGTCATAACATACCATTATAAATGACACATTGTGATGCTATATAGAGGTCCCGGCCTACAAATCATAATTTAGACATACGGAAACATGCTTGTTTGGTACAGGCCCAAGCAAAAATAACATCATCATACTTTTTGAAATGGAAAAACTACTAATTCCCACTCAAAACAACCTATCAATATTGTACGTTTGCCATTGCAACTGATGTAGTGAGCTAACTTCCATATAAACTCCTTGACAACCAATTTGACTTACAGCAAATTGCAAACTCACGGAAGTGAGTCGAGTGGTGCGTTTTCGAATCAACAATCTGTTACTCTTGACATATAACTGTAACTGTTATTCTCAATTTCCTTTGTCGCCATTATGTGCATGATGAAACATGATGTAACATTACTGTAGCTGCACCTGAAGAACGAGTGAGAGCCGCTGCTCACTCAGCAGCTGAGAGGACAGAAGAGAGACCCTTGGGATAAACAGCATGCAGATCAGTGTGTTTTTACATCTAACTCTGTGAATTAAGGGTTTATTTCAACCAAACCAGAGTTGGTGATTGTTGGAACAGTGGACTAACTACATGACCATCAAGACAATCTGAGATGGTTTTGTGTGGTTGTGTGGCAGACTGGATGTACTGCCAAATTCACAAACACGGCACTGGAGACGGCTAATGGTTGTCAAATGAACATTCAGTTCACAGGAAACAGCTGCAGTCAGCACATCAGTGGCACGTTCCTCAAAACCTGTGACATCTGTAGCACAAGGAGAAGTGCTCACTAACACAGATTTTTACAAATGTGCAACCAAATTTTGAGCGAAATATATCTACTGAGTGCATTAGAAGTCTCAGCTCTTCAACTTAAACCTGTGAAAAAACAGGGTAAAAACAAAAATGTTGCATTTCAAGTTTTGTTCAGTGTATAAATCTATGATCCTCTCCATGTCTTCATGATGTATTACATGATCCGCGTCTCAGGTGTGCTGTATTTGTGCGTTTGAGGACGACGAAGACAGAGCCACAGGGGAGGAGAAAAGAGACATACAGTAATAGAGAGTGGCTGTTTGTTACAGTACATTAGAAAGCATTATGGCTCGGGTAGCAGAGCCGCAATGATGAAATAACAACAACAGCAAAAGACACGCACAATTGCACACACATACACACACACACACACACACACACACCTAGTAATCACGATGTGCAATCACACAGCTAAAGGGTAATTGCACATAGAAGGGAGGTGCTGCAGCTCTGTACAGTATGTGCAGCATGTACTGATACAGGAAAAGTGACCTCTACGTTCCATGTTCAGTCTCACCTTTTTCTGTCTTTATTCTGCCAACATTATCACCTGCCTACTGTAGTAAAGGTGGGCTGTAACTGCTCGTGATTTTACACAGTGAGGCTCAGAGCACCCTGGAAGCTGCTCACAGTAAAAGGCAAGGATGGAATCACTCCCCCAGCAGGATAAAACTACAGACCAATCACAGAATTATAGAGCCCAAGGGAGCACGACCTGTTTTCTGCTTGTGTTTAAAGAAAAGCGGCGAATGGGAGCATCCCTTGGTTTCCTTTTTTCCCCCTCTTCCTTTTTTTTTTAATCCAAACAGCCTCTGAGTCAGATTTATCTTTTTAATTCTAAAACCCAGCCTTTCCCTGTGTTCTCCATCTCTGCCTCCCTTTTCCTGTAACAACTAGCCTGATTCTAGTGATGCTGGTAAATGGTGGCCCAGTTTGTCCCCCTCTCCTCCTCCCCCGCGCTCCCGCTAGTGAAATTACCAGTTGGTTACTATAGAGACGTGTTTATAAATGCAGTTTATAACTCCCTTTCTGCCCTCTCTCTCGCTGCTTTACCTCCTCATTTTCCACACCTATCTTCCGCTCTCCTCTCAAATGACATCTTTCTTCCTTTTTCCTGTCTGTCTCACTGCTCTCTCCTTCATCTGTCCCTTCCACCCGTTTCTTTTGCCCTTTCTCTCCGTTCTCTTTGTCGAAATCTCATTATTTTGTTAATTTCGTCGCCAGCCACAGTCAACGTGACTTGCTATGCAAGTCTCATTGCACAGAATTAATACCTAATTTACCTCAATACTCAAATGGGCTCCACTCTAGCAGCTTCCCAATCTAGGTGTTTACAATAGCACAGGGCTTCCATCTTTGTCTGGCTCCAGGCACTAAACTCCTTTTCTCCTATGATAAGTAAATGTAGGGCTCTTTTTTATGATAATGCATTTGTGTGGGTATGTGTCATATATCAGTGTTTGCATAGCACCCTTCTACCTTTGTGACCAGAGAGGTAATGTAAAGGAAATAAAAGCTGTGGGTTGTCTTTCTGCTCCCTCATGAAAGTCTAATGGAGAGCTGATTCATGCTACCCAAGAAGACAATGGACGTATAGGCGTATTTAGACCACTCAAAGCAGAGTGCTGCCGAGGCTACAGTTCTACTCCTACTGGGTTCAGGTGTGGAGGGGAGCTAATGCACAACAAAGGGTTACGCTTTATGTAATTATGTAATAACCAACCTACCTCCACCGGCTCCAAACGAAACACTTATCTCCGGTTTGATTTTTCCACAGTTTCTAAGTGCTTGTTTAAAAACGCATTTGCTGGTCTTGTAGTGAGGCGTCCTCGACTCTGTATGTTTCTGTGATTGACAGATTTTCTTCAGTGATAATGATTAGCTTTGCTCTGGTCATTTCAGTAAAATGTCACTCTTCTCTGCAGCCTGGGGAGTGTGCAACAGAGAAGGTTTTGATGCTTCCTTCTGTTGCCTGTCTGTTCAGCTGTAGCACCACTTTAATTCTGGCAATATTACAGTGTACCAATCTGGGCCTATTGTAAGCAGAAAGCACACTGAGCCTTGAGCATAAAGGCTGTCAACTTATAACATTATCAAAAGGAAAACAAAAGTGTTAACACAGTTTAAAAAAACAGAATGTTATTGGGTGTTTACCTTTACAGTTATGTAGGTTTTGAATTTTAATATATTTCGAGACTTGTTTTTCAATGAAACACTGTAAATTACCTTAATGGTGTATCTGCTTTCCACCCACCAGCCTCTCTTCACTAATTTATGGATTGGGTTTTTCTGTTTCTCAGTGAACTTGCCAGCATTTAGTGGCAAATTTACCTTTCATCTGTTCCTCATTTTGTTTTTAGGAGTATGTGTGGCGGGGGAAACCAGTTGTTAATGTGAAACATGTAAACAGGAAAAGGTGAATTTTCTCTCCTAAAAAAAGTGTTATCTCTAAATCCAACACATTCTGTGTGGCTGCATCGTAGTCTGGTCTATGTACACAATTATGGATAGATTGGTGTATCTGTTTGTTCTCATTGAAGAAATTAAATCGCAACAATAAGACAGCACCCCAGAGCAGTTCATCAAACATTCTTCTACTCCTCCTTAGACAGACATCCTATCGAACTTTCTGTGTGTGTATGTGTGTGTGTGTGAATTGTTTTGGTACATTCTGCTCTTATTATCTTGCCCCATTGAAGGTTGTTTAATCTAAGTACATATTCTGCTTCTGATCTGACCTTAACTGGGCCTTTTTAGCCACAACATTCTATGCTGGATTTATCTCCACATAACTGACACTAAAGGAGCAGTGTATGAGATCTAGAGAGATCTAATGGTGTCTTGCAGTAACTGGGTTTCCATCCAAATGTGTCGCAAATTTTAAGCGAATTTTGTGAAAATGCGCAAAAGAAAATGTGAATTTATGCACGTTTATTGGCAGAGGTCTGTTCATTTCCAAAAACAAATGGACCAGGGGCCGGTTGCACCAACTGGTCTTTACTATGTGCAACGCTGGTTGCACCAACAGGGCTTACGCCTGGTCTTAGCTACGCCGGTTTTAGCTGTGCGTGCCCATGTGAATGCCCCCGGAATGCCGCACGCGGTCTGCCTAGAGGACTTAGCTTAAAGGGAAATTTCGGTTTATTTCAACCCATCTCCTATCGTCCTAAATTTGTTTCAAGTGACTAGTGACATAAAAATAATAGTTAGCATGTTAGCCGTTAGCCTAGATACAGCCGGGGCGCATAGTAGCGTCAGACCTGTTAAAACGTAAGTGAACGGGCAACCTTCAAGTGCAAAGTTAGTCCACTAAACAAGCTTTTTTTCCACAAAGACCGCCTCATATCGTTAGGATAAATGTCAGAGAACATATAGAAAACGACATGTAAACGTGTTGTCTTACCTTACCGGTGTGCTGCCATGTTTGTTTACCATTTAGCTCTGCTTTCCAAAGCGCGGCCGAAATATCGCAAGAACAAGCAGCGATCTTATAGCGTGCCTGAACAAGCAGCAACAGCTGGAAGGCAGAACCGGATAGTAGCCTGAAAAGTTCATTCATTTATTTTATGAAAGATTTATAGAATAATGGCTGACTTTTTGCCAGACTTCGACTTTGTGGAGGAGGAATTTGATTTTGCAGAGTTTGATGGCTGCCCTTATTTATTTGAGCCAGAATACACCGACGAAGAGCTTCGTCCTTATTTATTTGAGCCAGAATACACCGACGAAGAGCTTCGTGAAATTTAAGAACGGAGGAGGAGGAGGAGAGAGAGAGAGGCGCAACAGGTAACGTTAGAGGACGAGAGGGGAGGAATGGCTGCTGCAAGGCTGCTTAGCTCTGGAGATTGGTGGTGTACCTGTGAATGCTGTGCCCACAGAAGAGGAATGCCTCTGTTGCAAGGAATGGGACCGGTTGCAGCTTTATTTTCAAGGTCTGGATATTGTTATCCTAACAATATGAGGCGGTCTTTGTGGAAAAAAAAGCTTGTTTAGTGGACTAATTTTGCACTTGAAAGGTTGCCCGTTCACTTACGTTTTAACAGGTCTGACGCTACGGCTGTATCTAGGCTAACGGCTAACATGCTAACTATTATTTCTATGTCACTAGTCACTTGAAACAAATTTAGGACGATAGGAGACGAGTTGAAATAAATCGCAATTTCCCTTTAAGACCAGGCGTAAGCCCTATTGGTGCAAAAAAACTAGTAAAACACAGAATTTTTTTTATTTTTCCAAGCTGCTTGTCGCAGAGGGGCTTCTAACTATGGTGGCTGATGCGAAAAATGAGAAAAGAGGAATGGCTCTATCTAGAGCCAGTGTTTGGTTTGTCTGTTTTGGGCTCCTATAGAGATATGGCGGTGCAACATGGCGATCTTCCTAAATGAGGTCCAACTTCTTATTTAGATATAAACCGCTCTTTCTAAGGTAATGAAAGCACAATCATTCTTATCTTCAGGTGATTATTCACCAAAGAAATCTTACTTACTATATTATATTCCATTTCTGCCAATATATCCCCTAAATACAACACACTGGACCTTTAAAACATCAAAGTGGTGAAGATATTAAATGAGATCCCTGCTGCCTGTTTCTACAGGGCTGTCATCAAAACCTAATGATGTTTGCCAAGCTTGAGTGAACTTAAAAGCATCTCTTGTATCAAACTTTGTTGTAGCAGCACTCCAAATCTCAATGTGATTTTCTCCCAATTTTGTTTGGCACTTTATCTGCAAATATATATAAAAAAAATATTCCACCAAACTACATAATCAATCTGGAATCACAAGGATGTTTCAGTATTAGACACTTTTCAGTTTGAGATGGACATAACTGTATGTGTGAAGGGACAGGGGATATTAAAGGGGGAGATAGCAGGTCAATGGTACATGCCAAATAGAAGTGGTATACATCATGTGAAAGCTGGGAACTTGAAGATTAATTTGAGATCACATTTAGCACTGTGTCAAGTCTTCCTAGTCATAAATATGTCAAAAACATTCTATTTTGGTTGGGCATCAAATTTTGAAAGTTTAGAGTGTATAAATATTATGATGAAGGTATATGATGCCCATTGCACGCTCAATTATGTCTCATTAGTTGTTGCAACCATTTTGGGTTGATTCAGTTTGTTACGCAGATTTGGTGCAAAGTCTAACAATGTTTGACCACTTAAGAATTTGTAAAATTGGTCAAAAATCCTTCTAAAACACCACATTAAGACACCAACACATTGAGAAACACACACATGCAAAAATTTGTATACATTTGTATGGCAAACACTTCTGTTATAGAACTTGTTCAGAAACCCCCTTATTGTCAATATAACTATGGAAGCCATTCCTCCTCTGAATGCTCCAGGTCTCCAGTTTGTGGTTGTAAATTTTAATGAGGCTGTGATTATCTTAGAGGTCACAATAGGTCGTCACACATGAATACAATACAGTGAATCCACATGAGTCTGGACTTTCCTGTCATACACAATATATGCAATTCCAGGAGTGTTTAGGGATCCTAGTGTACTAAAACATATCAAACACACCATTTTCAGAAGAGGCGAAAATAACAGATTTATACTGCATGCAAAAATCTGCATGGGGGCGCCACTGCAGTGGAGTGCATGACTGATCGTGTCTGTTTGTGCATCTGCCTGCATCTTGTCCCTGATTTTGTCTGTCTTGTCATTGCAACTCCGTTCCAAGAAGCCATGTTGGCATGGCAGAAAAAGCCTGTCTTAACACCCAGGCTGGTTAGATTATACCGTACAAGACAGCGGGAAGCGCTGCCATGACATCGATGACACGACGCGTGTCACCCCTCCGCTGTCTCTCTGCCATTTAGCGACGTGGCACTCTGTGTGGGGCCCTCGCTGTATTTCTTGCCTTCTCTCCTTCTGGGGATGTGATGAGGTGCAGTAATATATAAGAAATGACTTGGTGGCAACTCATCTAATATGATTTGTGTAGGAGCTCATAAAACCTCGCCAAGCGTAACTTTAAAAGAATGAAATGGAAGGACCGTGTTGATTCGGCTCCCTCTGTCGCATTGCAGGGATCATAAATGCGTTCAGAATCGGGCTGTGGGGTGAGGATTTTCTGTGAATTTCTATCAGCACTAATGACAACCATATCATTTTGTCATAAAATGTGTAAGCGCACTATGTGTGTCATCCAACAGCCACTTTGACTACAAAGACCTCTACCTGGGTAACTCTCCTTCAGTCTGTGTCATCCTGTAAGGAAGCAGCCAGGCGTCTGATCCCCTCTGCCCCCCCCTGCAACGACTCTGAAAATAAATAATAAACACATTTAATTAAAATGAAAATGCGCTGCATTTCTGCGTTAATCCTAATTTATTCGCCTTAATTGAGCTTCCATTTGCTTTGCCAATGGTTGGCAGAAGTGTTAATAAATAAGCCATTGTCTTGATGCCATGAAGCATTTAGCTGAGCAAATCCTAATATACTGTAGCACTTCACCTGCCTAATCAGCAGGAAGAAAACTCCTCAATGTCATAAACTTCATGCAGCAGATGCGCACACATGCACACGCTTATGCATGCCTAAGCAACACGTATGCACACACACGCAGCCTGGTAATTTTTCTGCAATAATTACATCCTTTTCATATTGGAGACCCACCCCAGCATTAATTATAACAGTATAATGCAATCATAGCAAACTGTGTGTTGTATAATGTGCTGTGATAATATTTCCTCACTCATTTATCTTTTTCCTCGCCCAACAGTCGGTCCGTGGTTGGACAATCGATCTATTTGTCTCTGTGTTCCTCAGCTCTATGTGTTGCTTATTAGTGTCATTTGGTAAGAGGATATCTCTCTGATGGCAGCCTTTACTCCCCACTCATCATCTTCCCACCTCATCTCCCCACTTTGCTTTTTTTCTCTCCTCTTCCTCTAAATGATGAAAAGCTAGCTTTCTTTCTCTCAGGGCTAGAATAATCATTTTTCCAAAGCAGGGATTTAATTGCATGTTAAAAGTCCTCTTCGGAGTCTTTCACTGTTCTTGAACTATGCTCCTTTGACTGTCACCAAACCGGCATGGAAGTAAACGCTCCCTCTCTCTGTCTGTCTCTCTCTCTCTCTCTCTCTCTCTCTCTCTCTCTCTCTCTCTCTCTCTCCTTCTGTGTCTCTCTTTCTCATTAGTGAAGTTTTCCCTTCATTACCCTAATGTCACAATTTTGTCTCTTTCTTCTTCTTTTCAGAAAATGTAATTGGGCCTTTGCGTGTTGGTGATTGTCTCAGTATCTGCTGCATGTAAAATCACCAAGAGTGAAATTTCACCCTGGGCATATTTTCACCGTCTCTTAACCTCCCTCTTGGCTTCCTCGGACTCCTGTTGGGAGACGATGAATAATTTTTGGTAATTTCAGAGAGCATGAAAGAAAAGGATGAATATGGGCAAATTTCTATCGCTCCCTTTCTCTGCCCCCTTCGCTGCCCCTCCAAATGTTCCTCAATCTAATACAGACAGGCCGGCAAAATATTACACTTCATGCATTCAAAGCAGTGTTTATTCGTAGCATCTGATTACAGTCCATGTGTTTTTCTAGGGGCGTAGCAGATATCTGGTGTATATATATCAAGTGGCATGGTCCTCTTCAATGTGGCTCCAGGCGAAGCATCTGCACACATCTGCAGAGTGCAGAGTATCCCCCGTTGCCTCGTTATCTCCTCCAGAGCTGCTTAGTGATTTATTTACCTGCTCACCACATGCCGCTCAGGCAAAAAGGACGAGGAGAATAAAGGGAGAAAATGGAGAGAAAGAGGGGGAGAGAGGGACCGGTTGAGGACAGGTGATGAGAGGCAGAGGAGAGGGGAGAGAAAGGAGGCAATGAGCGAGAAAGAGTGTTCAGGCGATGATAACATGCTGATGATGAGAGGAGCAGGTGGAAAGACACATTCAGACGTCGTTTACAGACTGACAGAGCCAATGAAGGGCCAGGCGAGAGAAGGGAGGAGAAAATGAAAACAACAGGGCTGAGATTCAGACTTTTATTCTAATCAGGAGATTTTCTATGAAGAAAATAAAAAATCCAAACCCAAAGGATGCCACTTCACATTAGTGTGGACCCTGTCATCCACAAGAAGACATCAGCAACAGCTGAAGGACGCCAGGTGGTGGTAGACAAAAGATATTAGTCAATGAGAGGCGACTGGTTTGTGTCAAGAAGCAATAATAGATGCGTTTCTTTGAATATATAAACACAATGTGATGTATAGTGCACATAATGACATCTCAGAGACAGCTTCCAGTATAAATGGAAAATTAAGAATCTGTGATCCAAATGTAAACATCAATCCACCAGAGAAATCCAAGTTTTATAGTGATAGACATTTCAACACAGGGGCCACCACAGGATCTAAATTATTAGTATTTCCTAAAGCTGGTAAAGGTTTGTTTTCATCAGTTATTTTTGTAATCGTTTCTGCAAAATTGTTGTATATTTTCAATGATGATCAGGTGACAGATGGAAGCTTTTATCCTTTAGAATCTGTCAGTCCCATTCTTGTAAACAGGATATCTCAAGAACGCCATGAGGGAATTTCTTCAAATTTGGCACAAACGTCCACGTGGACTCAACAATGAACTGATTAGATTTTGGTGGTCATATGTCAAAAGTCACAGTGACCTCGCTTGTCTCATTCCATTGAATGTGACAAGCGAGCGAACACCTTGAGGGAATTTCTTAAAATTTGACACAAACATCCACTTGAACTGAAGAATAAACTAAATTTGGTGGTTGCAGGTTGAAGGTCAAGGTCACCGTTTTCCAACCGAGCCCCACCCACCTCAAAGCAGTAACAAAAACCCACACAGAATGACCACACCCCCTTTTGGGTGAAAGCAAGAGCTGTAAAAGTGCTGGTGCCTTTTTTGAAATTGAATGCCACTAGTGAAAAACACATACATACATTACAACTACAGAGAAGCCAATGAAATTCCACTTTAATTTTAGCCTGTGGAACATTCATCAACCCCTATTCCTTCATTTCAATGCCTCTGCACTGCCAACAGCTGTGACTGGAGGCATTATGTTTTCGGGTTGTCTGTCCGCCTATCCATCCCATTCTCACGAACCCGGTATCTTATGAACCCATTGAGAGAATTTCCTCAAATTTGGCACAAACGTTTACCAGGACTCAACAATGAGGTTAAGGTCGCTGTGACCTCACAAAACATGTTTTTTTTTTTGCAATAACTCAATAATTCATATGCTAATTGTGACAAGATTTCAAACAAATGTCTAACAGGATACAATGATGAAATAATGACATTGTATATCCAAAGGGTCAACTTCTGACTATCCTGACATCATAGTGTTTTGCAGCCATTAGTCAACGCCATATCAGGAACAGAAGGGGAGACATTTGGTCAGATACTCAATTGGTGACACTAATCTTGGGTGTCCACCTTGAAACTGTGCTGATTGTATAGATCTGCTATGCTGTCGGGTTGAAGATGTGTGTGAAGCATCCACGTTTTAGAATATGTAGCTTCTTTGCAGCAACATCCATATTTGAAGCGCTGTCAACTGTCACGGCTACACATGAGTCCGGACAGACATGGATGTCTAGTATAAGTGCAACCTGACTGGTTCGTGGAGGCATACAACCGTAAAGTGGTTATTCTACTTTTATATAATGACACTAATTGTTGATTGGCAATGACATGACTTGCCATATGATTTGGGCTCCTAATAGCTAAAGAGCAATACAGTATTCTTATTTTATGCCTTTAAATTGGCAACAACCAGCAGGGCTGTTTCAAAAGGGCACAGAGCCTTGCTGCTGCTTGCTTTGCTGATGTGCTGCTCTCATCTATATTGGCTTATTGTTTATTTTGCACATGTAAACGAATCACTCATACATGTGTTAATACAGCATTCATGTAATCTATATGCACTTTGCTAATGTTTGCACCTTCTGGTCAGATGCATAACTGCAGTTCACTGTACTTGTACTCAAAATGAAAGTTGAATCTAATATAATAAATTCTAATATAAAGTGCCTTTGAGCTTTCACACAGGAAGTGAGTATAGGGAGCTGAAAAATAGATGGAAGCAAATGTCAACATTATATCATATTAAGACTAACTGGTTTCCCTGTTTGCTGTGAAAATATCATTGTTTGGTTTTCATCCACAGGGTTTTCTCCTTTGATGTGCAACATTTAGACAGATTTCTCTAATAAAACCATATAATAAGGTAACTCACTTACCATCCTAACCATTACATCTCTATAACAAGCAGATGGGTTGGCAGTAAGTGCAGGCTTGCCAAGGTCAACCCTGGGGTACTCAGAGATATCGGCGCCTGTGAGGCAGCACTTTCATCCACAGCCAAGACTCACGCTGCTCCCTGGAGCTCTGCCTCTCCTCCCCATGCCACCCCCTCTGTCCCCTCTAGATCTGCAGGCTTAGCCAACTCAACCGTGTAAGCACATCTCCCCCACCGCTGGAACCAGCCTCCATGGGGGCCCTTGCTTGCTTTGCCACACAGCACGCACCAGGCACGCACCGCCAGTTTCACTGGAAGCCAGACAGACGTTCATGGAGAATTCCCCCACAACCACCCCCCTGTGCTCTCAGCCCTTTCCCAACCCAGCGTGCCGGTTTTACCCCAGAGGTTCAGTGCCAGTCATGTCACAGCCGAGCCCTAAACCGTCTGGGGGTCTGAGATCTTGCTACCACATTCCACTGATTCCTGTTGGCTGCAGTTCGGAGGGGAAAGGCCTCGTTCAGCCCAATCAGGATTTTCGGAGCTGGAGTGCTAAATGACCCTCTTAATGTCACCGGGGAGAAAAATGGGCAATCTCTCAATTTGGCATGAGCCGGTCCGTGGCAGCAAGGCAAGAACTTGATAGAGTGTGGAGGTTTTAAGCGGCAGGAAACCTGGTGACCTTTCCCTGTTTTCTGACGCGCTGACTCGATTGCCCTTTTGAAAATGCTAATACCAAATGGTTCCCTACAAAACAGGTCCTCCGAGAAGGCCCTTGGCGTGTCGTATAAAAGGGTGGAAGACAACCACAGGCAGTGTGTGTTCAGAGGGCACTGTGTCAAGTTTTCGGGGTTAAAGCCCTGTGTAATGTGAAACTGGGTGCATTAATTATAGATTGTTTTTTTTTTATGGCAGAGAAAATTCTCGGCAACAAATAACTTAAAACACTCAATTAAGTTCAGACAAAACTGAATTGCTCTTTCAAAATTTGGGCATCTGAAGAGCCAATTTAGAGTTTTATGGAAGTGATCACCATAAGCCTGCAGTTCATGATAAAGTCAGCCACTGAGAAAGTGTTTATTTCTCTCCTTGTAGCACCTGCGCAACCTTGCACATGGCACATAGCTGCTTAGTTTGTTGAGCTCTGCAAAAAAACACATAAAGAGCAACTTAATTATTTGCGATATTATTCATTCAACGGGCCACAGAGGTGTGCAAAAGGCAATAGAAAGCATAATTATCTTAATGGAAGACTGAGATGCATGCCCTTTGTAACACAAGCACCTCTTAACAGCCAAATCAATAGCGCACTACGGCTGTGCCCTCAGCCCAGGAGTGGATCACCTCCATCTCCACTATCGAGCACTGATGATCATAATAAGCTGCTTTGATGCGATTCACATCACCACAAATAATGAGGCATCCTCAATCGAGAGAGTGCTATTACCTTTTCCATCTCTCTCTCTCTCGTTCAGCAAAGTTCAGCATTAATGTAGCTAAACAGGTTTCTCTTCAAACCTCTCCAGGGTTTTAAATCCCACTCAATCATTTACTTTCTCCCTTTCCTCTTTCCTTCTTTTGCAGTTTGACTGGCAGTTTTCATAAAATTAATTAACATTTGGAAAATCATGAGAAGCCCAGTGTGCCAGCATGATAGAGATGAAAATAGAATAATAGAATCTGATGACCGTCTCTTCACAAGTATCGCGTTTGTTGACTATCAGCTCATCAGAGAGCTGAGAAAAAGAAACAATGAGATATTCCTCCAAGATGGCCACGATACATCTGGCTACACTCAACTTAAAAACAGATGTAGCCCGACACCAAGTCCCCGATGAGGCTTGTATAACTCCACATATGCGACCACGTCAGCTGTGTGTCACTGGGCTGTGAGCAAGTAACATTGATTGCTTGGTTCATTACTCCTCCTCACTGGACTACTGACTAACAATACTCCTCTGAGGCATTGCACTTGGCCTTAGTACAAGTGCTTACAGCAGAGCGGACTGTGTGGCTTGCCGAAATAGCTCTGTGAGCATCAGCTGATCCCCCTGTGGCTCATACTGACGTTCACAAAAAAAAAAAAAAAAGAAAAAAAAGAAAGAGCCAGGGTGTTTAGGGAGAAGCCAGAACAAGGGGATTTAAATCGAGGCAGATATTGCTTCGTGACTCCCAGTTGGGAATGGTGTCAATAGGGCAGGCAGGAAGAAAGATGTGATCAAGAGCAGATCAAAAGGTGCAAGACCTCCTAACATGTGGACAATGTGTGCAGTTTTGCTTGACCTGTGCAGATGAATCTGCCTGCAGTGGCATAGTTGAACTGAAGTTGAAGCAGAGATGTTTGGGTTGTTCACCGTCAGCAGATGATGGTGCTGTGTTAGTCTCAAAGTACTACCAAATTACTAGATTTGTGATGACAGAGGCTTTGGGAAACACACAACATTAACATAGTGCTTCTGCCCAACCTTCACAGTGTGGATGTGAAAGTGCTGTGTGGAACAGCTGGCTAATTAAACCCAGCAGGGATTACTTGCTAGCTAATGATTTAAATCAGGCATCACCTAATGGCAGACCACAGTCCAGACCCAGACCAAGTGATGGTTCTACCTGGACCTGTGACCAATATTTGATAAATTAATGAGAATAAATAATAATCCCCATGGAGCACAGCTAATCCACTTCATACAGCATTAGTGTTACTCAACTGACCCAGTCAAATCGATTGCTTATCCTGCATTCATTTCTGTAAACAGATATCTGCATATTTATGCGATCTGGTTTCCATTTGTAGTCCCAGTGGTACTGACCAATCACGTTTGAGCAGTAGGTAAACAGTCCTGTGGAGAGGTGGAACGTATTGGCTGAAATGCAATCTAAGAATCTCTCCTGACGATGATAAAGCTTTTAATTAGCATTCTTTAAAATATATCTGCATTCATATGAAAATATGTAGAGAAGAGCTGAAATGACTGGTGCAGGGAAGAAGAAGTCTTAGCCTGGATATCCACTGGCTACACCAGACATCCCAAAAATACTGGCTCATCTTTGTCGGACGATGGGTTCAGAGATTGACCGTGTGTGTGTGTGTGTGTGTGTGTGTGTGTGTAATTTGCTAGAGAGAACGACAGCATAAAAGAGATGTGAGAGAGATGACAGCATGGAGAGAGACTGACTCTGCTTCTTTCTGGCTACAGTCTGTGTCTGAGAGTGTTATCCCAGCTCTAACCAAAGTGGCACTACACACCTGACCTTGACCATGTTTGGATCGACTTGCAGCTGTGAGTCAGCTTTCTCTGCTATGAGCATTATTAAAACCAAGTACTGTTTGGTTTTGTTAAAATCAAGTGCTGTTCGGTGAGCGCCTACGCATGTGAGTGAGAATGGCACTAACTCCATTCAAGATTCAAGATTCAAACTACTGGCAGGGCAGCGACAGGCCCATTTCTCTCTAGGAGAGGAAGTAGAACACAAATAAAGAGAAAAGAGGCTCCTCAAAGCTTTATTTTCTTCTACAAGAAGCTTTTTTCTTTATTTTGTCAAAAAAATTCTATCTTATCTTCTTTTACATGAAATGTAGGCCTTAAAGCTACAGCTGGGAACTTTTATGAAAATAACTGTGTCATATTTGCTGAAACTGTCAGGGTATTCTAAAAGAAGTGCATGACACAGATAATCTGTGAAAAAAAAATCATGTCATGTCTTCTCTCTGCTTCTAATGGCATTCGCTAGAATAAGCAACAAGCACTCAGAGCAGACAAGTCTCTGAGGCAGCTGTCAATCATGTCAGTCGCTCTGTGAACTGCGGTCAGTCTGTCAGACTAGGCAGCGCTGATCAAATATGAATCAGGATTCTGTTACTGCATTGTCTATTTCTCACCTCAAATGAGATTGTTTGTGACCTGCCCACCGTGTTGGATACCGTCAACTGAAGTACCCAGCACAGCCTGTCAGCCGGACCTACTTTCTCATTGTACAGCTAAACAGTACACTAAATGACGGTGGCCTCGTAGGGACAAAAAGCCTTGCGCAGACACGAGTTTTTCAGGAGTAGGTCTATCTAGCGATGAGGTAAATGTTTATTTAGAAATCTAAACCATGTTACGATATTGTAATGAATCCCTCTCGAGCAGGAGACCAGAGTAGCATTCGGGAAAAAAGGCCAGTTTATTTGAGCACTCCAAAAACTCTGGTAACACTCCAGGAGGTAAAAGACTCCGTCCCAAACTCTGACTCTTCTAGCGTTACACACACACTCCATACACACATACTCGTTTACTAGCGGGGACCCCCCTCCCCTCTCTGCTCCACCAATCTCCAGCCCGCACACTGACTGACAGCGTAGCCTGTAAACAGAGCTCAGCTGTTTATTTAGCCTAGCAATATCTCCGGACTATAGTAGCTGCAATGGACGACTTTGAACGCGATTTTGAAGAGTTTCTTGTAGCGAACACAGATCCAGAGCCATACCTGTTTGAGCCAGAGTACACAGATGAGAGCCGGAGTACACTGAGCGGGCGAGAAGAGANTATAAACATATTAATGGGTAGAAGATTCAGATTCAGATTCAGATTTGACAATAAACCATGCCAAATATTACACACTGGCCCTTTAAACTAAAGATAGGGATTTGTTTTCAATACAAGCTCAATGTGTCTGTATGTTAAAAGTATCCTACTTTGAAAACTGACAGTGCATATTGTTGAAATGATATGGAAATGCACGTTGATTTCATTTCATAAACGAAGGGGAAGGCTATAAGACACAATTTGGACATTATGTGGCTCGGACCTTTGCTGGGAGGAAATTTTAGTAACATGACCTGTTTGAATTTTAATTTAATGCCCGTTGAAATCATCAGACTCTCATTATTTTGTACACTCTGATTTTAAGAAATGGATCATTTCATACATATTGGAAATGCGTGATTCTGTAATAGTGGAATGTCAGTCAGGTAAAAACATAGTACCAAGCTATAAAAAAAAGATGCTGTCCAGGTGGCTGGTTAGCCGTGAGAAGTTCAGATTGTTTGGTCTTTAGCGGTCCCTGGTTGGCTCAGAATGCAAGTTGAATGAAGATTTATGAATGTGAAATAGATTTCCTGGGAAAGAAACCCCCCCCCCCCAAAGCTGAAGTGTATTGTCGGAACGGCTGATTACAGCATAGAATACCTTTAACCTCCTGATAAAACGGGACTACATTCTATCAAAATAATTATAACCTTTATTTTAATAGCCATAGATGACTGTATTTTCAGCATGTAACAGGCTCTATGGGATAGCTTAGACAGATTTCTTGGCAAATCCGCTTGAAAAGTTAAACCCTTCCCAGGTACATACATCACAGTGTTATATGTGAGTGAACTAGTCAGGTGTGACTACAGTGACAGCAGCTTGTCTCCTGTTGCCTCCAGCCCTGATTTGTCTATAGCAATGAATGAATGGCACCGAAAATGTTTGATTTAAGCCTAGCCATTGACTATGTGTCCTCGCTGTCACTCCCTCTGTTATGGAGACACACACACACACACACACACACACATACATCCAAATCAGCCACATGCCAGACAGTACGGCAATTATTCAAACAGCTAATTAGGTCAGTCAGCTCCTTCAGCCCTGCGGGCGGAGGGTTGTGCAAGATGGTCAGGCCTGACATACTGACCTCATGACGGCTTGCCCAGGCATCACTAACTGGGATTGGTCCAAAGCCAGAGGGATGAGTGACCCGAGTGTCAGTTGGACTCATGATTGAAATCCTGAGCATCAAGTACAGGCCTTCTGGGCATCGTGCCATGTGTCGCTGTGATACTGTACTCTACGGATATAAGACGACCAGGAGTAAAGTCCTTTTGAACAGTTGGACAGGGTTTCATTTTTCACCCAGTAGACAAACATTTGAATCGACGATTGATCTGCTTTCAGGAGATAAACACAGACCACTCACAGACGTCTGTGCAGGAATTTACTTACAGCTAGGTTAAACTCTATTTGCAAATAATCCTTAGCTTCTACTTGCTCGGAGTGCCAGATGGAGTTTGGAACATGGCACAATATAACAATGAGAGAGACTAAACAATAACAAAAAAGGGATGGTGTTTTCTTAGTTTTTTAATCTGATACTCTTAGTGTATTCAAGTATAGCCAAGAAAATGGTTTCCAATATTTTCTGTTCGCAACCCACAAAGATTATCCAGTATGTTACAAGAGAAAAGCAAAGATTAGAAGAAATTATATGTAACTATATGTACAGGTAGGAAGACAAGCAGCAAAGGGCTACAGGTTGGGATTGAACCCGTGCAACTGCAAAGGCCCCAGCCCACATAGGGCCCACACTCCACCAAGTGAACCATAGATTGACAAACAATCTTAACTCTGAGGTCGACTTACTGTTTTGTTCTGTAACTTGTTGCTTTTTTAAGCACCTTTAGTTAACATGGACAACATGTCCTTGGTGAGTTTTAAACAATGGAAGGTTTGAACATCAGTCTTTTTTGTTGCTCTTTGAGTTGAGATTGGTTTTTTAACAAATATGACAGTTACACGATTTGTTTTTCTGCTTTCCTGCCCTGTCAAACTTATCTGTGAGCCAGGAAGTTGCCCAGAACCAGTGTTGGGCTCATTACTCGACAAAAATGTTAATTTATTACTCCGTTACATTTTTCACAAGTAATATTAATGCTTCACTTACTAGTCCCTGCTAACAGTAATTCATTACACTACTTCTTGTACCACTTCTCTGTTACACCCTACAACATTGGTAATTACGTCCTTTCTCCTCAAAATTCAGACCTCTCCTGTGCACCTCTGTGTAAAAGTCTTGGTAATCTCCAGTAAGCACAGTTAAGGCTAGATAGCTTGCAAATTATTTTTTTTACCTGAGATTCTTCTTTTGCCTGTGACTGGTATTTTCCTAAGGATCCTTCTGAAAGACAGAGAGTCAGTCATTTCACTCACCACTTATTCAGCCACAAGCTTCATTAGTTCTTTGTAGCCCGCAGCTGTCCACCATTAAAATCCAGTTTAGGTTGTTTAGCCAGTGTAGAGCTAAAGCCAACCTCCTCGGCAGAGCTTATCTTTGGTGGGGTGTATCGTAGGAGGTGTTTCAGGAGGTTTGAAGTCATGCTTTTTGCAGTGGAAAGAGTCTTAGTACCACTACCTGGTACAACAATGTTCCTCTTGACAAAATCGAAGTGATAGGAATATTTCCAGCCGCTGAATGTGAGCGTTTCCATCGTCCAAGCTAGCTTACTACTTTGTGATGTGCATGTGCAATGGTTAGAAAAATGAATCTGGAGATGTAATGCACCGTTGGATTTTAAAATCAGTAGGGAGATGACAGCAAAACTAAGTTATTTGCTTTAAACTGTAATATTATGACACTTTATTATGACATTTTATTAGTAATTTCTTACATTACTCGATACTGAGAAACGGTGGTGTAGTGGTAGTTGCCAGTCGGTGAGTATACTGTAAACTGCTGGGAAAAGTAATAGTATTACTGTAATGCATGACTACCCTACACTGCCCAGGGAGCATCTTCAGTTAACTACAGATGCTAATACAGGGGTTAATTTCTGTGCTTACTGTCATTTTGATCCCAGAGAAAAATGTGATTTATCTAAAATTTAAGTTTATTTATTTATTTATTTGGAGTCACATTTCCCAAATCTCTACCATGGATGTGACGGAGTGCAATTTAGTATGATCATAATCAGAATGGCCACAGATGTGAGAATAAGGTTCTCAAAACACCTCAGATTTACATGCAATGGAAATGAAAAGTAGGGCTGTGCAGTATAAGAGGATGCTGTTATAATAAATTTGTAACACAAGGCTGAGCAACAGTAACTTGTTGCATGCAGTCCATTTGATGAACACAGCACTCTACAACAGTGACATGGTTATGACTAATAGCCTACAACAGGCTTATATACTGTACATGGCACTGCATTCTGCTCTCTGCCTAATCAAACCATTAGTAGATGAATATTGAACCCACTGTGTCATTATCCTCCATAATCAGCTTGTCTTCCTCCTCGCCTGCGTTCCCACTCCCAAATATAAAGCCATAATCCAGCAGCTGTGTTTTTTTTTCCTTTCCAGAAAGCACACACAGGGAAAGGTTGATGTCCACGCCAGGCCTTGCTCCGGTAGTGATTGTGACATTTCTCCTTCTCCCTCAGGGCATTGCTGCACCCCTCCCTCCTCTGTACACCCTCTCATCCAAAATGCTCCAATTCCTCGGGAGTAATATCTTCTGCTCGCGGAGAAAAAGGTCACATGCTCCATTATTTCAAAGTGAACTTTCGACCTAACATTTACAGAGGAGGCAAAAAATAGCAGTCGATGTGAGGACGCCACAGGTTTAGTATGGTTGTATATTTTTGGATGAAGGATAGATGTAAGGATTAACACTGTTTGACAACACAGGGCTATGTCTCCATGTAGAGACAAGGGATAACAAGGCTGAGTGGTCACGCATTGATCTAGGTGTTTCAGCTGCATGTACTGTACAAGCTATTATAGCATAATGTGAGTCGTTTCTATGCTAATAATAACTGTTCTCCTTGAGCATTATGGAGCCTGTACATGCTGAATACAGCCAACCCCTGAGGCTGTGATGGCAATGACTAACACTGCCTTTTGACTCTGATTCACACTGCCAGTCAGTTCTCTCTGCCAGTGCAGTTCCACCTCCATAGCTTCTCATTAGAGCAGTGGGCAAGCACAGTGATGAGATGCAAAGTGATTTTTTTTTTCCCCATTCAGAGTGTGACATTAAGTTAGCAATGAGAGGGAAGCTGTGTTTACTGATGATGCCCTCCTGCCAGCCAATTACTGGTCATTAAAGGATTCCAGGGACACTACCTTTACTTACCCACACGCAGCAACGAGGGCAGATAGAGAGGGCAAGGAGAGAAACAATCCTTTATGAATACATTGAGATGCTTACTTAATTGCTTCCTCAATCGATGCTCGTCCTGTGGTCAGTCCGGGCTGCTGATTTGAGCCTGGTTATTGACTCAGCTGTTGTTTGCTTTGTCGCACAAAAACAATCCTCAGAGCTTCACCAAGAACAGACCCAAGCGAGGGAAAAAAAATCCTTTTAACTGGATAGAAAATAGTGTATAGTGATTTTCTCTGCATTTTTTCCCACTACTTTCCTAGCTCTCAGCATGCTACCAGGTTTGTCAATACTTGTTCATGCTTGCACCTGTATTGTTATTGCATAAGGCTTATGTAGGCATTTTTAATGCTTGGTGCTCTGTAACGACGTGCATCACCTAATTTCCAAGACACAGCCGCAGCAGTAAACAAAACACTTGGCAACAAGATATCCCATTACTCGTATTGATTTGGAGTCAATCATGAAGAAGCAGAGAGATTTTTCTTCAATTTCATCCAATCTATCTATCTATCTATCTATCTATCTATCTATCTATCTATCTATCTATCCATCTATCCATCTATCCATCCATCCATCCATCCATCCATTAGGGGTTGCAAACCACTAGTTTCATTATGATATGACATTATATTGATTCTTTGAACGATGATATCATATTTTCCGATATCACAAAATCCGCTATGATACGATTTTGATGTGAATCAATCCAGGGGCCTGCGGCTGGTGTAAAATTATATCATATGCCCATTTACACAGTCAGTTACAGCAGAATCTGACAGATAAAAGATAAAAAAACAACAACACATAAATAATTCAATTGTAACCAGTAATGTGCAGTTATGTTTACTTTAAATTGAATTCACCAACATATATAAAACAGCACACTAGATAAATTAGCCTTCATGGCTTTCTGCCAGAGAGACCTTTCTGGAAGAAATCTTCTCATTTACCCCAAACCATGATCTTTTACGTAAAATTTCAGGACTATCTGGCCCTCAAGGCAAACTTTTGCAAACTGCCATTAAAAATAGATGAACAACAAGATCATTAACAAAAGTATAGAATTCAGCTCAAGCATAAATGTCAAGGTTCATGGACAAACAGTTGTTTTTTGTTAGTCAACATTATATACTTAAAGCCACAGTGTGTAGGAATTTCTCGCATCTAATGCTGAAATCATATATTGCATTCAAACGGATAGCCTCACTGTTTCCAACGCGTATTGCAACAACGGTAGCCACTGGGTACCAAAAAGCTATGATAACATTGATGAAACCATGTCATCCGATACTTCATGGAGTATTCATTCAGGCTCCTACACAGACACACGCGGTGCGAGTTGACAAACCCCCTCCTCACCATGCTGGCTGTGTTTACAACGTAGGACTGTTGGGGCGGGTGTAAATCGAAACAAACCGATCACGTCTTGTCTTTTGAGAACTGACAAGTGGCTCACCCTTAGACACCTCATCCCTCTCCTTGCATCACTGCGGCGCTAACAGCTGTTAGCAGCCAGTGCCGCTGAAACAGCTAACGGCTAACAGCTGACAGCGGCGCTGGCCTGTGATTGTATTACCTTTCTCCTTCAGCAGCTCTCTCCACCTGGGAAAGGCTACCCCGATGTTGACCCTCATTTTTTGAATGCGCCGGTCACATTGCCTTTTTGATTCCCTTTTGCGCTTTCTTGGCGACGAGGATTCCGTCTCCCCTGATGCTGCACATCCATGGTCCTGCATTATGCTCAAAGAGTGGGACTTTGTTATACTGCAGTAGTGCAGGCTTTCTGCTGGGGTAGTAGCGAAGCGCCTCTTGCTCCTCTCCTTCGGCTTCTCAGTCACGCAGCACTGGCCTGGCTCTCAACGAAAACGCCGAAGGCGGGGCTGTATGTTCCTTGCTGGTGGATGTATTTTCAAGATGGTGAAACTTAATGGAACCCCCCAAATGACTTACCCGCCCAATGCACAAACAAATCCGAAATTCTCCTTTTACTAGAATATGCCAGATTATTAGTGGAGGTAATAATACACCTATGATGACATATTTATGAATGCAGACATAGATTTTTGCCAATAAACAACTGAAAATGTTACACAATGTCCCTTTGAGCACTTTAACATTGCAATAAATTAGCCTAGCTGTTAACAGACTTTCCCTTCACTCATAGTTTAACAATTTACATGTATTATGTTTACTTTTTCTTACTCATCACTGGTTTAACTCACATCTCCTGAAAGAAAAGCCTGCATGCATGTTTTTTGTCAGCCAAACATTAGTGAAACAGAGCAGCTGATGTTGCTGTAGTAAAAAGTTAGCGGAGTGAGATGCCCAGCTAAGCAGGTATGTCGTGTTTGCTGAGTATTTTATTTCATAAAGCCATTGTTTACAAATTGCATGTGCTCTGTTTGCTGACCTGTATTTTCTCCAGAATCCAAAATATTTCCCCACTGCTGATTTATTCCTGAGTAAATTAAGTCCTCATCATCTTTTTCTTGGCTGCTTACCATTATCTACCTGCTGCTGTTTGATGGTGACACAGAATTTCAAAATAAAGGTGTAACCTAAAGATGATGATATGGATCGATGTTTTTACCTTGCATTGATAATATTAGATCATTGATCACTGAATCAATTTACTGATCAAGATCAGTTGATTGTTAAACACCATCCATCTATCTATCTATCTATCTATCTATCTATCTATCTATCTATCTATCTGTCTATCTGTCTATCTATCTATCTATCTATCTATCTATCTATCTATCTATCTATCTATCTATCTATCTATCCAATGCTTTTTATAGCAACAATATCCTTCCTTCATTCATTTATTAATTTTCTGTAACTGCTTATCCTGTTGGAGGAGGCTGGTTCCTATCCCAGCTGACATTGGGCGAGAGACAAGGTACACCCTGGACAGGTCGCCAGACTATCACAGGGCTAACACATAGAGACAGACAACCATTCACACTCACATTCACACCTACGGGCAATTTAGAGTCCCCAATTAACCTAACCCGTATGTCTCTGGACTGTGGGAGGAAAACACAGGGACACAGGGAGAACATGCTCCCCAGGCCCCGGGATTCAAAGCCCCCACCCTGGGTTCAAACCAGGCACTCTATTGCTGTGAGGCGATGGTGCTAACCTCTGCACCATCATGCCACCCTGCTACAGTATCAGTCAGATCAATATATTCTGTATTCATTAATTCATGAACTGATATGAATTAAGTCTGCTCTGTAGCCTATATTGACAGCAGATTACAGGCACTTTCTTGACTGCAGACCAAATCAGATTAAACCGAACTGCACCTGTTTCTAATGCAGCATTACAGTAAAATGGCAGCTCCATATTTTCTAACCTATATATGATTTTTCTGTGAATGACAGATCACCAGTTTAATTCTCTTTTATGATGATCATGTGTTTTTAATTCAAGCCTTCCTTCATTCCCATCTTTTTTTTGCATAACATTAAATCATATTGCATATTGACTTACTGTATAGCAACTAAAGCAAAACAATGCCTTTGTTTCTGATGTGTTATAAAAAGCCCATCCCATTTTTCTTACAAGGTCAATATTCCCATTGCTACTACAACTTTTATAGTAAAAAATCAATTCTGCACCTTTTTGGATTTTTGAGGTGCATTGAAAACACGGATGTTCTGCACTGCTCTGTTTCAACCTCCTGAAGGATCTGTGTGGTGGAAAATATTCCTCTCTGCTCCAACAGTCATGCTTATAATTTTCTCCTCTTTTTGTTTGCCTATCAGACACATGCTGCTCTGTTCTTGTTTTCTCTCTCCTCTCCTCAATATTTCATGCCATTGAAAGTGCATCTATTCTCGGCATTCCCCGTGCCCTACCACCTCCCGACTGTCAGAACATAATTTTTTATCTTTCGACACCCCTCCACCTTTCTTAACCCTCTTGCTGCCTCCCCATTTTCCAAGTAGAGGCCATCGTGTGCATTAGGCTGACTCAGGTGAACTAAATGAGCTTTCCTTTACTTTCTGAGCCACATTTAGGTTCAAATTCACCTTCTTTGGGTAAATAAGTAATTAATTTGTTGCTCTCAGAAAACAGTTTTGTTAAATTTGTTGATCAATTTGCATTAAATATTGCACCACATACTTTGTAACTATGAAGCAGCCATATCAGGCAATAACTAAAGGTTCTTTCACACGGAATTCCTGGTAAATTACTGGGATAATCTTCAGGCACCACCAGTTATTTTCATTATTCACATATGCACTGCATTCAGGATCATTTCTGTCTTGCACCTTTTCACTCATGCCATTGGCAGTGCTGGAATGGATGGGGCAAGGGGCAGTTCAGCAGAGTGCAATGATACAACACTTCGGGATGCTAACTGCCATAAAACTCAACAGAAGAAGAAGATGATGGGGCAGGGGCAGATGTATGCATACCAGGCTCCCAGTCAGTGCACCAGACTTTGAGGCCAATTTTTGTAGTGGCCAAACACTGGTACTGCAATTTACTGATGCCCTGCAGCCCAAAAATACTTTTTTCCATTGACTTACATTGGAAAAGAGATGTCTGTAAATCAGTAAATAAATTCTTTTGAGTACCACAACCCCCAGGAAGTGACTCATTTCACTATCAGGATTTGATCCATTCGGTTTGATAACATTTCGAAAGTTTAGAAGAGAAGCACAATTAAATCATTTTATCCCCATTCCAGTTGGGGGAGCACTAAACAGGAAGTTAGCCATTCAACCAGCCAAAGTTAGACGTTTGGCCGCACTCAGTCGCGCTCAGAGGCTGTAAGTCTCTAGTGCGCATGCTTGACTGGTTGCACAGTGCAGAAGTCGTGCCAAAAATCTCCAGATCATCCGGGTAATTTTATGTGCAGCAGTTCAACCATTTTGACTTTGTGCGCCACTGAGCAACTTTCATAGGAATGAACAAGGCCCTGCCACCAGTGCTGTATCCAGCTCTCCTAACACATTCAGGATTTGTATGCAGAGAAACATGTCTAATTGTTTTCAGAAACATAGGGGGCGTGGAGCTGCTTTTGTCTCATACTAATGTTCTTGTAATGTATTGTACTGCTTGTTTGTTATCAAATCACCTGCAAAAGAATTGGCGCAAATGCTAAACCGTAAACAAGTGGTGATTCAAATACATCATCAGCAGAGGTTTGGGATTGGTTCACTCACCTCATGTGAAAGTGTCTTTTGTCAGATGGACACAACCTTGACATGCTTGTCCTTGCACTCATACTGCTTGCATCCAATCCAAGGTCTTGAGATAAGGCCTTGATAAAAGATTTCCTTGATTATCAGTCCATGCTCATTCACACATGATGTCATGCAGGAAATGTTCTGAACATTTCAGGGACTGCATGTGTGTAGAGGCTTAGTGAGCTTTGAGCCAGTGACTCTGAGACTAAATATGGCCTCATGTTGCATTGTGTCAATAACATGTTGACATTTTTTCCAGTTTTCACAAACTTGTGAAATGTATTTGTTTTGGGCTAGTAATTATTTCAGCTAAAATGTATTCCATCCATACATGGGCATCATAACGACATCAGTATGCGTCAACCAATGTGCTTATTAGATGGCTGAACATCGCCTGAAACCCCCCTTTCTCACACATTCCTGACGTTGCAATTGGAGGGGCTGGGTCGTGCTATTTGTAAATCTCTGTAACTTTGTAGAAGGAAGCTTCCATCTACTGCTAGCTCACCTTACACCTCTGAGCTAGCTAACGTTACATCATGTTACACATTACGTTTACATCTCAAGCTGTTACAAGCATGAGCCTCTCATCCGTAGTTTGGTGGAAGGAAAATAGTTCCTGCATGAAACTCCCACAACAAGGTCTGTGGATTATATTGAGTGATCAGGTGATGTTTTCTGGAGAGAGACATTACTATTGAGTTTTTCAAATATGCTTTTTTAGCACTTTAAGCACCACAAGCCGAGTGCCATCTAGTTCCATTATATTCAAAACAAGGCAGCCATCTCTACGGCCAATATCTCCAACACTCGGCAACTCACATCAAAACAGTATAGACTGATAAGAGCACTACAGGTAAGAGGGAAAATATGTCTTTTTGAGTTTAGTTGAACTGTCCCTTTAAAGGCCCAACCCACCAATGGTTCCAAACCAGCTGAAAACCAGCATAAAACCCTGCTGCACTGTGGTCAATATTCCGCTTTTCCTTCACGCCCTCATGATCATATTTATTTTCTTAAAAAGTATTGTGTCCTTAATCAACACCACTATACTCCTAACATTATTTTGCTATTTCATTTCTATCTCCCTCTCTTAACAGATTGTCCTAAAAGTTTATGTCTTTGCTCTTCCAACCCTCTGTCCTTTACGACCAGTTACCAACACATCTCTCCTTTCCCCCAAGGCTCAGCCCTCATCCTCACATCCATTTCCCGGTGCTCCTTTTTCATCACAGCCCGACGCTGAGGAACATTGTTCTTGATTGCTTGGCAGATGCCATTATCCTGGGCTTATATCTTCACAATCACATTAGCCATTTGCACAGCTGGGCACTTACTGAAGCGAGGCAGGTTAAGCACCACACTTGAGGGGGCAAAAAGATGGAGGCCCACCTGGAGCTTAGGCCAGGACTTTCCTCAGCACCGTGCCATTACCAAAAACACTGTTGGCCTTTCTTCCATTTAGCTAATGCCTCCATGTCGCTCTCTCCATCTTCCCTCCATACACTCCTCAGTTTCTCAGTTTGGTCTTCCTTAACATTCTCTACCTCTCCCTTGATTCCTGCACTGTAATTTCTTCCTTCCTCTACCCTCGATCTATCTGTGCCCCCAGGCGCTCTCTATTTCTTCCTTTCTTTCTCTCACACACTATAACTTTTTTTGTCCCTTACTCTTTTTATCCATTCCTCACTTTTATCACCTGTATGGGCACAGTGGAGTTAAAGGTATACTATGCAGGATTTTTCTAAAAACAATGTGTAAACTTATACAAAAGTTATCCCTCTCAGTCATCACTTATGACCCACTACAAGTGTGTGGCAGTGTATTTATCTGCAGAGACCCTACCCTCTGCCTGTATTTTCTTCATTTCTTCTTATTTTGCTGGGTTTGTTTCTGGTTGGGCAGTTGTGTGTAGCCCCCTGCCAATTGCAGTGCATAGGTAAGGTCAGGATTATACAAAAAAAGGTGAAATGCCAAGCAGACAAAACTTGTTCCAAATCAGGGGTGAATCTGGGGTTGGCTTTAACTTGCACTGGTGAGCAATAAAGGAGAGGATATGGACAAAGAGTGATGCAGAGTTGGTCTGTTTTGGGTGGATAGGTATGTGCTGGTGGTTAGCTAGTTAGCTAGCTAAAGTATTGGCCCACTTCAGTATTAGCCTTCCACAGATGTAGCTACTAAGAACGTCCATTTCGGTTAGTTTTGCTTTCAAAAGCCAGACATACTTAAAAATTAATCAGTGACTAACTGGTTAATTTTAAGAAAGAAAAAAAAAAGCAAAATGATGCAAAACAGAAGAGGGCTTTACTTTTAGTTCCGTGCTTCACTGACTCAGTGACTGTTCATTGCTTTTCATTTAGAGGTGATCAAATTTTGATATTTTGTGATGTAAATGTCTTCCCTTTCATTTTATTTTCTATTGTCTTTTCTGAAAACCAGCTGACTAGCTGTGTTTACATGTGGAAACATGTTGCCCAATGCCCACCCTCTGGTATCCATTGGTTAGCCTTTGGTCACTTTGCACTGCGCACCACCCCAGTTGGGTGTTAACTAGCTAGTGGTGCCGCCCATTTGGCGATTAACGCTGGTAAAGCTGCCTGGTGATGGGACAGAGTTGCTGTGAAAACATGGTGGTGACCCTCCGGACTTCCCCCAGGGAGCACTGTTAACTACAGTATATTAGCACCACTAGCCAAGCTAACGCTGCTAACGGCACTAAGGGCTGATTTATGCTTGGCACTTTGACACTTTTGAAGAGCGATGCTTGACAGAAATGTTGTATTTTTAAGAGAAAAAAGGGTTGTGTGTGACACTTTTCTTTCATGTTGCGCACGTGGAGAATTTTGTTATGTCGCGAACATCATCATATTTTGTTACGTATTAAGATTGGTAGCATAACTATTGTTGCTACAGAGACTGTAGTTTTAAGTTAGCACAGACTTTGACCTGCGTCTCTGTCCACAGAGCATGTTTGTCAGCAGCAGCTCTATGGGCTGGCCAAACTGCCTTCACCAGGCTGACTTTAAATAAAAATATTTACTGAACTAAAATACTTTTGATGTCAGTGCCACAGGAGGAAATCAACTGTATGTATTTATTGATTTGTTGATTTTAAACATTAGATTTCAAAGATAAACACACATATATAGTGGGATATTTGTGTCATTTAAACAGTCGTGCAGATTCCTCTTTACTAAACAGCAACAAAAATAGACTCCGGCTGTAAAAAAACAACGCAGGGATGCTCTGGTTACTATTGAGATGACTTAAACCACTGAAGCATATGGTTTAAAATGTTGTATGACTGTTTAATTTTTGTCCAGTGACGCTCTTCAAAAGTGTCAAGCTTTAAATAAACAGTGATAACATAGTCAACAAAGCTGGTAGTAGCTGAAAGAGTGGCGCTGCTAGCAAGTTCCCACCAGACCTGGTTGGTGTGCAATGCAGTTAACTGAAAAATAACAACATTAACAGACAGACCGACATGCATAACTGGTCAAAAGTATTCTCTGCGGTTAACCGATTAACAGTTAACTGTTGACATCCCTAGTTCCGTAGTAACTTGCAGAGTAAGTACAAGTAGCGTAGAGAGGAAGGGGCCAAATTTGAATGTTACAAACAGTAAGCAACAATTCCTGCATAGGAGACCTTTAAGGGTTTAAAAATGCAGATTCACAGTAAAATGAAAGAAGTAAAGAAGGGAGCATGTAGGAAGTTGGCGAGGCGACTGTGTCAGCACAGTTTGCTGACACAATGCTGAGCTCAGGCGGCAGGCCAGGGATACATTTTTACACTTTCACACAAAGATGTTTATTTGTCTACATCTCCAAGTTCAAGAGGCTTCTGTCTCTGTTGTTATTTTTGTCACAACTACTTTATATTCAAGTTTGACATTTCACTAGATTAACTGATTAATCAAATGAATTGTTGTTTACTGACACCGCCACTGGACATTAAACTCAATCAAGGCAACCTCATTTTAATCCATTAACATTAAAGCTGAGATTAGTCTGAAACGACACGTAGGGAAAGGAGGAACAGGTGGGCGTAGGAAATTAGAGATCGCACAGATAGAAGCCAGGAGGAAGAATAAAGAAATCCCACTGAGGTAGAAACCAGCGCATTTTCTCCTGGAATATTGCTTACGCCAGGAATGAAGTCGGTTAGGAAATCAATATGAAGTCAACAAGGATATATGAAAGTGTTGAGGCTGATTGATGATAACAAATTATATGAATAATCAATATGCCCATAGCTGCTGTTCATGAATTAATCACAAACAGACTCAGAGTCAAGGTAACGAGCCATGCTTGCTGTTACTATAGTGTGTGCCGATGCCTATTACAAAATACAAACGGCTGCTGCAGAGCCTGCAGGAGGCAATAAGCATACATAAACAGCGCATCACATGGTACAGAGTCGAGAGAACAACTGTGTTCAATAACTTATGACACTAGGAAGCCTCATTCAGTCACATGTTCAAAATACACACTCATACACACAAAGCACATCATAAATATGCATTTGTGCCACTGCTGGCTGGGATGAGTCCAGGAAACCAAATATTAAATGTCACTCTCTATATTTTCATCTCACTTTCATTGGCACTGTGTGGTCGGTGCACACACCAGGAAGCGAGAGATCATCAGTTCATGAAGAAATGTAAGAATATGCTTCTTATATGCAGCACTTTCCTCCTGAGTGCGAGGCGACAAAAGGATGACAAATGTTAGAGTGGATGGAGGCGAGTGATCCACTGGAGCCGCACAGATAGGTGGTGGGACAGAGAGAGGGAGAGTTGGGAGGGAAAAAAAGTGATGGTACTTGCTCTTTCATCCGCCCCTTTACTCCAGTCACCACGGCAACATGCCTGGAGGGCACTCAAGAGAGGCGTCATCGCTGACAGAAACAACAGAGAGGAAGGGAGTGAGTGAGAGCAAACGAGAGCAAACTAGACAGACTGTGTGTATGAATGAGAGCAGAGAGGGGAGAAAGTAGGCAGCAGATCTACAACTGGCTTCGGCTACCTATCCTCACTCAAAGAAGTGTGAATATGACCTTCAGGGACTCGGCTGAGAAGTGTAATGAACATTCATTCATCATTGGAGGTCATTCAGATTAATGTTTGGATCGCTCAGCTAAAGTTTCACCAACAGCGTCTACGACCACGTTTATGGGTGTGAATATCACTGATATCCCCTCCAAAAAGGACACTATTATGAGATATGAAATTGGCCGAGTTAATCAAACCGAGGCTAATGCTTAATATTTGGAATTAACTGAGCCATTAATACTGCGGGCTGCCGTTAGGCTAGATAGAGTGGTTAAACCACCACAGGCGAAATTAAACAGGTTAATTAAAGTCTCCAAATTTTCATGCACTCTCCCTCAGTCTGTATTTCACAGGGAAACACACACGGACGCACACACATAATTACTCACATATGTGTGTTATTACTATACTCGTGATGGCCTTCCACTGACTGTATTCATTTTCTAATATTAATCTGAATTTTAGCTCTAGCTTTAACCCTTAACCCCTGCTGAATAGTGAATGTGAAATAACCTCATTTCTTCAAAACCCTTCACTCCATCAACCTAAGGAATAAATGCCTCCAAAAAAAAGCCAGCAAATGAAAGAAATCATATAATTACACACATGCTTTTGTATACATTTCAAATATCTGGCATCCAAATTGAACCCCAGAGCAGTATGAGCACTTACAGAGAGGCAGAGGTGGTGCCAGGGGTGCCTTATGGGCTTATGTCCTGAATGTTTTCAGCAAAGCCCAGAGTCTTTTATGGCATTTTAAAATACCACATTGAGTTTAGTGCTGCGTAAGTGTGCATATTGTTTACCATATACTGTAAAAATAATGGACACAGCCACCATGATGTCACCTTGTGGTTTGTGGATTCCAGTTTTGAAGCCTTGAGTTTGGCATTGTGGTTATCGCATTGCAGACAGCTTGTCGCTCAAAGCAGCCACACCCTTAATTATGCATAACTTTAAGTCTTAATAAAATCTAAATGGGTGAGTTATTAAAAAATAAAATTCACCCGTGCATGTTGTCATGGACAGGGGCATAAGCTATAGAGACCAAAACATTTCTTATACCAGTCCATAAACATGTTTATCTGCTGTGTAGTTGAGCATTTCAGAATTGGTGTCTATGGGGATTGACTCGCTTTTAGAGCCAGCCTCAAGTGGCCATTTGACAAACTGCAGTTTTTGGCACTTCCAAGTTGGCTCTTCTTTCCAGCCCCAGCAGTTGCCTCTTGGTGTCTGCGTGAATGTGCAAACTGATTTAATAAACATATGTGCTTTTAGAAGGCAAGTCTCAGACATGAAATGTCTCAGAAATCTAACGGAGGTAACAGACACCTTGGTCAGTGTCAGATTAGAGATTACAGAGTCCTGTTGCTTTGATTTGGCCAAAGTAAAGAGTAGACTTCAGGATGACCAGTCATAGCTTGCCATCTTTCAAAATCTCAAATTTGGCCATTATCATGTTCATGAATGGATTACTGAATGGACCTACCCAGCACAGGTCCAAGGGCCCAAAGTGTTACCTCCCCCCTGCACTCCAACTGCAAAATGTTAAAGAGACACGCACAGACCAGGAAGAGACTCAAAATAACCACAAAGAAACATACAACTACAGAGACACACACAGCCACAAAGAGATACAAAACAACTGCAAAAAGACACAAAGTCACTCACAACAACTATGAAGTTGGCTAAAACAACCACAAAGAGACACAAAATGACTGCAGAGAAACACAACATGACCACAATAAGACACAAAGTGACTGCAAAGAGACACAAGATGACTGTAAAGAGGCACAAAATGACCACACAGAGACACAAAATGACCACAAAGAGACACAAAATGACCGAAAGAGACACAAAATGACTGCAAAAGACACAAAATGACTACAAAGAAACACAAAATGACTACAAAGAGACACAAAATGACTGCAAAAGACACAAAATGACTACAAAGAAACACAAAATGACCACAGAGACACAAAATGACCAGACATGAAATGACTGCAAAAGACACAAAATGACTGCAAAGAGACATGGAATGACTACAAAGAGACACAAAATGACTGCAAAGAGAAACAAAATGACTGCAAAGAGACATGGAATGACTACAAAGAGACACAAAATGACTGCAAAGAGAAACAAAACAACCACAAAGAGACACAAAATGACTGCAAAGAGACATGAAATGACCACAGAGAGACACAAAATGACTGCAGAGAGCCATTAAATTACTACAAAGGGGCAAAACAACCACAGACAAAATAAAAAAACTATGAAGAGATGCAACACAACAACAAAAAGAGACTAAAGAACTATAAGGCCTACGTGTCTTGCTCCGGTGTAGGAAAGGTGATGAGGCCTTTTGCATGTCTGTGCCCAGGGGCCCATTGTCTCATAGTCTGCCCATGACTGGGTTGTAATTTAGTGTTGGACAGCAGCTCTCCGCCACCATCAAGTTGAGTTTTCTTTTAATTTGTCAAACACTTGTGTATCAAACAGCTTCCTTTTTTTTCCTTCCTGCTTGTTGACAGGATTTTGAACAGTGTGCTTGTAGCCTAATTAACTATGATAATGATTAAACGTGTGATAATGAGTCATTTCACAGCTGGTGAGGAATTTGAGTCTTTTGGTGTGTCCCCAATTTAATTTAAAGTAAACGCGGAACCTAACCTACGCAGTACTTACAGATTGAAATGTCTCTTTACATGTTACATGTGCTGTTTATGAATATTTTTATGATTTATGAAAGTTACTATACTCCTAAATCTCACCTTTACATCACACTCATTTATCCTTACCTAAACATAATCAGTGTTTTAATCTTAAACCTAAAATCTAACCTTGAAATATGATGGATCCTTTATTATGTCCAGTCAAAACATATATTTCTGCTTTAATTGAGAGGATAACATTTTCTCGACACATTGATGTACACACACAGGCACACACACGGTGCACTTTTGGAGGGGGCGGGGCAGCAGCATAGATGGACATGTGAGCGCATCTCGGCCATCAGAGGGCGGGTTTGTAGCGTTGTGTGCGCAGCGTGTGGCTGCTGCTGCTGCTGCTGCTGAGAGGAGCGCAAGGTACACAAACCCTTCAACGGAGATCCAGCGGCTCCAAAGCTGCGCAAAGAACAGTAAACACCGACCTCAGCTGTCAGTGTGTGAATGTGCTCATTGCCTTATCATCACCTGTGCTGGTCCTCTCTTATGAAAGCAGAACTGACAAACAAAACACGGAGTGACCTGAAAGTGCGCAGCCCGGTACGAGAAAGAAGTAGACTTGGCACAAGTGAAGATGTCCAAATGGGTCTCGTCGCAATGGGATTTGAGTTGAAGAACACGTAACCACTCAGAAGTCACCCTGATAGAACCCGCTGTTGAGGTAACTGGAAACTTGACAAGGCGTTTTTTGACCGCTGGGATGTTGTGAGAGACACGTCGCCTGGGACAGAAGGAGAAGGAGCGGGGACGCAGAAGGCAGAGAGAGGGGAACCAGGGCTGGACGAGCACCGGAGGGATTATGGCTCTCGCAACGTTTTCTCTCAGCCTCATCACGCTGGCGCTTACAAACTTGCACCTGTCGAGAGCCAGCGACCGGCATGCGGTGTACTGGAACAGCTCTAACCTACAGTAAGTGGCTCCCTGCAGCCGTAACAGCAAATTAACTTGTGTTCCTCTTTGTTGATGCGCACCTGTGCTGATAAGTTGAGACAGCGGTGAGCTGGTCACCCTCTGCAGCGACGTGTTTCTTTTGTTTACAGCAGCAAGACCTTGATACACCACAGAGAGAGATTAAATACCAACAATGAGCCAGTGATGTCCCCAGTTTTAATCCATTCACCTGATTGTAGGAGGCAACAACTGTCTCATTCAATTTTTTGCTTCTTTTCATGTCTATAATAATTTCTCTTTTTCTGAATTTCATCATTTAATCAGAGCACACTGATGCGTCTCCACAGGGAAAGTGTTTCTACACTGCTCCTTCTCTCCGCCCTGCATGCAGAGTGCTTACTGTATAAATATTTGATTTCTATCTCACATTTAGTCCATCTTCTGCTTCACAATAATGACTCACTGAAGCAGTCATCTATTCATTTGCCCTGCTTTCACTTTGTCCATCACCTCACCTGCCCAAAAAAATGCAGCACAAATACATAATTCACACACACAGCTCAAACTTCCATAAATCTGCTCCAGCATGTATGCGCACTATGAATAAGTATGCAACACAAACACACAATGTGTTCACACACACATACACACACATCTGAGCCTATCCTTGGACTCGGATTCCTCCTACAACAGTCAGGTTGCTTACCTCAGGTAAGCTTCCCCAGGCTCTCCTATCTCTCTCTACCTGTGAGCTATAAAGCCAGCTTGCTGTGGGGCAGAGATCGATGTGGATCCCACTGCCTTTGTCTTCTCATTAGCCAACAGTGAATCCATCTTTCTCACATTCTTTTATCTCCTCTCCTCACACAACCTCCCTCTTTGCCCCCCTCTCCTCCTCCCCCCCTCCTCTATCTGTGTTCCTCCACTGTCCATTTGTATGCACCTCAGACACGGGTCTCTCCTATCGCCTCTCTGTATCTCATACTTGGTTATTTTCTTCCCTCTCTTATTTTTTTTTCTGCTGTGTCTCACCAGCCGGCCTGTCCCCCTCAATTCCCTTTTTTCTGCATCTCATTACCGCCCCCCCATCTGCTCCTGGTCCCTCATTCACCTCCCGGGCTCTCAGCTGAGAGTACACACATACAGTAGATGATTAGAATTAGAAATTGTATGAAAGTCATTTGAATGTATGTGGATGTGGGGGTAATTGAAATATTCGAAGGTTTTCCTCCAGTCAGAAACTGCTATAAAACCTGATGTTAACAGTCAAGGTGCTGCCGCAGCGCTGTCACTTTCCTCATTAATGTTAATGTGTGAATGGCAGAGTCACATTCAGAACTATTTTAGATTTATGACTGTAGCTAATCCCGTTAGTGTGGCATGAATAGAGAAGTAGTATATTAACTGATAGTCGCGTTTAAGCTCTGTTAAAGTGCACAGGTTTTTGAGTGTCATAATCAGTATTAGTCCTATCTATCAATTTTAATTAGTCTTATTCGCTGGGTGCTTAGGCTAGAATTATTTTCACAGCGTGGTTAAGGTTGCTCAGCGTAGCCATTCATTACAGTGTTAGCACATTTTGCAGCTTTAAATTGACATTTATGTGTTAAAGTGACAAATATGTGCTCATATTAATGAATTCAGAAAACTGTGTGTGTGTAAAAAAGGTGTGGAGGGAGGGAAACAGTGGGAGACAAAGTGCAGGTGTGGGTCTACATGCCTGCGTGTGCAAAACCTTTCCTTTCTCCACAGTGAGATACAAATCTCTAAAATAATGCAAAAATTGACCCAGTTTGCAGGTAGCAGACAAATCCTCAGAGGCTATGGCAAGAATACTGATGGCCATCAAGCTTTAAAAGGCCTTAGGCTCGTGGCCACTTCTCCACAACTCTGTCTACATAGAGAACCAACAGAGGGCCTCACTTGTTCAGCCCCTTCCTTCATCCAGCTCTGGTTATAGAGACAAACTCAGGAGGGAGCTGTAAGAAATGAAGGCGGTGACAGAGAGCCAGAAACCAGAGGCCTTTAGGGCCAAACTCTGGTTGGGGCCTTAATGTTTTACCCTTGAGCGCAGCATTCAGCGCAGATGGTTACGGCCCAGCTGCAAGAAATGGGATCACTTGGAAGCCAAGCTGTTTGTGCCAAAGCCATGAAAATGGCTTTTTATGATAACGCGCAGCTAGAAATGTCTTGTTCCAGTGTATTGAAAGTCAAAAGGGGATTGCCACACAGTTATACCCAGTAATACTGTGCTGTTTGATTCTTTGCAGCTTTTCTGAGGTCAACAACATCAGACAGTTTAATAAAGCTTTTTCCTCTGCCTCAGACAATTCAAAGCGAGATGTCTCGATTATCATAACCCAAAGAAATAACTCAGAGTGC
This sequence comes from Epinephelus moara, assembly GCF_006386435.1. Classification (NCBI taxonomy): domain Eukaryota; kingdom Metazoa; phylum Chordata; class Actinopteri; order Perciformes; family Serranidae; genus Epinephelus; species Epinephelus moara. The sequence goes on from NC_065527.1 coordinate 22,162,489, forward strand.
TTTGATTACCGCCTAAGTCCGTCACGATCGCACTACCCCCCATTAGAAAGTGTTGCTCTCAGCTTCCGCTCTCAGCAGTGTGCCTGGCCAACTCGTTACAGATGTCCCTGCTAATGGCTGACTGAGGCAGGAAAAAACACACACGCAGGCCATTAAATCATCTCGCATCTGAGGCCATCTGCCAATTAGAGGGGGGAGATGTGGAACATCTTGAGAGCACGCAGGAGCAGCGGTGCACTGCGGTAGCCTCGCCTACCCACAAGCAGCGTCCCATGCTCCTGCCACCTCCTCCCATCAGGTGTGTGGCCTCGCTGGTTAGACAGGCTGCATCTCCATAATTGGGCACCCCATGTCAGCGTGATCAAAACAACAGCACAGCTCTCATTCACTCTCCCACTCCTTCCATAAGTCACACAGTGTGTCTACTGATGCTTACAACTTAGCAGGACACCGGAGTTAAAAGCCTTTGCACGGGCGTGGGAAGGAATAGCAGGGAATTGAGTTTGAAAATGTGCCACACGTCTCTTTGCTAAATCGCCATTCCCTTGCCTGCTCAGCAAGATGAAAGTCTTCTTTCGCTGTTTGTGGCTGATCCGCAGTGAGTTACAGCCCTGCGTGTTTCATGCTACACATTATGGCCCTGATTTGGACCTGAAATGGTGTCTGTCAGGCCCCTAGACCACATGAAGAAAAAACAACCCAATCCCCGGCACACCATATCTGTGCTACAAAATAAATTATCACCTTGACAAATAGCCTCCCGGAGAGTTCGAGGTACAGAGGCCCGGTGATCAATGTTGAGTCGAGGTGCCGTCTTACTCAACAGGCTCATTAACCGGCAGGTCGGTCTGCGTGGGTGTGTGCAGACTGAGCTAGAGTTGGAGGTGGTTCCCTGCGGGGCAGGGGAGAACCCTGACACCCTACAGGGTAAGGTTTGTAGATGTTTAGTTGCAGTAAAGGGAATTGTTCTGAGAAATGAAGAGAGAGTGAGTGATGGAGAAGGTGATGGAGAAGGAGAAATCAGAAAATAGATGGAGGGAGAGAGACGGATGCAAAGTGTGAAGAATATTACTGCAGGGAAGAGGTGGGCGTAATGGAGAGATTGGAAGGAGAACACGCTGGAAAGGTGGAAAGTGGAGCAGTCTTTCAGAGGAAGAAAAGCGAAGGGAAAGATTGATTGAGTTGGCCGAAAGTCAGAAGGTTGAGAGAAAGTGCGGCTTTTACCGGATATGGAAGTTAGGTTATTTGGCCGAATGTGTTGTAGCTGCTGTTTTCTGACAAGATGATACCCACGGGAGTTGATCCGTGCTAATGTGGACACAGGCTGGGTCATTCATGTGGACCGATGCTCAGAGACAATAGCGCCCACCATTCACCTGCCCCTCCACCCTCAACACGGCGCAGACAGAGCATACAGGAGATGAGCTGATTTGATACCTGATTACATGCACGTCCGTCTGCCCGCAGCTCTGTCTCTGGGCTGTCTCGGCAATTTTGCATACAAATGCGTCTTATTCACTGCCATTCAATTTATTCTCTCACACTCATTGTACCACACAAACAGCATTAGATAGCGTGTCGTTTTTTCCCTGGTTGCAGTTGTGTTAAATGAGAATGTGTGAATACCACTGATTGAAAAGTGCAAATTGACCTTTTATACGTTTTTGAATTAAACATGTCTCTCCATCTGTGATGAAGTGTTCCTCCCTCCAACTATTCAAGTTGTTTGTGAACATTTGAATGCTTTATATTCTTTATCAGGCTCAGACATCCAGAAGATTAGTTTGATGAGCAGCGCCTTTAAATGGATAGTTAACTTGACATTATCACCTGGTTTCATTATGCTGTAGATCTGCAGTGGCGTCTCAAAGCTTATTGGTCTGCTAAGCAGTATGATGGCCATTTTTAGCTCATAGGAATCTGCAGTGAGTCACGTAAATGGATGGAGAAACACTGAAAGGATGTTTTATGGTTCGTATGGATCCAAGAGTGGGTGTGCGGATCAATACATTTATATGGTATGGAGAGGTGAATGGGCCCTGGCCGAACAAAAACACTACAAGGTTGCTTTCTGAGCGGCAATCAATCTGGGTGCATCAGGTGATCAATGTCCAAATGCATTTTTAATTGGATTTCATGGTGTCAGTAAATTTCCATGAAGCATTCGAAGCTCAGCTCGGGAAGCTCAGATGAAGTATCGCCTTGGAACAGCATGCTTGAGAATTGATTATTACGGGCTTGTCAGTCATTGCTCCGGGGTTCATGCTCCATGGAGGCCTTAACTATATCTACACTAAACAAGGTCTTGGTGTAGCAGCGGCGGTTGCTTCAGAGAAGACAAAGGTTAAAAAAACATGAGGCTGGGCACAGATAAAACAAAAAGATGTTTTGGAATACGTCTGTGAGACTTAAACTGTAATTTATTCCTCCGCAAGATAAAAATGAAAGGTTTTCATGAGAACATACATTTAGATTCTGCCTGCGTCACAGATTCAAAGGTTAGGTGAGAACGTCGGTATACAGTAGGTGAGAGTCAACTTAATTGAAACATTTTTCACTGTTTATTCTATTTCCCAGAGATCTTGTTCATCTACATGTGTAATATTTTCAGGCAAACAACCTACATGTCTGCCATCAAAAACCAAATGAAGCTTTTTTGATAGAGAAGGGAATTAAACCGAGAGTGGATGCTGTTCGATGTCACAAATGAAGTGCATGCGAGTGTTGCACAGCGTGAGCATGGTTATAACACAACTAAAAAACAGCATGAAACAAATAGTTTTTTGTGGCAAATCAACAATATATCAGTTAAGCCAGTGTTTCTACATTGATTTCATATCAAGGATGTGAGCAGATAATGTACAAAATATAATTATAATATTAAAATTTAAGGTGTACCGGTCGGCGCATTTGCTTCCATCCTTGTTGACAAGTACACTGATTACACCTACATAGCAAATTTGATTAATGGAAGATATAAAAATACTTTACAACCTCTCTCTGATTTATGATACAATGAGTGACCTCTGACTGAACACAGAGTACATGTATTTGGGGATGCATGTGTTTATTTGTGCATCGAACCCTGAAGGGTCAAAAGCGCAGTATCACTCCAAGTCACCAAGCTTTACAGTCTCGCGCAGTCCACTTACATTTGACAGCTTTATTGGCAAAAACAAACAAGTTCTAATTATTCACAATAAACTCAAATTATAATTACACAAGTTAAGTATTCAGTTACAAATGTTGCACGTGTTACAAATAAACTGCTGCTTGCACCCAGGACTAGAGGACTGCATTGGGATTGGGATCCATCACAAATCTTGCAAGAACAGGCGGTGTTATCTTTGCCGCAGGTGGGAGCGGGCGGTCAAAAAAAAAACAAAAAATGTGTGAGTGCCTGGGATTAATTAATATGAAGGACGCAGATGTCACCAGGTGAAGTGGAAAAGAAGATAAAAGCAAGACATTACAATACAAAAGAAAAGCAATGTAAATCGGACATTCTGAGGAATTTCTCAGGAATACTGCAGATAATAATAATAACACTTCATCCCAGAGACACCAGAATAACTGTAATTATGAATGTAATTATGCACTAGAACATAATTTTATGACTTATGACTGACAGTTATGCATAGCTTTTGTAATACCACAGTGAAATAACATGTTTTCCCAGCAGAACAGGAGAAGACTTTATTGATAATCATTCTGTTGTGGGGGCATGTATGATCAGAATGTTTGCAAGTGCGGGTGGGAGCTGACACACACTCTGCAGGGTGGCTGGGAATGGATAACACACTATGTGGGAGCGGAACGGTGTTGGTCGGAAATCCAGTGGGAGTGGGCAGGAGCAGTATAAGGAAAACAGTCCATACAAGGCTCTACACCCATGCTTTGGTGTTCCTCACAGACCAGAACTAGCATTTGTGACATTTGAAAACCATGTTAACTGAGAGACACATGAAAACAACCATGTGGATTTTAGCTCCATCACATACAGATAAACTTTATATTTGAAAAATAGCCTAGGATATGATTTTTTTTTACTTAGTTTAAGGCCAAACTGGTTTTCCAGTTGCTGATTCCTGCCAAGTGGACCAATCCTTTCTCAAGGATGTTTACCAACGTACCAGCCACATGCCGACAAGATGGCGTCATGATCACCTTTACGTAGCAGAAGAAAACAGTGGTGTTACAACTGTAACGCATTACATTCAACGTGACTCTCCCCCAAATGTTACTGCTTTCCTGCTTAAAAGCAAGCTAAGTAAAAATAAAAATAGTGCATCCCGTCACTGAAGATTTGTTGTAAACATTTGCGGTGCGTTGTTAAGAATTCTCTACACTTACAAAGGCATTATATGGGGAAATAATTGCAAAAACAAAAGAAAAGAGCACAAAGGTATTAATGTTCATTCAAAGGGCTGTTGCTCTCTGTAAACACTAATTTGACTCTACAGTGCAGCGAACGTGAGTCAAATTAAAAGATGGGTGGGGATGCAGATAAAACCTCAGGAGGAGCCACTTAATCAACCTGGAATTTAATGGATGTGAACCGAAGGGAAATTGTGAAAACTTTGAGTACTCTGTCACAATAAATTCTCCCATCTTGGTATTTCCACTTCTTTATCCCCTCTGGTCCCTCTAGAGGCCCGAGGTACCCCAAGCTTCATTATTATGAGGAATTGGCAGGTTTGGTGGGCCATTATAGCCTGTTCATGGGCTCTGATGGGAAAGTGCCATGGGACTCATCTAGAGTTAACCCATGTGATGGCGGTTCTACTTCTTGAGGAGGAGTCCAAAGAAAAACATGGTTAGGCCCTTCATACGCCATCAAAAGCGATTAGCATTCCTTGCGCTCCAAGGTTATAAAAACTGCACTTAACTGGCAGTGGGAACCCACAGGAGATAGTCCTGATCCCAGCCAGGTAGAACCAATTTCAGACTCAATGATTTGAATGCAAATGCTTTCTACAAAGAGGGCTTTCCAACTTCCGAATGGTAGCTCCACAGTACATTACACTGGGAGTCTGCACCGCAGTGCCCGTTACCCACTGGGAAATTACATTGCTGCTATGATGGAAATGGCTGCCATGTAGGAAAAAGATCAAAGCTGTTGATAGGTGGATGGTCACTGGCTGGAGTTTGATTATTTGGGAAATGGGCCTTGTTACGCTACATGGCCTGGAAAACGATATGGCAGCCGCAGCAGTTGGTCAAAATAATTTGTTTTGTTATTGAAGCAGAAGGCCTCTTCTGAGGTATGGCAATTGGGGTGGTATTTTGCACCGACCAGCGCCCTCAGAGTTATCAGTGTCCCTTCATAAAAAAGGCAGCAAGTGAGGACACAGGTTTGTGCTCTGTCATATCTTGTTCTCTGTTCATTCCCTTCAGGTCTTGAGCCGTGACAGGTCTTCCCTCTAATGCTCTTGGGTGCTTAACAACAGCGGTGTTACGAGAAGTGGAAACTGTCCTCACAGCTTAGTGGATGATACGGCTCCAGTTTTCCTTTCATGCGAGGGCAATTTGGAATATGGGCAGCGTAATAATTAGGTATTCTGTTATAATTGAGATTTTTCCTTTTGAGGATGTAATTATATGAAGGTCTGAGACCCTTTGGCAGGCGTCTCTGTAATGAGAATATTTGAAGAAAATTGAAATCTCTCTCTAGTGCTCTGTGCATCTAGAATGACTAAAGGTAATTTGACCCCTCAGCAGCAGCAGCCACCACCTCCAGTGGCTTAATGTATCCCTCTTATATTGTTAGAGGGAACAGTTAAATCAGTACATCGTCAAGCGAAACTGTTCTATTACAAATATGATAGCAAAGTCTTTAGAGCTTGAAAATGTGATGTAAGTGAAATGGATGACCTACTGGTGAAAAAAATGAAAGTTATATTCTGCGAAGAAGCTGGAGGGCTGTGCTGCTCAGGTTTTACATTTGTAGATACTTAAACACTGCTGCCTTGTGAGGTATAGCTGCACCCAGATGTGAAATACAGCAAGGGTACCTATTGTTGTAAACTGTAGAGTATAACCTGGGGACACATGTCATTATGCAGTGAATTTTTGTCACACGTTATATCCGACTATTTTTTTAATCACACAAACAAATTGAGAAATTATAAAATCACATGCATGAAAATTAATGAATGATACCTAAAATGACTCTCTCATCATGATTCATTAATTCACTGGTAAGTCACATCTGATTATAAAAAGAAGATATCAGATATTATCTAAATTTGTCCTGCTCTCATTCCCCTTGTCATGCTAAGCTAACCTCACATTAGCTATCATTATATTTTTACAGACTGACAGAACTGCTGTTCAGCTCTGAATGTCCAGAGATCAAAATTAAGGAGATTAAAATATTCATGTCATGTACTTAAATTAGAGGAGACCGGGGTTGATTGGCACACTTTTTACTCTTTGCTGTATTTCGCTGGCATTATTTATACTAGAACATTTTAACTAACAGCATATAGAAGGTTGAAATCTCAGCTATGATAAATATGTTTTAATGCACACAAATGTTTTCTAAAATTAGGTGAATTGTAACTAAAGTTATGTTGTGCTTTTGTGCCAACTAGCTCCATCAGGGAGTTGGCTGGCACAATTTTAAAATTCTATAAAAAAAAATATGAAGCAACCAACCGAAACAGTTTCAACATTTCATTCAAACAAGAACCAGAAAACATGAACATGTAGTAGAATATCTGTCCATTTTTAAAAGCAATTTCTCAGCAGGAATGTCAAAACTTTTGTCATTGACCATTCAAAATAGTCATACAAAATGTATTAAAGATTTTAAAATAGTTTTAATTTCTCAAAATGCATTTGCAGTAACAACTTTTAATTTTACATCTCCACAAAATACCAACCAACCAACGCCCACATTTGACCCAACTTTGTGATCTAATTATTAGGGATGCCCCCCTAAAAGATTCGAATCATCAGTTGGAGACATTTCAGTCGACTGAGATTGCCTCAAGTTTGGTAGTATTTTTTTTTTTTTTCGGCCATTGGTTTGCAGTGTACTTCTGGGGGCGTTTCAGTCGCGTGATTTTGCTGCAGAGTGAGTGCTCTTAAATTTAACGCTGCTCTTTGGTACAGGCAACTGCCCAGGGGAGGGGAGGCTTTCACGTAATTTTCTTCTGCTTAGACATGGTAAATGTACAGCTCACAGCAACTTAATACAATAAAGTCTCTGGCTTTTGTTTGATATCTAGTGTTTGATATCACATTTTTGACCCAATGTTAGCGTAGTTAGCTTGTTTACTACATTATGTGAATGTTACTGTCACACTGAACGTCCCAATGAACCCTGTTAAAACTCTCAAACTCTATGTGGAAAAAAGGAAACATAGTGAAATATTTGTACTAAACTGCCAAATCTGATTAGACTGGTGTAATTCTGAGTCGGGTACAGCCCTAGAAATTATGTAAGCTAGCTACCATCACCCATCACAGACTTTCAGATCTCATATTAAATGTAGCTGTATTCATATAACACATTCCCAACATCTCTATCTGACACTGTGTTATAATTAATTTAGTCCACAGACCACTTTTTTACTCTTGATACTATAAAACTGTAATATGACTCTCACCGAAAAAAGGTAGTGACTTCCAGGTGTTTTAACATAGTAGATGAGTGCAGGGGAAGACAGCCAACATTTTGGTGTTACATTTTTGTCTCTGTGACCTTCAAAGGAGCAGAAAATAGTATATATACACACACTGTTATTCATTGCACCACACTCTCAGAGCACAGGGCGTACTCTCGGCACAGATGGAGCAGCAGAATGCAAGTTGTGGTGAAAATGAAACTTAACCGTTCATCGTGTGGGGTCTAACAGTTTGCATTCACTTGCCTCTGCAGCAGCTGCTCCTCTCATCCATCAGTCTGATCTGATCAGCGCTCATTGGATTGACTGATCAATTATCCACCCCCGACTTAAAACACCACACGCTGCTGCTGAGGAAAACAAGAACCCCTGAAGAGTTCCTTCTGCACTGTTTAAAACCTCTGAATTTAAAAAGGGGGACACAGCATGAGAGAACGGAGTGACTAACCACACATAGACTCTAATTCTGTGGAAAACACTGCATTCCTCCACAGCAATAAAAGGTAACTTTTTGAACATGAAAACAACACATTACTGAACAGCATTTCTCTCCCAACACTTGCATAACATGCATGCTCACTAGGTAACATCGAAGAGGTTAATTGTAGTTCGGCTAACTCACAAAATAAATGTTAATACAGCTTATAAAATCTAAAAAATGAGAAGCCTGCTACCAGCTTTGATTCTGCCCTTGATTTTATGGGGGACAATTAGGCGCAGCAAAGTTGTAGCGACGTGACATTTAATGTTTTAAATTGTCGCAATGGCACGCTCAAACTCTGAATATTTAATACAAAGTCAGTGGATCAGAGTACAGCTCTGTCAGCGGCGGCACACTCCTTTCTTTCCGTCCATATCTTCAACCTCATCATTTAATCAGGTCTCGTGTTGGTCGGCATCAAAAATCTATTTGGAATTCATTTGCTGCCTTGATGTGTAAATTCAGTTATGGTTAATACATGAGCTACAGCACATGCATAATCATGTCTCCCTACTCACACACGTGCGTTATTTTTTCCCTTCCTGGTGTTCTCACCCATTGATTTATATGGACAATACGTGACTCATCTCGCACTACTGGCTTCCTCCATCAATGGGGGGGTGTTCCCTTCCCCTCCTTTCCCCTGCCTCCTCTCTCTGGATCAGTGTTGGTAAGAGGAACAGCCCTACAGTGCGGTCTGTTATTTGCATTTGTTACAGCTGAGGGGGGAGGTGATTTGAGGAGGGGTTGGCGCCCTGCTTGTTATCACTACATTTTGAATGCTTCACTATTAATGACTAGATTATAGAGGGAATGTATAGCAGAGTCAGTGGTCCTGTTCACCGTACTCCCTTGTTAAAACTGTGCAAATTCTCCTCTGGCTATGTACCAATCTGCTGCAACGCTTTGTTTGTTAAGGTATTTATTTGGTTGGTTCAGCTGCTTTTTGGTTGCTCTGGGCTATGTACATCTGTGTCTGGTGTTCCCATGGCCATAATAGCCACATTTCTAACATGACATCTTTGTGTATACAGTATGTGTCAGGAACTGGCTTACATCATGTTTTTTTTTCTGATGGTAGCAACCTGTGTAATGCTGCATGGGACTGTCTAGACCAGTGTATAGTGTGTAAAACTGGGAGACACACAGAGACGAGTCCAGATCCTCACCATGCTGTGTGTGGGTGTATAGAATATCAATGTCCTGCTGAGCTCTCTCACTCTGTGTGTGTGTGTGTGTGTGTGTGTGTGTCTGGCTTCTTAGGTGGCTCTTAAGGTGTTTTTATGTCTGTCTGGGCTATTTGTGTGCGTGCATACATACTCGTTTGATTGATTGTCTGTGAAAGCGGAGTGACAGTAGTGTCTCCATGTCTTGGCCCTCTCTGTCTCCTTTGGTCAGTCCCTCCTTCACGCCTGTGTTTCCTCTCTGTTCGTTGCATTCCCCTCGCAGAGCAGCAGCCCTCTCCGTCTTCCTGCCGTGTCGTTTGAAGTGTTTTTGCTCAGCCTTCTGTTCCCGCTCCGTTCTCACCTTGTGTGGAGTCAATGGGAAGTCCCCAAAGACTGCTTCGCTCAACCGCATTGCCGTGCGTGGGAGGAGAGTGGGCACTACCGCCCGTTTACCTCCCTTTTAATTTACTGCTGTATTGCTATTGAGAGAGTGAGTCACACATTGTATCATTATTTAGAAAACCTTTCGCTCGCTGCAGATGCACTTAGTTCAGTGTAGGTACACATGCGAGAAGCGGTGCTGTTCTTTTTCTCCGCATAAGTGTGTCTTTCAGTATAGCATAAAGTATACGTACAGTAAGAGATAGATGGTTATGATAAATAGATTTGCTTTTGCAGCACTTAAAGGGATTCTGTGCCACTTCCCTGGAGGAAGAGGAAGAGAAAGTGGCAGAAAAAGTTATGACAAAAAAAATAACCAAAAGGAAGAGGAAGAAGGTTGGGAGAGGGAAGCGTGGAAAAAAAAAAAAGGGTAGATGGAGGAGGGAGATATGAGGCAGTGCAGAGATGTAAGGCAGAGAGTGGAGTGGAAGTGGGGATAAGGGAGGAGGATGAGGAGGAGGGGGGGTGTTCGCATGTTAGAGGAGAGGAAGAGTCTGTATGGGGAATATTAATGGTGTGTCAGGAAGTGGAGTATCTTTAAAGACCTCAACCTTTCTTCTGCTGCTCATGCGTATTGTATCGGAACAAGCAGCTTGGAGGCACTGCTGTAAAACCGGGGGGGCAGAATCGGGAACTGCATCAATGGCAGAATTTTACCCATATACATTCATTACCATGAGTTGTGTTTGCTGGAAACAAATTGTAACAGCCACAACAACGGGGAGGGAAGTACAACCGAGAAAGCCTACAAAATCACATTTGGTGGATTTGTTTTTTGCCCCTTTAGTCCAGCGTTTAGGAGCATGTGTTTGGCTCGATGAAACATGCTTATTAGAATTAGTGGCTTGTTTGTTTTTCTGTCACTGTCAAAATCAGTTTGCCTGGAGGTAGAGATCTGGCCTGCAACACCTGCTCCACTTGCTGATTTAGATACAGCAAACATTTCTATCTATCTATCTATCTATCTATCTATCTATCTATCTATCTAGCGGAGGGGAATCCCTCTCCCGGGTCTCCCAGGTCCGCCAGCGCGTCCCCANCTATCTATGTATCTATCTATCTATCTATCTGTCTTTCTATCTGTCTTTCTATCTGTCTTTCTTTCTGTATTATATGCACATACTCAACGCACTCACCGATTTTCAAGTTGCAGCTGTGTCAGGACTCTGAAATCCCTCCCAGCACCTGTCAGCGGCAGGATCTACAGCGAGAAGGAGAAGAGAGGAAGCTGCAGGTGTGTGTGCACATGCGTGAGAGGAAAGGAACTGAGAGGAGGAAGAAGAATAAGAAGAAGAGGAAGAAGTGACGCTCATTTACCACATGATGCAAGGAAGAAACACGCTGTCTCGCGTGGAAGCCTGTGTCACAGGTGACAGTCAATGACAGGGCCAGGAGCGGGGCCTGTCAGAGAGGCAGGAAGCACAGGAAATGAATATGGCATTCCTCATATAGCAAATGACAGAGATGCAAAGGAAGTATAAGGCATACAGTATGGTGGCAGGCTGACACAGCTGAGCACATTGTTAAGAGTTAAATGATGTAGTGAGGAGAATAACATATACAGCCTGAGGTCGTTGTTTACGAAAAGCAAGTGTGACACACGGCGTTTGCAAAAGATGGATTCCTCATGTGGAAATTGGTCTAATACCAGGAGGTTTATTCCCTGCGAGGCCCCGGCTGCCGTTAAAAACATTGTGGGTCGTGATTGAAAAAACGAGAGACTGTAGATAATCAAATTCACATCTCTGGCAGTTATTTTTTTCATTTGATCCGCAGTAATGTAAATTGGAACATCAAGCTCCCCAGTTCTCATTTCTGTCAACACGAATCCTGTCTGCTGAGAGAAAGTTTACTGCTCTAGCATTGTCACAATTTCCGAATATCTCCAACAACTTCTGACTTGGCATTTACAAATCATAAAACAGGCTGTAATCCCTAATTAGCAGGCTTTAATTTCCCTAACGGGAATGAACTTTTGGTCAAATTAGAGATTCCATTAAGTTTTGATTCTAACCTCCAGCGCCTGCTGTATAGGGGGAAAATTAGTGCCAGGGAAACCATATCTCTAGCTAATGTGCAGTGCCAGGAAGATAACAGCAGTTTCAAAAATGCCAGGGACATTAGCATTCCTGCTTCGTGCTGTGTGTGCGAGGTCTCAGTTTTTTAAATCTATAAAAAAAAATAAATTGCTGTTCGTCAGCAAAAAAACCCAGCTTCCCCTCCCCCCTCCGCCTCCTCTTCATTAGACAGTTCATCAGCAATCTATCATCATATGTATTATTTATGAGCACAGCCCAGTTCATTTTAAACACACAGCACAGGTTTCTTTAGTTATTTAGGTTTCAGTTATATTTTCAAACTAGTGTCAGCCCCATTGTGTGTGTGTATATATATATAGAGAGAGAGGGAGAGAGCACTCTAAGCTTCAGAAAATGATGCTTTTCTGCTTAATGAGGACTCATTCCCTCCCAGCGTCGCCACCTCCGCCCGAGCGGAGAGCCAGGGTTTGCTGCTCTGCCAGCCCCCTGCTCGGTGCCTTGTATGCAAATACCTATTTTTCAATCAACCTTGTGGTTCATTCTGAGGCGTTCGATATAGGTCTGGCCTTGTGTGAGGTAATTTACCCAGAATTCTTTTGACCCCCAAGGTCATCTGGCGGAATGACACCTTTAATCACTAACCTCCACTCAGTGTTCACGGCCTCCGAAGAGACGGAGGAGGTCACTGAAAGTAAACTGAGTTTGTATAAAGAGAAGACACTGTTAGCACCAGTGAATGCTGGGTAATATTAAACATTAGGTGCCAGAGTTTGGTGCTTACTAAATAGGTAATTTTGCATGATAATAACATGTGGCCTGACCTCAAGTTGCTGTTGATTAACTCACCAGGTAGCTTTTCTCCAGACGCAGGAAAAACTCACCCAGGTGTCACAGAAACGATCTCAGGTCAGACAACATTTCACCGAAAATAAGTCGGAGCGCACATTATAATATTTGTAACAGGATACAGCCCACATTGGCAGCAGCTTTAATGAGGCAATTAAAAGTGGGCAAAACTTGAGTTAAATAAAGAAGCAAGACAGTTTTTGTGTTCTTATCATTCAAAAAGTCTAGCTTCTACATTTACACATTTGCCCCTTAAAGGGACAGTTCACCCCCAAATCAAAAATACACATTTTTCCTCTTAGCTGTGGCACTGTTTTGGTGTGAATTGGTGAGTGTTGGAGATATCGTTCGTAGAGATGTATTTAATGGAACTAGATGGCACTCGGCTTGTGCTGCTCAAAACGCAAATAAATAAATAAAAAAAGGTCACATAGGGACTATTTTCTTTATATCAGAAGTTTACATGCATCTACTCATAGACAATAGGCTTGTGCTTGTGACAGCATGAGAGCTGTAACGTTATCTAGCTCAGGAGTGCTAGGTGCGCTAGCAGTAGATTTACACTGTCTTCTGCACATTGATAGAAATGACGAGTGTAGTTGGGTAGACAGAAAATAGTTCCTACATGAAACTGCTCACAACAAGGTCTGTGGTTAATCATGAGTAACCAGGTCATGATTTCTGTAAAGAGACATTGCTACTGAGTTTTTCAAATGTATTTTTTTTGGCGCTTTGAACACCACAAGCCGAGTGCCATCTAGTTCCATTATATTTAAGAGAAGGCAGACATCTCTCCGGCTGATATCTCCAACACTCTGCAACTCCCACCAAAACAATATAGATTGATAAGTAGCACTACAGGTAAGAGGAAGAATGTGTGTTTTTGATTTGGGGATGAATTGTCCCTTTAACCATGCTGTGACTCTGGCGACTCTCACAATTGCCGTGTGACTTTCGCAACTCTCTGGCGACCTTTTATTCACACTGTTAAGTCTCTGATGTGAGATGAGGTTGTGAATGACCCACTAAAGTGAAAACTCCTAAAAGTCTTCCCATCAGTCAGTCGAACCAATGACGTTTCTTGACACACAGTGAACACACGAGCTGCTTGTTTTGCATTAGTGTTTTTAAAAAAAACACACACACACACGATTGTTTGAACTACTTTATTTAGCGCTGCAAATGGCATTTTGAAAACCCAATTTTCACCTGGATTTTTATTATTTCTGTAAGTTTTTCATCCCTTTAAAAAATACAAATGATTTATTTCTGTTAAATACAAACAGACAGATAACAAAAAATAATAAATCAAAGTAATTAGATTGGTACAGGTGCAGAAAATATTATAACAATATCCAACTCATTTAAAAGGACATGCCTACCATTATGTGTGTTTGTGTTTGGGTGTGTGTATGAAGTTTCTGAAAATATCTCAATATTACCTTAAAAAAAATCCCATTTTCTTAATGCATTATGTGCATACTTGACCGTTCCTCATCTCAGGGTTTATGTTTCCAGTGCTAAGTGCCATTGCAGAGAGCAGTGTGCCCTTTATGTGGAGGTGGTGGATGGCCGTGTAACTTGTCTCGTCACAGACCAGCAATTAATGTTCACCTTTTTACGAACCATGGGTGTTTTTGTAGTCTTACCTGAGCCATACTTTAAAGGGGAACACCACCTAAGTTAAGAATATGTAATGGTGTATAAATTTCAATCAATATTCATGAACATGAGCTACTCTCTATTAAAGCCAGAAACCAGAGAAGTAAGTCTCAAACTTGTGATGTCAAAGGATATTAAGTCTGGAGCTGCTCCACAGACAATGAATGGGAGCCTGATTTTTTGGCCCCACAGAATGTTTGTTTTCTTTTTCATATCCACACGAGCTTTATCTTATTGTAGTGTTCTCAGAAACAGAAAACGTACCCATATACTCAGAACATTCCCCTGGGTGCACTCAGTGAGTGTGGACATGAATAACACGTTTATGATTGGGTTTCTGGAGCATCGTGTTTGTGTTTGACCACGTTAACACAATATCCCTATTTTAGCAACCAAGATAAGACTTCATCCGATTTATAAGAAACCTGAAAATGTTAGCTGGAGTACTCTGAAAGAAAGTGCGTCTATTAGTGTTGTCAAGATACTGGAATTTCTAACTTTTATACAGCACTTTGAAATGTATTGATAGTCGAACCGTTTTTGATACCATGAGAAAAACTGACATTGAAGGAATAAAATTAATATTTTTTAAAAAGATGAATATAACAAGGCTACAACATAACAATGACAACTTTTATTCAAAATTGTTATGTATCGATAAATGGATATTTTTGACAGTACTAGCATGTATACGCCTTATCTCAGTTACTGAGCATCGCTGACTACTTGGGCTGGCGCAGCTACATCCAAGTGACCAAACAGAAACACAAACAAAGGCGGCAGTAAAATTGTCTCACTTCTGGAGCAATGAAGAAACAGAGTTTTCGCTTACGGTAATGAAAGTGGCTGCGTATCTTCATCTACTGCACCCTGTCCTATGAGTTAGGAGTAACAGTGCAGGCTGGCACCAGTGTGGATAGTGTAGCTCTTTTCAGGAATATTTGGCATTCTCAGACCAGAGGAACTTTAAAATAGTTTTAAGAACCCCCCTTTTTTGTTGTAACCACATCCCAAGAACCGGGAAGGATCGTAGTTCTTAGAAAGCCATTTCACGGGCTTCAGATTCCAGAGTCAGTACCCGCCCAGCACAAGAGGGACCATAAGTGACGGAGGCATACGGTGACTGGTGCAGCTGCGTACAACCGCCATTTTTAAAAACCTGTTAGCCATGTTAACAACAGACAACATAAAACACAAACAACAGCTCTTAACAAATTCAAAAATGGAGGAAAACATGGACAAATGGACTGATGGTGATGTTGAGGCTTTACTGAGCATACATGTGTTGATGGAGACATGTGGTGATTTTGACTCGTCACAGTGAAAGCGAAGTTGCTTTATCATCCGCCAGCCGTCTTACAGTATGTCACTTCAGCGTTTCTATAGGTGGTGTGAATACAAAGAGAAAAAACAGCATGTAGAGGGGCTCCCCAGTGGGCAGTTCCTTTCAGGTAGTTCCCACAACTCTTCAGTCTGAAAACGCCTAATGTTAGCTCATTAATGTACGTTGTATGTGTGGTTGAGACAGAGGGAGAAACGTTGTTCACTGTGGTCGGTGTTCAGAGCAGACGGCTGTTGGGGTTCAGAGCAGAAAAGAAATTAACAGTTAAGTTGTCAAGTGGTTGTAAATATACAGTGTAGTGTTTATTATGTGCTGTTGCTCTCATCTCTCATTGTCACTTTGTTTTTATAGACATCACCGACGCCTGCACAAATACACTGCAGTAATCAGTTACCTGGGTTACTAGTGTTTTTAGTATCCTGAATATGATCATAACTGGGATAAGCCTTATGAACGGGTTATTCCTGTCCATATAAGTGCACTCAGTTTGATCTATAACATTTTTCTCAGTTCATTATCTGTGGAGCGACTTTATACTTTATGACATCACAAATTTAAGCACTCTAGTTTTTGGATTTGGGAGACTGTCATAGGAAAATCATGTATGAGTTTTGATAACAGGCGTAGTTCCCCTTTAACTGCAGTTTATTTACCATAACCACAATCTCCCCTGACCTCAACTATCATTGACTTGCCGAAGCGACAGGGTTGAAATATTGCTTGTGAGCCCCTGAAAGAGAGACACCCCACCCTCTTTCAACACTTACTGTCAAGGTGCCCTTGAGCAAGGCAATAAACTTTTAATTCCTCAAGTAAGGCTGTTTAATGGCCAGTGGTACAGGACAGGTTTTACTGTGTGTGTAACCCTCCTCCCCTGTGACTGTAAAAAACGAGGGTGGTCTTTGTAAACAAGAAAAAAGTGTTTCTCCCAGCAGTGTGTACGATAGGTCTGAAACTATGGGGAGGAATTACACCTGAATACACTCACCCTCTGAGATGCTTCCTTTACACATGCTCACTCACTTCGGCATCCAGTTACAACCACTGAGCGGTGCGGAGATGTAGCGTCAGTCTCTGTGCAGTAAGACACCTCGCCTCACACTTTAACTTGCAAACCCAAATGCCAGATCTTCTGCTTTTCTTCCATAAGCCCTGCGATTTATGCCGAGATACACTGTAAAGCCGCTTGAAGATTCTTTACATCCTCCGTGCACCGCCGGCAGACACACGCACGCACGCACGCACGCACACAGTATGGTTCGACTCGGCGAAAGATCCTTAATCGAGGAATAATTGTAAAATTGTATTGACTATTGAGAAATTATGCAAATGTGCTGGTTCCTCCCTTTTTGCTGAAGATACATGGAGAGTAATCATGACAAACTGATTAAAGTTTTGATTGGGAGAGAGTTTTTGAATGCTGTTTAGTTATCAGTGATGTGGTTTTATAAAACAGCTAATCAACTGAAAAAGTCTTTGTACGACCTGAATAATATAATGTCTAACTAATCAAGGAAGAAGGGGCTGCACACACACACACACACACACACACACACACACCCCACACACACACATACATACACATGCACAGACAGAAAAGCCGGTAACTCTGATTCCTCTCTGTAAAGCCCTGCAGGTGTGGTCCACTCCTCCTGCGCTGGCTATTAGCACAGCCTATCATTGGTATTCATTTCCCGCTCCTAATTCCCCCACAGTATTTTTTTTCCCTCTCACTTGACAGAGGACCGTGGGTTAAACGCCGGGGGGAGCGCTCCATCACGACTAGATCTGATCCAATTAAATACAGATTTAATCAGCCCCGCAGTCGGCGAGTGAATACGCAATGTGATCAGGCCCGTGGTAACTGGAGGCCCAGTGGCGTGGGCGCTGGTTTTCATCCACAGGCCCGAGGATTGGCTTAGCGGGTGATGAGACACCTTGATCCTATCTGACCTGTCAATTGAGCACATCCACATATCTGCAGACATCAGCGTGTTGGAGCTGTTCCTTACTCCTCTGCAGTGTCCACAAACCTTTGCTCCGATGACCCCTTAACCCACTGATTTAGTGTTGTGAGATGCTGAGGAGGCGAGGCGACTGTGGAGGATCGGTGAGATTTACCGTGGATGCAAACACACAATTAATTAATGATTTAGAGACTGGATTATATCTGTGGCAGGCGACCTGGAGGAGGTTAATCTTTCGTTTTCTGGCAGAGGAATGGAGCCTGTCTACCAGTGGCCGCGCAGAAAGCGGGGCGAAAACACCTCCCCCTCCTGCCAGACGAGGAAGATTTTCCCTCCTTCCTCCCAAATGGCTGCAGCTGCTGATTGTTGAAACCTTTTACTCTGCAGAGGAAGCAGTCCTGTGATATGAAGTACAGCTCCCCAGTGCCCCATCAAAGTCCACTGTAACTGCTGTGTCACCTTCAGAGTTCCAAGGGAGGATTGTACATGGGGAGCTGCTGCAGCGCCTACTAATGAGAAGTCATTGGGAAATGGGTTGCTTTTTAACATAGCCCGATGTCCGGGGTCATTTCAGTTGCGACCTAAGACTTAATTACAAATCCTGCTGTTTAGTGTACGGCGGTGTGTGTGTATGTGTGTGTGTGTGCCAGTCTGCGACTAGATATTGTTGGGAAAAATTGTGATTCTGGCCGTCACTCAAATGTGTAGCTCCAAATAAGTAATGCCTGGCTCAGTTAGCCACGGCCCCACACAATGCAAACATAACACACCATGGCATTAAGTGCACTGTTTAGTGTCTGAACCGAATCCAACCTGGCAAGCACATCACTGTGGCTGGCAAATTTAACAAGCTGGGGGGGTTGTTCTTCATCCAGCATGCCAGTCATTTATGTTAATGCAAACAAGTTCCCTCATTCTCTGTCTCCTTAATGTTTACAGTGATGAATTAGGTGCTATCAGATCGTAGCCTCATATCCGGAGTGTCATTGGCATTCAAAGCATTCCTGCAACCTTTATTGAAAACCCACAGAGGACAGATGCCTCGAATTTTCTGCGTTATTCAGGAAAGCTTATCTCGGTCTATTGTATGGAAAAACCTGCAATTAATACAAAAATGATTCCAGGAGATCTCGTAGCGTTTCCCAGTGAAAGGTCTAAAGAGGTATAATTTGTTAATTACACCATGAAATGATTCCAGTTTTTACTGTAAGCATTTCAGCCACTTTCTGCCCCTGGGATGGACATGTGTCCCTCCTCTGCTACCTCAGATCAGTCATCTTTAATTGCCTCTTGTGTTTAGAGGAAGACCCACAACACTTGTCATTTCCAGGTGTAAATGAGATGAGGAGAGAAAGGTTACTCTGAGCCCCACAAGACAGCGCAGTCCTTCAGGGTGGTCTCAGTTCACCCCTGCCGTAGTCTGATATCTCAAACAGAGCTGTGTTTGAAGTGCTTGGTTGGGTGCCTCCGCTTTCTGCACTCGGGCGAGAGTCGTGGTGCTTGTTCAACTCTGGCAGCCCCTCTGTAAGTTCCTTCTTTTGTATTTGCATACCGAACAAACAGGAAATTGTGTTCATTTGTATGCAAATGTGTTTGTCCCCAAGGCTGGGATTTTGAATTAAAAGTTTTACCGTCCCATTAATTCCAAATTACACACAGGCACTGACATGGGCTCCTCCGCCCGGCAGGGGGGTATCCGACTTGCCATCCAAACGCATCTCTGTCAGTTTAGGCTGTTTAGTTTGCCATCTGCGAAACGGAGTCGGAATTTGGATTTAATCTGGTCCACTGATTTGCAGATTGATCGTCTGCACCACGTTGCAATCTCCTCTTAATTATCTCGCGAAAATATGCAGAGATTTCGGCGTGATTGATATTCGAGGATACTACGAGAGACAGACGTGAGGAGGCCTTGGAGTGGTTGACTGACAGGTTGTGGGGAACATGGTGAATGAGTGGGAGTGGTGAAGGCCGTCCACCGTGCCGATGTAGCACACCTCATCAGCCCTGCTCATTAAAATACATGTACAACCTTATGAAAAATGCATGACCCCATCAATGACGTGTGGCATGTATGGCCTGATGCTGACAGTCAAGGTAATATGAAAAATTAGCACTTACATGTGGGCTTCTCAAAAGCATAAAGAGCCTTGTCATAATGTTGCAGATAAAGGAATAACATTGTTTTAATTCAGCTGCTCAGAGTATTGATTATAGTGATTGAATACCTGGTTCGAACAGTAACTATGTTTAAATGCACACTTATATTCCACTATTATTCTGAATATGATGGTATTCTGAATTTAATTCGGGTCATGTAAAGACCATATTTTGTTTGGATGTTCCAAATTTTTCCAAATTAAGTATTTTCTGATTAAGATGTGTGAGGTATGCCGGTGTTATTTGGGTTTTAGGAGCATTCTGTAGACACGTCAACAGCGCCTTTAAAATATGCACCTCACTTGGAGTTTTTACTACAGTTTACGAGACACTGCTTCTCGCCTGTTTACGGTCATAGATGCGTTGTACACAAACCAACTAGCCAACAGTTTCCAAGGCTGTGGGGTAAAGATGTCCAAAAGCCAACAATTCTGGTTGGATGTAAAAACACATCTACTTTTGAACATAAAAAAGACAGATATTTTCAGAATAACAGCAAAAACATGTTTATTAAAAAGAAAACAAACAAAAAGGTCACAGTTTACCTTGTATTTTTGCAATTTGAAACTACTCAAGGGTAGCCGAAGCAGCTAGTGGCACTCAAAATAATGAATGAGAGCGTCTGTGTGCAAGAAAAGATTAATTAATCAGAGAAACCGATGGATCAATAGATGTTCTGATTTAAATCACGCCCTCTCCAGCCTTCCTGTTTTCATCTCTCCCAAGTTTGAGAGGAAGACAAAGGCACCATTGTACCATCCAGCTTTTTAATCAGGTTTTTTATTGCTTTATCTGAGGAAATACTGTAACAAAGTAGTGATAAAGAATTTTTATTGGGCTGTTCTTACAGTATGAGGTGATAGCCCTGCTGTCACTGTTGTTGTGTTCTTTAATTCATGTGTTCTTTAGTTTTACTGCAATTATTCATCATGATTTGTAATATAGTTGTACTTTTCAGCTCGCACTAGTTCATCAGTTATACTTTGAATACACTGAAAATAGGGATATCAGTCATTAACCGGTAACTAAGTTTAAGAAAAAATGCAAAATGACTTGAAATACAAGAGGCCTTTTCTTTTAGTGCGGCAATTCATTGACACCATTTAGAGGTGGTGAAATCTAATGTTTTGTTATGTAAATGTTCTTTTATATTACAATATTTTCTTGTGGCTTAGCTGACAGACTTCTACCTGCATTAACATTCTGAAACATAGCACCCATGGCCCACCCTCCGGTCTCTACTGGCCAGCTGTCCTTGGCCACTCTGCACTGCATACCACCCGGGTCGGTAAGGAGCTAGCTAGCAGTGCCACTCATTCACGATTACCACTGGTAACTGTGGAAACATGGTGGTCACTCTCTGCTCTTATCTCTTTAGCATCTTTTACTATGTTAGCACCACTAGCTGTGCGGACACTGCAGTCCTGACCTAACAGTTATAACATAGCAATGCAGTTCATGGCGCAAAATTGAACCTACTCACCAGAGCGACCTGAGGGAAGACCTGAGGGTGGGCACAATGTTTCCGTAACAACGATTTGGGTCGGGACAGTGTTGCTCATGGTATTTGCCGAATGAGTGGTGCCACTAGCTACCTTCCACCAAAATTTGCATGCCGCGCAATGCAGTAAATTGAGGAGTATTAGATAATTTAACCTATATACCAATATACGCAACTGGTCAAAAAAAATTCTCGGCTGTCTGTTAACACCCCTAATTAAAAAATATTTGGAGGACAAAATTTGAAAAATACAAATCTAACTTGTTTTTTTACAGAGGTGTTACAGCTGGATGAACATCACCATCTATGAATGTGTAAAGATGATTCATTTTTTTTTTCTTTTTGCACACAGAGAAACACACACACACACACACACACACACACACACACACACACACACACACACACACACACACACACACACAGTAGTGTTCACAAATTAATAATGCATGGAGCACATCTTGTACACATGCAGAGTTTTGGCAGACATCTGATGTCTCTGTGTGATGAGCCAAGGGGGACACATCATTTCTGACTCTCCAGTCAGAGAGTGATGGTGGCAGAGTGCTCGGTTGCCAGGTTTGTTAATGAAAGGAGAAATTTGGCTATGTGTCTTTTCGAAGACTTTAAAACGGCTTATGTCTTAGGAGGTGGTACTGTACCTAACCTGGAAGGAGCAGATGCCTGACGGGCTAAAAGGAATGACTCTGATGAGACAGACTTACAATCAGTGATGTCAGTCCTCCTGTTTGCTAGAAAATACTTAGAAATAAACATATTATGGCTCAGACTGCAGGGCTCAGGCAGCATTATTTCATCAGCAATTTTCCTGAATCTATTCCTTGATTTTGTCTTGTTATTATTGCCTTTGTCTCCTCCAGGGTTGCTTAATGTAAACAATATGTGAAGCTTTTATGTTGGTGAAATAAACACATTTAAGTAAACAATATAGAGAAAGCTACCTTTAAAAAACAGATGCAGAAATTGTATATTGAACGAAACACAATAGATATTCAACTTTCATACCGTGTATAACAATCTCCCTGTATTGATCCTGAGTGCTGCTAATACACAGGGTTGTTATTTTGGCAATACTTTATCCCAGTAATGAAACAATATTCAGAACATCTATTCAAAGAAATTGGTTTGCCCATTTCATGCAGTTGTTTATTATTTTCTTACCGGAAAAATCAATGTGAAATTTATCATGAACAGATGGAATCAGGGTCGTTTTGCACCTGAACAAAACCATTTTTCAACACTCGAGGAAGACGCCAGGCAGGTTTCTGTTTTCATTAACGGAGCTGGCAACCACGCTCGCTGCTCAGCTCGGCTCACATCACTCTGATTGCAAAAAGGATGTAAAATCCCTCGTCGCTGTTTGTTGTTATGTCAGACACCCTCCTGGAAGCTGTATGTGTGAGAGATGTCATATGTAGAATTGAAATATAAACCACACTGAGTCACTGCTCTTTCAATACATACAAAACCTTTTTATTGTTTCTATATGTGACTGAAAATGCAGATTGGGTTTGGCTCTTACAAATGTTTTAAAGTAAAAGTTGCAGAATAAAAGCTCTGTGGATGTAATTATGATAAAGATCTGAGTCCAAGTCCTAGCTCCTGTTCATTTCTGTAACATCTGTGGGTTTGGAATAGATATGCATTAGGTTTGGATTCAGGTAATTGGAGCGAATATTGAATGTAGATATGATTGCTAGTCATGTTTCGTGCTGCACCGTCCTCTCTGACTATTTCAGAGGGCCTGCTGCCTTTGTACCACATGTGACAGAATGTACTGCTTTGTAATGAGAGGTGTTGATACGTTTCTGCACCAGTGCCACTGAGACAAATTAGAGTGTTTATTGTACTTAGTGGACAAGGTGAGTCTGAGACTGTGAGAGGGAAAAATAGAGGAAATAGTGTTTCGGGATGAGCTTACAGACCATGTACCAAACACTGGAGCTGCTAATTATGAGGTTATAATGAAAAACAATGATATAGAGGTGTTTTTGATGGAATTCAGAATGAAGAGAGACTATGTCTAACATAGAATAAATGTATTTGGTGTCTCTGATTTAGGCCAGGGCTTTGGACACAATATGATACATATCACAACATAGGGGTTATGATTCAATATATTGTGATACATTGAGATACACTAAGCAAGCTATGTGATATTTTTTATGTAATTTTAGGAAAACTGTCATTGTATATAGAACACAGCATCATTTGCATAAAATCTTGAGTGTAAAAGTTTATGTAACCAGAACAGTTGGCTCTGTGTTTGTATTGTAGACCATGTAACATCCAACATCCTAGCACTACTTTTTCTACAGTCTGAGGAAAGGAATTAACATTTGCCTATATTAGTAATAAAATAAAAATTAAGGTGCTTATAGGATCCTTGCAACACAATATGAACCACTGCCAGGATCTTTGCATGTAAACTATTAGTTGAAAATCAATACAGTCTGGGTTTGAGTTATAGGCTAATCTGAGTTTGGTGGGATCTTTGAAACAACTAATATTAAGAGCAGAAATCAATCAATAAATAAACAAATAAATTAATAAATGAATAATTAAGCAACGGATGTGCGTAGGGTTAGGGTTGCGAGACAGAAAAACATTGAACATGAAAAGCCCCCAAACATTTATCGTACCAGTGATCAGCACATCTAGGGGAAATCGTTGAATGTGGGTTAGCATGATTAATGTGATTGGAGATTAATGGAGATACGCAACACATGATCCTCGTTTTCTCTTTCCATTGCTGTTGTAGCTGACTGAGCACCTGCAGCTTCGGTGTTTTGTGCTCGCCACAGTGTGATAATTCGCACACCAATTATATATGTATAGAGAGAACGCACACCAACCCGCTTCTTGTGCTAACCTCTGTGCTTTTGGCATATGCTACAGATCAATGATTGCGGGTGGAAATCGCACCTGTGAACTTTGGTTCCACATTATGTGCATCAATCTACATGTTGTGTATTCTGCAGGTGGCTGCATGCATTGAACTGTGACCCCTGTACTGCGACGGTTCGGCACAAATACACAAACTATTACAGCCTTAATTATTTGTGATTATGATAATGGTTGTTGGTGATGTCTTAGCAACCCCCACAGATGTATGATTTTACCACAGACTGTATGATGTAAAAGCATCTCCACTTCCTCCCACTGTACAAAAATGAAGCCAAAATATCCCACATACTGCCACTGCCATCTTGCACTGGTGACATCATTTGGAGTGCAGTTGCGGTTTCTGTGGTACAGAGTTCCCATCCATACACCTTTACAACTAGCGTGATTAATCATGAGCACAGGCACACACAGCTGTCAGTCATCATCTTCAGTGCACTTTATACATGGAATAATCTGCGAAAGACCTGAAATGTGCACAGGCTGCCACCCTTATGGCTGTTTAAATACCTTTTTTTCAGATCTGGTTCTAATTGAGTGTAAATGCTTTTAACTATACATCTGCACCATAACATGTTTATTATCCTTTATTTCTGTACGCTGTGATCATATATGGCTGTTATTGTTTGTTGTTTTGTGTGGTTTCATTTCTGTTTTAATTGGTATGGATAATGTTTCTTTGTTTGCCTATTGATTGGTTTTAATGTCTTTGTTCATGCTCGGCATCATTGAAAATGAGAGTCTCCCTCAATTGATTTCCAGAGTCTTACATTAAGGTTTGAATGAATAAATGAATGAATTGTGACATCACTATAGCATCAAAGAACATTAAACATACATCAGCGTGATAAGAACAATCTAAAATGATAGAAACCATCTTTGGGAAAAATGTATTTGATGGGAGCTTTAATCTTTAAGTTTTAACATAGAGGTGGGGTTTATGACCTATCCCGCAGCCAGCCACCAGGGGGCCATCGAGATGTTTTGGCTTCACTTTTGGGGTGCTGTCATGTCATCCATCTTTATTATACAGTCTATGGATTTTACTGCTCTCATGGGAGCTTAGACTGCTCCTTATGGGAGATCAGCTCCCACTGGCTCCCACGTAACTCTGGATACACTGTTTTGAAAATACATACCGTTTCACGAAACATAATACTGTAATACTCAAGTGTTTCAATATTTTTCTTTCACCCTTAGTTTTGGCAGTGTCACACATTTAAGCAAATGCATGCATACAATCAAACGAAGCTTTAATCAATCAAGAAACAGAGCAAGTGACAGCTGATTAATATTCGTCAGAAGACAAACATCAACTGTGCCTCAAAACTCAAAGCAGAAAAGCAGATTTATTGAGAACTATTGAAACTGTTGACTGCCTGTGATCCTCCCTGCTGTTTCAGTTCCCTCACTATTGTTCTGTACTCGAATGAACTGTCACAGAGCACAATGTAGCCAGTAGTGTACATATCCTGAGATGAAGAAGGTTGTCACAATTGCATGAAGTCATCATGAGTCATTCTTTCATTAGTGTTGGAAAGAAAAGTGGTAGCTTGGAACAGAGACTTAGACTGAAGGAAACCTGGAGTCTGTGAGAAGCTGAAGGGAGATTGTTGGTAAAAGAGGACTTGAGGTTAAAGGAGGTGGCAGAAGAACGTGGCACGAAATGTACCAGCGCCATTACCAAAGCCCCAAACCTAGACACCCTATCCACCTGTTATTAGCACTGAATTGGGAGAATTAAATTAGACAGACTTGTCTTTAAGGGCTCCTAGAATCTAGTTGCCAAAGTCTTTCTGCCTTTTTGCCCGAGAGCCAGCGAGGGTCAGCGCGTGAGTGGGCAACGACCGCCAGTCACAGCCACTCAGAGACACCCTGGAGGGGGGCAGAGGAGAGAGCCGACCATAGCTTGGCAGCTCCACTGGAGTCTGATAAGCTTTAATGGCACCGCCACAATGATTCACACCATGTGAGACACACGCACACACACAGGCACGCACACACACAGAAACACACACACACGCACCTCTAGCAGGCTTGTGAGGAATGATTTCTGGACCCTGGATAAATTTGCAGTAGCAGGGAGTCTCTATTTACCAGTAATTGCATTTCTCTGCCCTCTTTCAGCCCTGCCTTCAAAAATGTTCTGTGCCTCAGGAAGTTGAAGGTGGCTGGGGAAAAAGCAACAGAACATGTTGTCGGCCTCACACCGCGCTCTGCCACATGTTGACAGCTTATAGGCCAATCTGTACCATACATGAATGCAAGCTGTGTAGGATACATAACCTGTCAGACAGACATGTTGCATCACCTACATTTCCTGAAAGCCTGTTCAACCGAAACCAAATTCATTTAACCGCAGTGCATATCCACTCACTATACAATGGCTTAATTGATACGTTCACTCTCCATCACACGCACTTTCCAGCAAACGAAGATGTTCAAGCACAACATCTGTATTTGCTGCTGCTGTCTGTTGCCGTAAATTATGATAAACGGTCTGGGTGTTTAGTTAATTTTTCATGGTTTAAGGGACTCAGGCTTGCTTGTTGGCACTGAGGTAAACAGTTAAGGGAGTAGAATAAAACAGTGCAGTAACTCAGAAATTATATTGGACCATTCTGGTGCATAACTTCTATCCAATGCCAGCGTTCAGTGCCGGTGCAGGATGGATGGATAAAAGATAAAACATAAAGGTGGGATGGGTTGATGGGTGTGTAGTACATTTAACTTCTCATACTTTTTATCCGTTGGCAGATCAACAATTGATGTTCACAATATCTCCCTAACCTTGAAAGGGTATCCCAGTGATAAAGCAGTCGAGAGACATGTGAGAGATATATTTAAAAAAAAGTCAAAACCGAAGCTGCAGAGGCAAAAACTCTCAATCCTACACTTTTACTCAACAGTACCTTTCAGTAAACCCAATGTTTTTAGGATCTACAGAATTGTATGCAATTTACAGGGTTTAAAATGCAGTATTTAAACTCCCCTCTCCTGACACATCTTAAAGTATGTTAAAATACTGATTAATTTATGAATATTTTGTTTAACATGGTTTTCCCCACATAAAAAGTAAAGCAGAGCTAGTCTTTCTACCTCATTGAGAAATGCTGTATCTGTCTTCCGCCCTGCACCATCGCTACTTGCAGTAGATTTCACTTTCTGCACCCCTGACATGGTACTGGGGTTAGACTGGTGACTGGTTGACCGGTGAGCAGGCAATGCGCAACAAGATCGCCAGTGTTAGCATGTGATGAAACATCGGAGACATTCAGCTCTTAATGTTTGAGCCTCATTCAGACCCAGACTCGGATGAGGAGTCCGTTGTGCACCGAAATTGGCAACTAGCAGACGTATCAGAATGGCTAGTGTAGTTATCTTTTAATTGTTTATGTTTGTTAGCTTCTTAGCTCATTAGTGACGGTGGCTGACACAGCGTTAGTGGTTGTGAAACATACAGTAATATCTGCCACGATGTTACAGAGTTTTCGCGTTGCTCCAGTTTACATGTATGCTAATGCAAACTCTCCTGCTGTACCGACGAGTCCGCTCAGTGCTGGAGATTCCAGGTTTCTTTGCTGGCATTGTGTCCTGATTTTCATATAAGTAATGTACCTAATTTATCTTGCTCGATGTACGTTTGAATCTCAGATGTTAGGGGACTACACAGACTTCACCCACCTTCAGTAGAGGAGTATGAACACACCTCTCTAGTGTCAGACACTGCACAGATATGAGTCAGTATAGTCAAGGTCAGACATTTTAGGCGACATAAACAGAAGAAAAACACATTTTTGAGAGGAGGAGGACTTTAAGAAGAGTTTGTAATTTATAGGGCATCCACTGTGGTGTCATACTGCCGAATTACTACATGACTACGTGGTTGTAGCTGTGTCTTGTTTTGTAGTGCAGAAATATCATAACTCTTGAATTCCAAAACAACTGGATCCTACATGTCCCAAAATTGAGAGAAAAGATTCGACAAGATTCGAAAAGATTCGACGAATGTTGCTACAAGCTTACAAAACAAACCACAATGAGTAAGCTATTCTCCACATGCAAAAAATGGTGGAATGTTCCTTTAACCATGCTGCAGTTGCGACGCACACACCGCATTAGGTGGCAGACAGGGCTGGCCATTAATCATAAAGGTTGGCGGCTTGATCCCCAGCTCCTCCTGTCTATATGTTGGAGTGTCCTTGAGCAGGACACTAAACCCCAAAATTGCCTCTAATGTGTGTAAGGGAAAAAAACACAAAGTTTCTTTTGATAAAAGCATCTGAATGGAGTGTAAAAAAAATCAATAATTTAATTATTTGACAGTAAATGCAATCTGGCATTTTGCAGAGTCTTATTATTAATGTTCTGCCTGGCAGTGAGGTTAAATAAAACAACAGCAGAGAGAGAAATGCACCAGCTGCGACATACATCTCCTTATTGAGTGTCTCTTGACTGGTGGGATTGCGTATGGAAACTGTAGGCTGTGTGACTGGTTGGATATGAAGATATACGCTCGTGCTGGAGAGGAATAAGTGTTGCAAACGTGAGTGATGGAGTGGGGTAACAGCACAAAGTACCTCCACTTAATCTACACACGGCTAAGTTGGAGACACGCAGGAAAACACCACATGGACGGAGAAAAAAAAATCAATAGTCTGAAACAGTTACTTGAATAAAATACCCAACTCTGCCTGGCTCACTGTAGTTTCTGATGCAAGATCTGCTCCTTGTTAGTAGGAAGTCAACACAATGCAATAATGTACTTAGCAGCTTTGTCTGTAGAGAGTGATTGCTGGGCAGGCTGCTAGCAAGTGGAACAGATTGCAGTATTGCATATGACTCAAAATGTCCATCTGCCCCCATTATGTGTGCAGTGTCTTTTTTCCCCCTCTTTTTTGCTGCTTTCAGCATTATGCTGAAAGTGTGCTCACACATCTCTCTTTGCTTCTGGGAGTTCTGTTTTTTTTTTTTTTTTTTTACCCATGAACATGCAGGGGGGAGGTACTTAAACACACACGCAGACAGACACAGTACAACAGGTAATTATTTGCAAAGAATGGAGCAAGTGCGTGGGGGGCAAATTGCATTGTGGGATGGCTCTGCAGGACTGAAAGATGTCAATTGAAGAGGCTGCCATTTTTATGCGCACCTCATCTATTGTTCTCCGTGGTGAATTGCAGGGGGCAGTGTCACTGTATTTACATGTACCTCTCAGAACGTGGGTGTATTTGTTTGTCTCTGTCAGAGAGGATGATTTGCCCCCTCGCTGGAGAACACTAGCTGTGCACAAACAGCCGGTAAATGGGAACATGAGTTTAGCAATAATTTCGAACCCCCTCTTGAGAGCGACACCGAGGTGTGCGGCAAACCTGTCGCCACCTGTCATAACCCTCAAAACAGCAGGTAGGGCAGAAGAAAACCACCTGCCTGTCAAATACTCTGTTCTCTCTAATTGTTCTTCGCACATTCACAGGATTACTGGTTTAATTCTGCTTTATAATCACTGCTCATTGTTCCCACTTATTGTTTCCTTGCTCAATTTGTTTGTTTGTGTTCACACTTTGGCAACACAAATGTTCTTTTGTCATGCCAACCAAGCGATTTGTGTGCAAGGCAATTGAATTTAATTTAATTTAAGGAGAGAATAGAAGAAGAGCAGGAGAGGGAGAAAGTGATGGGGGAAATGAAGAGGCACCTGCAGATGAAGGAAACAGGTAAAGCAAATTGGGGGATGCAAAATGAAGACTTTTAGTAATTCTTCCAGGCTACGTGGACTCTGTTTTAACCAACATACCTGACAGCAAATGATGGATTATTCATTTAAAAGGACACAATTACCATATTAAGTAGGTCGGTTTTTAATTCATGAGTCAGGCTGCTATATGTGGTGCCTATTCGTCTGGAGATGCAATACTGTAAGAACAAAGCAGCCCTATCACTTTTGGCTGCGTGCTTCTGCGTTAAGAGATGTGTTTGATAATCGCAGGTCGATGCTATACACTTATCTATTGAGATTAAGCTTCTGGATCCAGTAATCCCTGATAGGATCTCCTATTCATTACAGCTACTACAGTCGAGATTATGTTGCAGTATTTTCCTCTTCCACACTGCAAAGAGCAAAATTTAACATCAAATATCTTAAATCAAGCAAATGTATGCTTGTTTTCGTCTCACAAGATATGGGGTGGCTTTTATGTTAGAGCATTTCACTTGTTTTAAGCTTTTTTTTTGTTTTAATTATCTTGGTAAGATATTATGACTTGTTACTGAGACTTAATTACTGGTTCCCAGTAACTTGATGCTTGAACTAGAATTAACAGAATTATAAAGCTGTTTGATCTACACCGACAAGTACAAAACTGCTTTGTTGAAGGCATTATTACTTATTTCAAGCATCTTATCCTTTTTATCTCTTCAAATATTGAGAACAGATAATCACCAAATGGAATGCACTGTTTTGTCAGTCTTACCCCACAGCACAGCAATCATATGTTCCTATAGATAAAGTACAGCACAACATGAGTCATTTGAACTGTTGTGAAGTTATATGTTTTTTAAAACAAATAAGTCTAGTCTCAAAAAACCCCACTGATCTCTTAATCTCTCTCTCAATCTTATTGGCAGACATGGAATATGATAAAATAAGTCTGTTTTAGTGTATAATCACCTGAAAATAAGAAGTGCCATTATTTCGATACCTTAGAATGAGTCGTTTATATCTAAATAAGGGGCATGTTCTCCTCCACAGAGATCGCCATGTTGCACCGCCATGTTTCAATCGAGCCCAGAATGGATAAACCAAACACTGGCTCCAGATAGAGCCATTGGCGTTTTTGTGATAGCCACAGTAGTTAGCAGCCCCTTACTGTCGAGCAGCGTCAGAAAACACAGATTTTTTTTTTATGTGAAACTGCTTTATTCAGTGTTTTTACCGATTTAAACCACCAAGTCCATTTGTTTTGGAGAGGAGGAGACTACTGTGGATAATTTGTCTCCTGGTAAAAACCTCCTGACTATCTGGATCTTGAGTTATCAGAGATAAAAGGTGAGCACACATTAGCAGGTGCTGGGCAAGTGAACTGTGTTGGAGAAGCACTGATTGATAACGACCCCTGCGGATAGTTCAGCTCCTGTTAAAAACCTCCTGAACGTCTGGATCTTAAGTTGTTGGAGAAACAAGGTGAGAGCAAATTAGCAGTTGCTGGACTAGCGGCTCGTCTCAGACATGCCTGACAGTGTCGAAAACCCCCAGTGATTTGTAACATGAAACTGCTTTATATAGTTTTTTTTTACCAGTTTAAATCACTGGATACATTTGTTTTGAGAATAAGAGATCAATAAGGCTGTAAGTCTATACGTTTAGGAATTATATTTTTAAACCAGTACAGCCGCACACACACAAAAAGCAGTAATTCCTAAACATGTACCCTGATTTAAAGATGTTGGCAGCAGCATTTGCTGGATGAAGCATATTTTCCTAAATACTGAGAGGATAATTCTTTAGACAGATGTACTTGTTTCTAGGCTGGCTGCACTTACTCTTTTACTTTTTTCAAAAAATCTTTGCAAATTAATTTTTTTCTGTTCTGTTTTGATAATTTTACCTATTTTAAGTAATATTTCCCCCAATTTAATGTGTTTTTTTCTTGGTTTTGAGAGCTGACTTTTTTGTGCAAACAGGAGATTCTATATAACTAATTTTGTAGAAAAACATTTAATTTCTTGAAATATTACAGCGGGAAAAAATGAATTTGCAACTGCAGGACTAATAAGATATGTAACACCACTAACTTGGTGATAAAAGGATATGACTGCTGCTGTGGTGATAAAGAATATCACTACCCTCAGAGCTATTACTGCTGTGAGAAGCATGTATGATATACTGTATGATAAAAAACAGTCTAGTTTAATTTCCAGCAATCCAGTATTCACAGTACAGTTTTGCCTGCTGTTTGTGCGGTTTAGCAGAGATCGGTACCTGTTTTGTGAAGTGTGACGTTCTACCGACTGGAACGTGTCCAGCTCGCTCTCAGCTGTGGAGTTGGCTGGTTCAAAGCCTTCTGCCCAGCACGTACTCGTGCCCAGGGGCAGCAAGAGAGGGAGACTGATCGAACTGGTTTTACACTAGGGTTGTCAGAGGTCTCCTAACTTCCTCGCAAATCAATACGGGTCTTAAACTGCAGCCAACTGGCTGAAACTGGCTGCAATTTCCTCCCAACCCAGGCTCTGTCCACGTTTCTCATCAGTAATGACTGAGCAGTTTGAATTGAGCCAAACGCCCCTGTGGGCCAAAGAACACTGACTCATGTTGTTCGCACACATTAATAATGCATTATAGCATGTAACACAGGATAATTAACTCTGCTGCTAAATACAAGCTCAGTCCAAAGTGCCATTCCGCCAGGATGCAGTTTGCAGAGAGTGAGAAAGCGTAGGGTGATGACTAAGCCTTCCGTCTTTGTTGTGAATGATTATAGGCTTTACACTTTTTTTTGTTTGCTTTGCATTTTGTTTCATCATTATGTCAACAAGAAGTGCTACAATTAGATGGATATTAATCAGCTGCTCACTTCTGAGCCAGACAGAACTTTTATGAATATGGCAGTGTTGGGTGCTAAATTACTGTATGTGTATAATTGCAACCTCCTCTGTACTGGGCTGGGTGTCATTTTCACTTTTAGCTATAGGTGCCAATATGATGACTGAGTCTTAGTGTAGATAAAAACAAAAGAACGATACTTTTTCTGAACTGCTTTTCTATATTATTTGGTATTTCTTCCAGTTTTCCATTGTTGGTTGGGCAAATAAAGAAATGTGAAGATATTACGTTAGGTTTTCTGCATAATATGCTGAATTTTTTAAATATATTTTGACATTTGACAGACCAGCTAATTCAGTCATTAATCAAATAAGCAATTAATCGATGATGTTCACTAGTTGTAACCTTACGTGACAGATTTTTCTCAGCCATGGAAATAGTAATTTGATAAGGAAGAATCATAACTGGAGATGTACTAACTAGCTTTCCACCTCACTTTACAGTCTTTTTAAAAAATCCCATCTGCTGAGGAAGACTGTGAGATGTGGTTGAAAGCAGCGGAAAAAGTTAGTAATTGGATTTTTGGATTTAATTTGTAGAATATAAAACTTTTCCTTCAATAAACTCTTCCTTTTCATTTACAAATATGATAAAATTCTCAAATGTTTTAATACAAGCAGCCGTACACAACCTTAAATACAAAGTAAAATCATATAAAGTTTCTAATTTCAGTTATTTAAATCAGAAAAAAATTCAGTCCAATTACAGATAAGACTTAGGGTTGGCCACACCGCCACACTAAGAATGATAGCTTTAACAATAACTGTAATGGTAACGGTGTGAATATCCACACCGATGAACAATAATGTCCTGTAAACAGTGCACCAAGCATGCTCTGCATGCTCCAGCTGTGTCGGCAGCTTAGGAAAATATTCATATTGATGACCTCTTATTGCTGTATATTGCATTTTATATTGCTTTAATCAAATTGCCCTGAAAATGATCTGAAAATATTGTCCGGCGCTGTCGTTGGTATAGTTGTAGTGTGGAGCTATTTTTAAAACAATATATTTAGAATTGTTGTTATCATTCTTGGTGTGGACGGCCTTATGTCTGTTTGAAATCAGACTAACATACTGCATACTACATACTCGATCAGTATGTACTGCATACTGCCTGCTAAAGTAATGATTGAGGATGCCATTACCAGCAGACTGTTCACACCGACCCATACTCTATAAACATGTCCTCTCTCCATCACGACTGTATTGACCAGAACACTACCAGTCAGAGCTACTGTTGAATAAAAATTGGTGTATACTATTCATAACTGTGTTTTCAATAGTTAATAATCACCTGGAAATAAGAATCATTGTATTTTCCTTACGTGAAAGTGAGTCGTTTGTTTCTAGATATGGAGCAGGCCCTCGTCCATGGAGTTCCCCATGTTTCTACAGTAGCCCAGAATGCACAAAGCAAACACTGGCTCTAGACAGGGCCATTGGCGTTTCCATGCCAGCCATTATATTTCTCCTACACGCTTTCAGTCCTGCAACCTCACTGCTAGATGCCATTAAATCCCACACACTGGACCTGTAAGGCAAAGTAATATCATTAAATATTTTAGTGTTAAATATGTTTTCTTCAGTACATTACATATGTGAGCATCCATGCTTTTCCACTTCATTGAATCTTAATGTCATTCGTAATTATTTTATCTAATGGTCAATTATTTAAACCATCTGCCTCGCAGTCTGCCATTGGACAGCCTGAAAAGCTGCAGTGCGTTTTGGGCAGTTGAGTATGTCCAGTAAGCTCCAGCTCATGTATAGTTAGGCATTTCTCCTCTACACAAAGTCCACATACTAAGCAGTTCCAACATACTACATACTCAGTTTGAAACCATACTTAGTAGGAGTGTGTTTTACTGTGACTTCGAGCACAGCCTAAGAATGCAACCAGCTGTTTGATTCCGACTTTCAGACTTTACAGTTACAGTTTCTGATACTCGATGCTACAAACACAGTCAATACTTTAAAAGTATGTGATACAAAGCATTACCTCTGCAAACACAGTGTGCCTTTCCGTAGTACACAGACTGACTTAGTTGTTTATATGTTCTTGTACCTCACAGCTCTTTCAGTGTTGTTTCCTCGTACTGATTGTGAAATCCCGTCTCTTCCACTGTCTCCTGCTGCTTTTAAGTTAAGACGATCCACATTGGCTGCACATTACAAGTAGACTGATTCTGATTGTGATTTGCATTCTGCCAGCCCTAATCTAACCAATGTAACAATCTAATTGATCACTTAAGTGTAATTGGAATCATTCGAAGCTTTATGCTCCAATCCATGTTAGCCATGCTTCAGTCCCCTCTAACATTGCTTTTTTTTCACCCTCCTTCCTCTCTCTTGTTCCTCTCTATCCCCAGTGGTTCTGGTCCACTGCTCTCCCTCCATCTCCCTTGCTCTTTATTGACTGTTGAGTGTAAGGCGGTGTTAAACCAGCATCGATGTAATAGTGGGCATTACCCCGTTGAACTGCCCTTAATCTAACTGTAATAAACTCACATTTATTTTGGTGGCAGATGCTTTTTTTTCCCTCACACACACACACATAAATATTTGTGGATAGATATCTACAGTGTGTGAGGGAGAGAGCTGCATAAATGGTCATTGTTATGGGGATAGCACACCCAGTGCAAAGCCTGTCAAAAGCCATTCTGCGGTGCGGTGCACTAGAGCCGTGCTTGAGACTCGCCTTTAATTGGAATGTAATTGGAGAAGCACCATTGATCATGAATCACATTCAGCTCCGTCTCCCTCCTCTCCTGAACTAAGGGCTGCTCCGTTTTCCACTGACTGTCTCTGACTCCTTCCCTCTCTCTTTCTTTGCCTCCTCCTGTATACCTCCTCCTCCTCTTCCTCCCGTAAGGAGAACGTCAGTCATGTGCAGTGGAGCGACGCAGAGGAACAAGGCCCCCTACTGGGTCCAGAGCGTGTGGGTCAATGTGTGTCTGGGGCACAAACCACAAGAAACAGGAAAAAGGCGAGGAGAGGGAGGCGAGAGAGGAGAGAGGAGAGGAGATTAAGAGAAAAAGAAGGCGGGAGCGATGAGATGGAGCGCACGGGTGGAATCATTTGTAATAGCCTGCGCGCTCTATTGCGCCATTTCATCCAGCATTTAGTTAAGCGAGATTTGTTTTGTTTTGCCTTTGTTGTTGGGAATGCTCGGAGAAGTCAATTTGTTGGCTCATTTGTCAAACGCTGGACTGCGTCAGTGGCATCTCAGCGGTGTCATGGAGCGGAGAAAAGCTCTCTCACTCAGCTGGAGTGTAGATGGGAATCAGGCTTGTGGAGATTGCCTGTGTACCATTTTAAATGTGGACTGGAAAACAATGAAAACTAAGGGCACTGGCAGAGCACCTCTGTCCCAAATTGATTCTTAAGTGGAATAGGGCAGCATGAGGGAGGAGGTAGGAGGGAGGTAAAGAGGGGAAAAGTGGTGAGAGATTGCAA
The DNA here is from genome assembly GCF_006386435.1 of Epinephelus moara. Classification (NCBI taxonomy): domain Eukaryota; kingdom Metazoa; phylum Chordata; class Actinopteri; order Perciformes; family Serranidae; genus Epinephelus; species Epinephelus moara. The sequence goes on from NC_065527.1 coordinate 22,198,713, forward strand.
GATACTGTAGTTAGGGAGCAAAGCTGAAACATTAATAGTTTTTAAAGTGCAATTCAGGGGAGTCTCTTTGAATTTAAATCCAAACTGTGACCTCACACAAATAACAGAGTCTTAACAAGCTGTAGAAAGTGAAAGTTTTACTGGCCAAACATTTATTTCGCTAACTACAGTGACAACTGTTGATGGCAGAATTACTCAGTGGTAGCTCATTGATGTACAGTCTGTAAGCTGACTGTATATGAAAGGGTGTAGGTTTCATTTTAACACTGGTGGGGACATATATTAAGCAGGGGCTCTGGGGGTCCTCCCCCTTTGGAAATTTTGAGCTCTCAGACTCTACATTGCTTTCAAATATTTATTCTCCTGTATATCAGCTTTCTCATTTAATGTTACCCCTGCTGAGTCCACACACAAAAGGCACAGTTTAGTTTACACTCCTTCTTTCTCTCCTTTGTTTGGTGAAGTGACCTCTTTAAATGTGAATGTGGCACCTTTTCACATCAATGATAAATTAACTCCTTTAAATGAATTCATAAACCGCTGAACGTTTGGCCTGGTAAGACCATCCTGAAGACGTGAGCTCAACATTCTGTTTCTCTGTCTGTATCGAGCTGGACTCGATGCCACACCAAACAATTTCAAGTGGGTGGGAATACTCGCCTTGAACTCCTTCAGCCACTCAGCGTAACAAAACACATCTTCATCACCATAATCCTTGATATATAAATCAAGCTCTTCCTAAATCCGGCAAAAACATATTTTCCTCCAAGAAACTCAGTAAGTGCATAATTGTGTTCTTGTTTAATTGTTGTCATGGACTCTAGTTCTGCAATAACTTCACTTATTGCTAGGTTTACTCTACTAACATTAAAGTTAGTGCTTGTTGCTTCGGGAGTTGCCGTTACCGTTCTGCAAGCTGCGGCCTCCATTTTACGTCATAAACTACAACACAATTCCTGATTGGCCCTGATTGGATTTTAATTTCTTGAAAGTGTTTTGGACAGAACCGAGCCCAGACTGAGACAGAGAGCGAAACAAAATCATCAGGATGGTCTTACCAGGCTACTGGACTTCAGCTCATGTTCAAAACTTTCTGCACATTCAAAACATATCCCACATATCTGTGTTCTCTAAGAAGACGAGGATACATTTAGGCTATATTTTAGAAAGAAATCGTAATATTATGAAAATAAAGTCAGAATGTTTCAAGAAAAAAAATCTACCTGCCCTATAGTCAGCTTTGCTCTGCTCATATGTAGGGTTGGGTACCGAAAGTCGGTGCTTATATGGAACCGGTACCTATACAACTGATACCTACCAGACCGAAACAAAACGCACATTACGGTGCCTCCTTTCGGTGCTTTTTTTCTTAATGCTATGTCTCCCTCTATTGGACATTACATGTAACAGAATCATTCATTCATTCGACCCAAATGTTTTTGTTGCCATTTGCGGAGTCTGGGCTGCCTACAGAGACCGGACTTTAATTGAGTTAATATTATTGTAATGTTAATTTGTTCTCTATTATATTTTAAAACTGTTAATAGAGTTCATATACCTATTTATTTCTAGGTATTTCTAATTTGCCTCAGCAATAAATAAATGAAAACATACAAAATACTCACACACTTCTGAAAGGTGGCCCATCTGTGCCACTTTTCAACCTCCATAAAAAACTCATATTTTGAGGTATAGGTTCAGGCACCGTTTAAGCACCGGTACCATTTTAAAAGTATCGGCTTGGCACCGGTATCGGAAAAAACCCAAACGATACCCAGCCCTACTCATATGGTAGTATCCCCCTCAGACTATCCGACATACACAGAGACCCATTTGAGACTCTCTGGAAGACGCAAAGTTTAAGTGGCTGTGTGCTGCTCTTTATTGGAGGTGGAATACTGAAACTAAAAACACTTTTGACCAGGTATAATAGAAAAAAGTAGAAAAATAAAATGCACTGTTTACTAAATCACTAAGAGATGCTATTTTGACCCATATTTTCATTCCCGTACATGCTGGTGTTCACATTTCTGATAATGATGGAAGAAACACCACTCTGTTTAATTCCAATATTGGAAAAAATAAAGATTTGGCTGCAACTTTCTTGAGATAAACAATTTCACCAATCAGCCCATGTCAGTTTCAGACAGGATGCTAGCAGTGAGCTTGTTAGTCATCAAGTGTAAATGATGGACAGCTGGCGGACAGAGTTGTGGAATCATCCAGTTAAACTGTGTTTTTTTTTTTCCATAAATCTTTTTATAGGCCTTTTTTTTTTTTACTGAAGACATTTGACATGTCACAGCAGAAAAGCACAGGTGTAAATAACAAAATGAGTGATGGCTGAATTCCATTTAGCTGCTTCAGTTTCAGCAGGGTCCTGGTATTGTGCATGCTGGCTCACTCTAATGGCTTATTGGAGCACTTGAATACAACGGAGCCCACGTTAATGTTATTAGTAACACCTGTGCTTCTCCTACTATGACAAGTAAAAAAAGTCTACTGGAAGACAAAATATTTTTAGTACAGTCAGTTCAAGGATAATAAGAAAATTATGCATGCATACTGCACGTTTGGGATACTTTGTACTTGAGTTTACATTTTTTATGCACAGATGAGATATTTTTTTAATAATCTCTGGAATTTAAAGGGGAACACCACCTAAATTAAGAACTCCAATATGTCATTTCCATGGCCTGGGAAAGTTCAGTCACTATTTGTGAACATGAGCTACTCTCTCAAAGCCAGAAAGCAGAGGTAAGTCTCAAACTTGTGATGTCATCAGGTATAAAGTCTGGGAGCCTGATTTTGTGCACCCACAGTTTGTTTTCTTACAATTTGTTTATAATAACTTCGGGTAGAAAACCTCCATGTCTCAAATGGCACTAAGCAAACACTACCTCAGATGGTTAGTTTTAGACCACCTAAAAAATGTCCACCCAAAACAATCTGTATCAGTTTAAGTGTACGATTTAGTTAGTATATTTTCACCATTTTACCTTGCTGTCAGACAGCCCTTTCCATCCAGGGACTGAAGCATTATTGCAAAACCACAAGACCTCACTGACAACTTTTTTGGTCTACCACTGCCTCTATCAGTTAGTGTGTGCGGTAAAATGGAGAGAGTCCTGAAAGCGAAGCAACTGTATACGACGTTGCTGAAGAAGAACACGATGACCCAGAAGAATTCATACCATAAAGAGCAGTGTTTCTCCTATATGCAACTCGCAGCGGCAACTCGCAGCAATACCCCTGCTGAAATTTTTTTTTTTCGTCTTAGCTCTTTAGAAACTACCGTTATATTATTTAGCGCTACGGATGCTTCATTTCCAGGCCTGTAGAACAGGTCTGTACCTTGTCCTTTTATTAAACAAACTAAATAGCCTCATGTTATTTATCTTATTTACATGACGGCATGTCGTTTCTGTCATTTGGCTTAGCAAAAATGCTACGAAGCAACACAGTACCTACACAAAATAAGCACAGCAGAAACATCAGATAGGTGGGACCACACTAACTATATAACTTTATATGTTACACTTATGGCTATAAATGTCACCAGAAATATAATTTGCCAATTGAAATCAGCTGCCAGTTGTTTACCCAGAGTGATTGTTGTTGTTAGCACTATGTCACTGTGATTTGGTCTTTAACCAAATTAGCTTTTTTCCATTGTAGTGTTCTCAGCTCTGAAACAGAAAATGTACCCATGCACTCAGAACATTCGCCCTCCAGACGATTTATACCCCATGACATCACAAATTTGAGTTTCAGCACCCTAGTTTTTGGATTTTGGAGCGAGTTGTTCATGTTTGCTGATATTTTTTGAACTGTTTTAGAACATAGAAATAACATCTATGAATCTTAAAAATTGGTGTACTTCCCCTTTAAAAGGTATTTATAACTTCTTTGCAATATAGTGAGTTCAGTTAGTCTACAGGTGAACTTTACGAAGGTGCTCAATACAAAGTTTTTTTTTTCTGTATCACCGTAGCAACGGTCTAGATCATTTATGTTTTAGAAGAGGTTTTGCGTAATCAAAGCACCTGTTAGTGGTTCAGTAAAAGCACATCATAGCATTACTGTAACCTGACCTCCAGGATTCAGAACTGTGAAGCAGCTCATGCTCTCAGTGTCTGACGCTTACAGTAACTCCAGCAGCGACAGTGCACAGCTGTCAAAACTACCATTAGAGGTTGTCAGTCACTATCTAAACATGATCAGACACAGCGTAGGAGTAGCTTAACATTATTACCATAGCTGGACAACTTTGTGTCCATTGTAGCAGATGTAATACCATCTTTGAGTGTCATGATTGATATTGAAATATTATTTATTGATGTCAAGTATACCGTTGATGTAATATCTTAATAAATATGGGCTAAATTGATCATTTTTATAGAAAACTTGTCAAGTTTATGGTTAATACTTGACCAGTGTATGCAACAAAATAATAACCTCAAATGTCCATTAAATAGTTTTTAACCACATCTGACTTTTACTTAGTAACAAGTGTCTACATTATGTTGCCTGATTCTCCGCATGTAGAGGCAAGTTTACACATACAAGTTACAGTATGTTTTGTGATTATACTTAATACAAATGCATCTTGCTTATTCCACCTAGACAACAACTGCAGTCCAAAATAATCCTAATTATAAGTGCAGTATTCTTACTGTTTGCATTGCAGTTTCAGCTCTAATGAGGAGCCAAGAAGCAAAAGGAACGAGCAGAAGAGAGAAGCGGATTGTGCCAGAAACTAGAGCAGGGTCAAGGATCCTTCTTGGGTATTTATGAGACATAAAGAGTGACATGAAAATGTGATCAAATGGATGAGACAGAGCGAGAGATGAATGTTTGATAGAGCAACGATTACCGAGGAGGGGCTGAGGACTGATGTCGGGTTGCTGTATCAGAGAGAACAAGAGCAAACAACAAACCACCACAGAGCAATCAAACAGACAAACAAGAAAGGATGGTGAGTGAGGAACGACAAATGAAAATGAATGGGGAATGAGGAAATGAAGCGGGGGGTGGGTCGTCAGATGTGAATAGACTAGGGGAGAGGCCAGAGGGAGGTTGAGAGTCAGGGTGATGGAGGGAAGGACGTAGAGGGAGAGGAGAAAGCGAGCAAGCAAAAGGAGGGAGGTTGTTGTTTTAAGATCAGTACGGATGAGTGCGTTTCCCCTCTCTGGGGAGGGGGGACCATCGGCTCTCTATGTCTGTCACTCCACTCGTTTATGCCTCGCTCCGAGGGAGAGGTAAAGGGCGCTTAGTCGTTGGTGTGTGCGCGTGTGTGTGTGTTTGAGGTGCCTCATGTGAGAATGGGGGTTATTTGGAAAAAGGAGTAACACTCCTTTCATCACCGAATGAGTCACCTCTCCTTTTATTAGGTTGTTTTTCTCCCTTCACCACCACCCTTTTCTCTTCACCATCCCTTCTCTCCTGCCTTGTTCCAGAGCCGAAAGTCAAGTCTTCACATAGCTTATGCCCACCATACACCACAAGACTTTAAAAAGACTTTTTACAAACTAAAGTCACCCTCTCACATCTAAAGACAAGGTGAGTTTTTAGTCAAACCCTGTGAGATTTTGCAAAGACTGGGGATATTGCAGGTGGAAAACATCATGCCAAAGTCCCTTCAAGAAATATGACATACTGACAATTTCTCTTGTATCCAGAAGATCACATACCTGTAAAAACACAAGATAAAAGGCACCATATGTGGACAGTATTCTTGTCAATTCTGCATCAATATAATCCTTAAAGATTTACATACAAACTTTTCCAGCCTGGCGCTATTTTAGTGCTGGTTGGTGGATCAGATGCACACCGAATGAAACACCAACTCTGTTCACCCCACAACTCCACAAATTTCTCCTCCTTTCCTCCAGTCCAAGAGAACTGAGACTTCCTAATGTTTTTAGGCCTCCCCACATTCCTCTTCATATTTACTGTCCACCCGATTTGCTGCCTCCTGTTTGGTGCTGGGGAGAGCGCAGCTGTTCTTCACTATTTGCATGAGCAGGACTAAAACTTATGCAGATATTAAACATGTTTGATTTTGTCTGAATGGCAAGATGAGAAAAAAAAAGACTGACTAAAGATGGCTCAGACTGAGTTTTATACAAAATCATTTGAAAAGTGTAAGGCCAGCATTATTTGGCCAAACAACAATCCCAAACCCCAAAATATTTAATTAACAGTTATGTAAAATAGAGAACGCAGCAGATCCTCACATTTGAGAATGTGGGGCCAGTCAAACATCACTTGTTCCAGCGTCTTGTGGTTTTTGCTTGGTAAATAACTTTGATTATCACAAATGTTTGCAATTAATTTTATGTTTGTCAATGATAATCAACATTGGTTTCACCACTAGTTTGACCAAAACCAATGCAACCATTGATGTTGAAACACTGAAGCACTGTATTAGGAAAATAAAGACGTCAGTGTCCTTGCATTTTTCAGAATTGAACTAATCGAGGAGTTTAGAGGACTGAAATTGCCATTTCAGTTGAACCAGTTGTGTGCAGATAAGCAGCTCATTCATTCATTTGTTCATGATTTATTCCAGTTTCATGCAGTTTTAATAGTTGTCGTGATTAAGACCATAACATCCTAATTTAACTCTCCACTGGGTGAAAAGAGTACAAAAAATGTTTTTTGTTCAAGTGAAGGTTAAACTCCTGTTTTTTCAAAGTACAAGTGTGCAAAAGGTGAATTTGTCGCAGTGATGATGGTAATTGCAATTAACCACTTTCCACTCCTGCTGCTCACTTAAAATTATCGACAAATGAAATTAATTTAGAATTGGCAGGACTCCTTATGTTCAGGCAAAAAAATGGAAAGTTCTGGGATACAACACTGCATTTAAAAAAAGAATGAGTTCACAAAAATATTAAGGGGTAGTTTGGGGATAGTTTAAGCCACCCAAAAAATCTTTATCAGTGAAAGTGTATTTAGAATATTTTCACTGAATTATCATGCCGTCAGACAGCCCTTTCCAACGGTAAACTGAGGTCGCTCTCTGCAAAGCCAGCAGACCTCTTTGACAAAAACAATAAATTTGATAAAGTTGGTTAGTTTGTTTTTCAGATTCACCAAAGTCACACAGTAACACAAACTAACTGAACGATCGATGCAGCAGTAGACCAGCAACTCTTGTGTTCTGTGAGGTAAAATTACTGTTTTTGTTTATGGAGTCTGGTGGCTTTAAAGAGAGCATTGATAGATATAACGGCTTCAGTTCCCTGTCAAAAAAGGGCTGTCTGACAGCAAGATAAATGATGAAAATATTCTTGATATAGCATACACTTGAACTGATATTGAGTATGTTTAAGTGGCTATAATATGTTTGCTGCAGCACCCATCCACAGCAGTATGTTGCTGGTGCCCCATGGTGACACCTCTGCCTGCTTTTCCAAATTGGGAACTTGCCAGCCAACACTCACTGTAGGTGAAACACTGACTGTGGATAAGTGCCTCACAAAATCCCACTTCCAAAAATCCAAACTGTCCCTTTAAAGGACCACATGAGTGAATAAAAAATGAAAATAAAATAAATGTCATTGCTGGTTTTACAGTCTGTTTTTTAGTATCATCGGAGGGACAAAACGCCATTATTTTATTTTACAGCACAGACTGGCTGACATCTGATATTTAATTAAAGGCCAGTATCAGTCAAATATATTAGCAAGCTGATTTATCTGTCTAACCCAAGCAATAAGTAATATCCGCCCTGTCGTAAAATTAACACTAAAATACGGCTCTGTTTCAACGCGATAACGTTCATTTGGCTTAAATTACAAACGTGTCAAATGCTCCATTTTTGGTGCAAATAATTGTATCAGTATTGTAACGAACTGGCAGCAGCCTCTAAAGCCCCCCCAGACAAAGTTATCATTGTTTTTGCAGGTAGGCAGGCCTGTCACCCTGAGTGTGTGTTTAGCCCAGTTGCCATGAAGGTTATCAGGCCAGCGCACAAGAGGTGGAGGGGAGGCGGGGCGGGCTCCCCACAGGTTAGGAGGCATAAGTATGCAGCACCAGTTAGGTGCTTATTTTTACGTGTGTGTGTGTGTGTGTGTGTGTGTGTGTGTGTGTGTCTGTGTGTGTTTACAGAGCTGTCTGTCCATGTGTCTGTTTATCCGCGCTGCCTCTTTGTGTGTGTGAGTATGTGTGTGCGCAGACCCTCTCAGCAGGAGCAGCCAAAGTGCGTTCCTCTAATGTCATCCTGTGGCCGTCCTCCAGCTAAAAGCCAGCGGCTTGCTCTCCTCCACACTCCTCCCCCAATGTCACCTTTCCTCCCTCCACTTTTTACTTTCTCCTCCTCTAACACCTCCTCCTCCTCCTCCTCCTCTTCCTCCTCTCTCTCTCTGTTTGTCATTTTTCATCATCTGCCTGTGTTTGCTAATCTCCGTCCTTTCTCTGCTCTCCGTCTCAATTCATCATCTCTACTTGGGTCTTGTGCTGAAGGTTACCGAGTCGCTGATGGAGAGAAGACGCGAAATAGACGATCATAAAGACTGACAGGGAGGGAGGGAGGGGGCTATCCTCTTATCTCTCTCTCTTTTTCCCTCTGTCTCTCTCTCTCTGTTTCCCTTTTTTTCCTTCTCTCGCTCCCCCCCTCTCTGTTCCTCCTCTCCTGATCTCTGCCCTCTCCATCTGCTCCTTCCCTGTCATTTCTGCCCCGACACCGCTCACCTCTTCCTCCCTCTCCTCCTCCCGCTGATCCCTGCAAACTGACAGCCGTCAATTCCAGACAGACGGACACACTTCACGGAAACGGCATGTGAAGTGTTGTCTGTTTGCGCCTAATATGATGTGAAGCCTGTTAGCGTGACCCTTGCGCCGGGTCAACTCTTAAACCCTGTGTTTGCTTTTGCCGCTCTGAGCAGTGTGTGTTTACAGTTTGATCTGTGCATGTTAAATACGGTCAGATCACCTTGCTCTGTCATGCTTCGGCACATATGAATGCAAAGCTGCGCTCACACAGCTCAGTACATTAGGCTGTTAGAGTATTCTATCTTTACGCACATAAGGTCACATTCAGAGCTGCTGTATGCCTCGCTACACAGGCCGGCTGCATTAGGCCCAGGAATCATGGCAAAGCGGCCTGCCTGTCTCTATCTGAAATTCTAATCACCACTCGCAGACATTACTATTCAGTCTGTGCTCCCGCCGGCTGCCTGCACAACGGCTAAGCTTTGCACTAAAGTTTTGGTTAAACCGTGAAGGCCAAAGCCCATTTCATAACACCCACATTTGTATTACATATTGATAAACACAATCTGTGTGTTACTTTCTGCCCCCAATCTGCAGTCCCCTTCCTTCCCTCCTCTTCGTCGCTCTCCCTTCACCTTGGCCTGCACCGGTCCAACTTCAAAACAATGTGTTTTTTTTTCACAGCACATTCAGCGGATCCATTCCCTTTGTCACGAGTTATTTATGCATTACACATCTTTTCTTAATAATCTCTCCTCTCATCTTTCAATTTTCCCTCCTTTGCTGCCCTCCGTCTCTGCATCCCTTTCTTCTGTCTCGCTTAAAGCGTTTCACCTCTCCACTATCTCCACGCCTGGGCACACTTCCCCCCCATTCGACTCAATTCTTATCTTCCCCTCTATATTCCTTCATCTCTTCTTTTCCTATCCCTCCTCTCTATCTTTCTGCCCAGCCACCTCTCGCATCCTCCCTCCCCGTGCCCTCTATCCCCTCCCTCTCCGTCCCCCGGCTCAAATTAAACCCCGAGCCTGGCCCGACCACGTCTCCCACCGAGGCCCAGCCACACGCACCCAAGAAACAGACCTTGAAAAACAAGATAAAGTACATCAAAACTGCAGTGGGTTCACCGCTCCACGGGCAGTGTATATTTTTGGATACCGTTTCACATTTTTACACTCTCCCCGCCCTGCTCCACCCAGTCTGTCTGTGTTTCTCTCCCTCCGTCTGTTTTGCTCCATCTCTCTTTCCCTTCCTCCTCAGACAGACATTGTCGCAGTCTTGACAGTGAGGCGAGTCTGCAGTGATTAACATTGATTAAAGTGGCTAACGAGTCTCCTTTTCATTCTGTTGGTGTGAGGCTGTGTGTGTGTGTGTGTGTGTGAGTGTTTGTGTGGTTGCGGTGTGTGAGAGTGTGCCTTTAATGTGTGTGCCTCTGTGTGTGTGTGTGTTTTTGTGTTCAGAATGTGTCCATAAAGCTGTCACTCATCTGGGCTGGGTGCGTGAGGAAAGAAAAGCCCAGCTGTGAGTGCTTAGCAGTTGAGGTGTCTGTGTGTTTAATGGGGTTGTTCACAGGCAAATTTGTGTGTTCATCAGTGTGTGTGTGCATTTGTGTGACTGTGTATATAGTATACAACGCACATGAAACACACTCACTAATTCAGCTGCCTGTTAAGCGGAGACTCTCATCCTTTGTTTTGCTGCCACATGGACCATTTTACCCACAGATCCGCGCAGCGAGAATCAAACGCCCTGCAGCTTAATTCAGCTTCCAAACAAGTGACCAATCAAATCTGTCGTTTTGCCTCAAGAACACAGTGAGTGTGTCATGGTGTTTCATTATTTGAAAAAGTGATGTATTTTTTTTCATATGGATGGAAGGATGCATGTACGTGTACACTTCTGAGATGATATTTAAATTTATGTCTGTGTTTTGCTCAGGTGGCAGTGATGGATTTGGTGGACAGAATAAAGACAGGTATTCCTGGAGAAGTTGTTAGCCAAGCCTGGGCTGTATGGTTGGAACCAATATTGGGATGTTTAAAGCTTCTCCTGTCCATATTTTCTATTACCAATGAGTAATTTACTCCATATAATGTGAAAGGAGCCATCTGTAATGACAAATGCACAGAGGATCATCACCTGACTCTGCAGTATCGAGCATTTCAGCGTCTTTGTTTTAATTTTACGGCTTACAACTTATGTGTTTCATTGAAGGGCGCTCTGATCAATTGGCCACCAATCACTATTGGCTGATATTTGTACTAAATAGTTTGATCAGTGATTTCTATAAAGGCAGAGGAGCCAACTGGAGAAGTGTTTTTGTGCGTGTCTTTCATCAGATAATGATATAAAAAAATCTTATGTGAACTTAATAAGGCTAACATGTCAAAATCATTGGTTTGAAAACATAATCTGATGACTAAAGACTGACATATCAACCACTGACTAAAACTTTGGGGTTTTTTTTTTAGAGAAGACTAAAATGGCAGACATTTAATGCCATGACATCAGCTAGGTTTTTCCATCTAACTCCCAAGATTACTGTGGAAAACGGCACGGCACATTTAACACATCTGTGCTCACCCCTATTTGCGAACTTTATCGTCTCTAAAAGGTGCCAAATTAATATCAGCACTGGCGTTCCTCCGAACAGAAAAAATGTACTTCTAATGCCTGGTGTTAACTAGTGTTAATCTGTAAGTTAGCTGAGAAAACTAACACCATTTGCTTCTGTGTAATTTATTGTTCTAACTTTGTGTGTTGTGCACATTTAGCTTTTATTCGAACTTTTATTTTACCAACGTAAAGCTATATTTGTTAGGCTCCAAGCTGCTCCCAAAAACCAAGTATAGGCTGCCATGGTTTAAGGTGTGACTTTAAGAGAGAGTGAAATATGTTGCACATGTTGCCTGAATTTAATGCTAGAGAATAAATAGAAGGTTTTAAATAGACTTGATGACTGGTATCAGCGTATACCGCTTCTGAAGATCGCTGATCGGTAGCCACCCCAAAAAATCCTTATCAGACCCTTAGACCCGTTCACTCTCAGCAGTCTCATTATCATTGTGTCCAGCAGCAACTGTTTTCAGCAAAACAGGCTCTAACAAACCCACTGTACATTAACCCTCTCAGCACCAAATGAAAGACCAAGTTAGCAACCTGTTGTTGAACACAGTGGAGCATTTAGTAGCTCAAAGAAAGAGTCAGATATTTTCCTCAGAAGTTGGTGGAGACCAAAACAGAGTGAAACGAACGTGACTTCATGATTGCTAAAGTTTCTCTGTATCTGCTCATTAAGCCAACATGTTCACTACAACAATTTATAATATGACAATACGTTTACAGAATGTTACACTGCCCCCAAGTGGCCAGAAAAACATTTAATGCAGGTTTAGTTGATATTAAACAAATACACAGTACATCACAACATGGTAAAATTATATAAAATCCACAAAACAGTCAAACTAAGGTTCATTTCATTTGACATATTTGTAATGAAACAAAAACTCATCTCATTGTAGAACAATGAGATGATACAATAAAGGACTTGAATTTTTGCCCAGCCCCGTTGTTGGCTGCATAAAAGCATACCAAATTGACTTTAAAAAAAAAAAAAAAAAAAAAAAAAAGTGGTGGACTTTAAAAAAAAAAAAAAAAAAAAAAAAAAGTGGTGCAGTCTGTGGGGGTTTAAACAAAAGCATTTGCATGTGCTATATGACCCAGGTGTGATTGAGCGTGTTGATTTAGTGTTGTATGGTACCTGAGCACAGTAGCTCGAGCTGTAACCCTCCCGGCTGAGGTGGTGCAGGCTGAGTGAGCCTTTGAGGCGCACAGATTCACATCCGACATGGCTGCCTGAGCCATAAGAACAACTCCATGAATTATGAAAGGGCACAAGCCCATCGCTGGGCTGCTCTGCGAGGGGAAGAGATGGAGGGAGAGATAACTAAACATTGTAGATAGATAGAAAGATAGTGTAGAGTGAAGCAAAGTGGAAAAAATGAAGGGGAGAAAGATGCACTGGCACAATAAGGGAGGGAGATAAAGCGTGCATGTGTAGTGGAGTGAGAGGGTGTTTGTTTTGGAGTGAGGAAGGAAGTGTGTGTGCTCGCCTTTGTGTGAATCTTTGCCTGTCTGTGTATGTCAGTGAGATGCATCTAAAATCTAACCAGCTGCGTAACTATGCCGTTGGATTTAGTTTCATCACTGGGTCCACAAAGGCAACATTCTCACACAGACATAACATACACCACACAGGCTTTGTTCCAGCCTCTTCAAACAGTTTTCACTGCGGAGGTGTGACAGCACGCCAGGCGGGGATCTGCTGCCCACCATTTCCGAACCTCGGCGGAAAACAGAGGAGAGACGGAGACGGGGGATTTTTTTTACACCAATTATCTAATGTGTGATCGCGGGGCCTGGCTGCCTGTCATGCGCAGCCTCTGGTTTATTCTGTCTTTTAATCTTTCTAGTAATCTTTTTGCCACTGCTGAGCCGGTGTCACAGCAGTGAACTCCAAGACAAGGCAATTCCATTAGGAGGTGGCATGAGGCGGCATTCATTAATGGCCCCGGCCAGATGCTGCGCTGCATATCGAACAGAGGCAGGGAGGTGTTTGAATTTGATTTGATTCCTCGGGATAATGTATTGTGCCTCATCACAAAGTTGTTCCAGGAAGGGGGTTTTCCATATTCAGAGGAGGCATTGTGGCTATTGAGAGAGCGGGTGGATTTCCTTGAGTATCATTGTGTAGTGTAACGACCCCCCTCCCAACCTTCGCCATCCCTCATTCTGTTCAGGTCTATCTCATCGGAGCCTGCTCAGTATTCACCGCCCTCAAATGTCCACTCAGATCTTTTCTCAATCTATCGCAAGTGTTTAAACAGAAAACAGTACAAACATTTCATCCTCCTGCACCCAGTCCTCCCAGTCACCCTCTCTCCCTTCACTGTCTGCATGCATTACCAAACAGCAGCTGTGGTGTTAGAAATTGTCCCGAAGAAGTAAACACGCGATGAGAGATGCCTCGCCTCTGCAAGGATGTCTCACATCGAGTGCTTTCAGAACGCTCCCTTCTTTATCTCATCGGTTACATAAGTGCCTATATGTACCGGCAACCTTCACAATTCATAGCCTTGGGAGACGCAGAGTGATGGAGGGGAGAGGAAAGATAGAGCAGGAGGCGAAGAAAAGTATGAAAGAAAATGCACAAGACAGAGCGATGGGAAGTAGAGGGGGGGGGGAAACAATAGAAGAAGAGGAACTGCGCAGGTGACGCAGAGGAGATAGAGAGGAGCAAGAGAACGTGGGCTGCGGTCAGTCAATTATTCAGAAGAGAAAGGCCCGTCGTACCTTGGGAGCTGCTTTGAACATGCCTGCCTGGCATCACCTGCTAATGGGCCACAGATTGACATGCTACCTGACTCCCCTCGTCCCCCCTCCAGGAGCTCTTTCTCTCCTCCTGTACGGGCTCTTATCAGTGCTCTCTGGTGGAACGTGTAAATAATTACTCCATGACCACTCTGCTGTGCAGGCTGGAGGGTTGTTTGCACAAAGAAAAGAGGATATATTTTAAAAGGGCGATGGGTTATTTTAAGAAAATGGGTGAATTATTTATGGAGGCCTGCTCGGAAGTGTTTGTGCATTTTCCGTGTGTTCGGGGGATATCGCAAGCTGGAAATGACGTAATGTGAGGGTGTTTGCTTGTTAAACGCTGTGTGTAAGTTGATTGTATTTAGCTTCAGTCACTGGGGAGTGTGTTCATTTTGCTTTGGCGTTTCTTTTATAGTTCTGAAAGTGCATGAGCGTGTGTGTTTGGTGGTCTTTAGGGGGGCTGCGTACCTACATGAAACCCTGCAGTTGCCATGGCTTGGAGATAAAAGAGCAGATTATTCTACTTGGCATCCATTAGGCTGGCGCTGCATGAATATCGTCCGGTCTAAATCTGACCCAGAACTACTTTCCTTCATCTTTCTTTCTTCTTCTCCACCTCTCCCCCTCTCCCTCTCTCCTGTCTTTGTTCTCTTTCCTCTCTTTCGTTCTGGCTGAGAGAGGGATATGTGTGCCAGCCCAGAGTAGAGGCTTAAAGACAGGGGTTTTTTTTTTTTTTTTTTTTCAAAGTGAACACCCTACTGTGGTTGACTTCCTGTGAGAGCAGCCGAACCCCTCACACACTGAACTTCAAAGCTTGCATACCGCACTTTATAAAGATAATAGAAGTGGCTGGGTTGTCTCATGGCGCGCGAGCATCTCTGTGGATTTACGTTATATTTTACTTACATATGTTGTGGTTATTTCGTGTTCCGTTTTAGCCGCACGCTGCTTCAGATGCTTAATTTGTCAGTTTATTATCTTCTCATGAATACTAAGCTGATGTGTGTTTGCGAACCCCCCTTAGTCTTTTTCTTAAGTGTGGCCTCTGCTCTGTCAGTGGCCAGACGGTTAGAGATGAGCGAGATAAGCACTTTGTTTTTGGACATGGCCACGATGGGCTAGCGGGAGCTGCCTGGCACCCTCGCTGAGGGCGTGCACTGTGGAGAATTCATCTTGATGAGAGCTTCTTTTGTGTGTCACAGCCCCTCTGCTATCTCGCCTTCCGTCTCCTTGCCTGTCTGTGTGTCTGTCTGACTCTCTCTGAGGCCAGCATCCTTTACATTTGAGCAACAGTTCACTATAGACAAAACAGACATTAATGTCAGGTCTGAGACAGAAAAAGGGGGGATCCATATGGCTTTGAATGCCACAATGTGCCCACACCTCCGGTCAGAATCAATTCCAAGTGAAAAGATATTGATTGTTAATGTTGTTTGTGCAGCTTCAGTGTCATTTCAGATACGCCAAGAATGTATTAAAGCAGGTTCATTACAAAATGTGTGAGGCAGAGCAGGCCTTGTCCATGATTAAGGCTGCGTCGATTTATTTTACACATTTGAAATATTCACTTTCTCCTACACTATTTTATTGTCAAATTTGCACATGATTCATCGTTTTCTGAATCTTAGACTTTAAACAGTTATCTGTTCCATAATGTAGCAGGCACCATATGGGCGTGAGGTCCATTAACAGATGTTTAGCAAAACAGCAGACAGAAATATATGTACAGAATATATCAAATATGTCGTCTTCTGTTTTATAATTGGTTTTTTGAATGATCAGTGCTTTGTCAATGTGATGAATTATATTCTGAAAACTTCAGAAGTGCAATCAGTAAAGTGCAGCTCTCCGCCAGGTGGCTGCCTGAGCTGATCGCAGCCACTCAGACAATTCTTGTAATACAGCAGACGCACCGCAGCGTGTTTCAGAAGTCTCCCAGAAGCTAATAAAAATACATGCCTTGTCTGTTTTTGATGGAACCATGGAGCGTTGCAGAGAGCAGATCAAATTTCCTACTAACAGACACTGTATGTGAAATATAGATTCAATGTAATTATGAGGATGAATGTATGTATGTTTTTATAGCTAAAACACTGCCACTAATCTGTGATGCATGTGTTCATAAGTGGACTTTTAACAGTATGAACTTTGTCTCTTGGCTAAAGCACAATTAAGTAGGAAATAACAACAATAAACACAATTAAAACAGACAAAACTACTTTTACTCGTGGTAGAAGCACAAATAATAAGGGAAAATGACCAAATCATCAAAGTCTACAAGTCTACAAAATGAGGCAGGCAAAACGCCTTACTGTGTAAGCCACCAGTGTTGTATGATGCCGTGCAGCACATGGAACGGTTGCAGCTGCGCACGGTGGAATCGTCCCTCTCGGCTCCCTTACAGTCAAGTTGGCAAACTTGGGGCCCCCTACTAGCAGGTTAAAATGAGTTAGGAGTCAGCAGTTGATGTAAGTAGAACAGGTTTTCCAATAATTATGAATCACCGCCCCCACGAGAAAACCTTGAACATACAGTCATAACTGTGCACACAAAGTATTAGGCTGATTGGTCCAGCAGTTTGCAAGATCAGCCGCAGACAGATAGATACAAACACACACACACACACACACACACACAACCAAACGCATGAACGCACAGCTTACACCTGGTAAATAATAAGATAAAAAATGTTCTATGAAACAAAAGGTGCTCATGTTGGAAGATCGCTAAAAAAGGGACAAAAAGAAACACCACATTCCTGCATGTTTTGCCAAAAAAAGTATAATCTCTCTATCCTGTTTGATTCAGGGAAAATCCCCTCCTGTTTTCCAATTAAGAAGCAGCACTAGTTCAGATTGTTTTCTTCCTCCTGTATCATTACATGTAAATTCATGTCAGTCAGCCGGTGTTGTCTTTGTTTTGGATTTCACCGTCTGTGTTTATTTTGGGCACCATCTTCTTCATAAACTTTAAATAGTTCTTAATTGCACGCAGTGCCACATTAAACTACCTGAGCATCCATCACATCCAGTCTTGTCTGGAGTATAAATCATCCTTACCTGAACACAGACATTAAAACACATCTTCACATCTTCCACAGGGTTGGTGCGGTTCATTATCCATGTATGAATGCGGGACCTTTGCGGGAGAGCGGGCTGCGTTGGATAAAGGAGAGAGAGGAGAGTGACTTGTGCTTTTCATGATCTGACGACATTATTCTACAAAGCAGGATAAACAGTCAATAGGAGGCAAAAGAGGGATGGATGAGGAACGGTAAATGATAAGTAACCTCGCGGAGAGAGCAGATGTGGGCGACTGAGCCTTTAATAGTGATATACAATTAGAGCCTCAACTTCAGAGAGGTGGACCCATGCTATCACGGCTTGTTGCAGGATATAATCACTCAGCGAGCTCAGAGGGATGGATGGCTTTTCAAGGCTGGACGAGACAGCGCTCTGACGTCACCTCGTAATACCTCTGTGATTAGGAGAAAAGGGGGTCCCATTATCTTTTCTATTTCACCATTTTATTCTCTTTCTTTCCTATTTTTATAATTAAAATTTCAACACGACCAGATTTTTGGACATTACAGAGACCATGGCACATCTCCTTTAGCCACTCCAAATCCCAGTTGCATTAAACTAAACTGTAGTCATTAAAATATGGAGTTTAATTGCTGAATTTGAGTGCTCACTAAAGTGTGAGCCGTATTGCTGCCAGTCTGAGCTGCCACACCAATGCAAAGCCCAAAGCACAGGGGCAAACTACAGCCAGAAAAACATTCCCAAGTGGTCCTTGGAAACATTTCACTGTAATAAAAGGGGAAAAAACACGCCTAGTGGCCTCTATTACATATGCAAAGAGTCTAGTTGGAGGAGAGCCATGGTTTAATATTCAACTGTGTCATCCATATTTCTGTTTGATATTTAAACTTCCTCTGTGGATGTCTAGAAAGTAAAGAGCAGCTTAAGCCACATAGATTAATCAATGGAATTTATGCCGGCTCATATTTCCTCTGAACGAGCTGGCAGCAACCCATAATGCTTTTCAAGTGATTTAATCAGAGGTTGGCGCTGTGGCGTTGATGTTATTATGTTGATCATGATCAGTTTTGTTTCTCTCACTGCAACAATTCAAATAAGGACGCCCGCTGAGCCAACTAGCAAACACAAAGTGCCCTTTGAGTTGGGCCAGTGTCTCTGAGCCCTTTTTGATCCACGTCTCCTTATAATGGAAGAATGTCTGCCCTTGACCCGGTTTAATAAGTTGCACATGTACACAAAGTGAGGTTTCAACTACACTACTTTATTGTTTTGATTATTTTTAAAGACTTTAAGAAGTAAAACGCCGACAGTTGAATTTCCAAACACACATTTTGATTAAAAACAAAGTCAGAAGAACTTTCCCAAATATATACAAAGAAATATTTTTTTTATCATTATATAAATCAGTGTTAAGATCTCATCTTGAATTTGCTAGTTCACTCAGGTGTCATTCTAAATTAAAGGTCCAGCGTGAAGGATTTAGGGCCATCTATTGGTAGAAATGGTATTTAATATTAATGACTTTGTTTTTATTAATTTATAATCACCTAAAAATAGGAATCGTTGTGTTTTCGTTACTTTAGAACGAGCCGTTTATATATCCATATGTACCTAGTCCGCCATGTTATTTTACAATAGCCCAGAAGGGACAAACAAAACACTGACTCTAGATGGGGCCATTTGCGTTTTCGCACCACAGTCCTCTTACACACTTGGCACACGGACAAAGTTTCAGTGCTGCAACTTTGCCGCTAGATGCCACTAAACACCGGACCTTAAAAATACATATGTAACCCTACCTTCTTGTCTGGTGGCGGTCTCCGGACCTTCTGGTTTATGGGTAATAAGCAGGCTACATGTTTTTACCTTTTTTAATTCATACCAAAATATGGCAAGGCAGTGCACATCCAGCATCTCTCTAACTCAACTGTGGTCTCTGTCTCTGCGGTCTCGGACTAACACCTGTCCCCCAGGTGTATCAGGTAGGAACTATAGTTGCTCTCACTTGCAGCTAAGGGGACATAAAATAGCAATTTAAAGGTACACATGAAAATATATAAATAAAATAATAGTGTAAGTGTCATTAATGACAAAGAAATAATCACTGTATGCAATAAAGTTAATTCTGTAAGTCTAAAATAACAATGCAGAATTATTCCTGCTAAAATATTCATCTTTCCACAGCATTCTGTAACAACATAAATCAGTAAGGTGACTTAAGTAAATAAAATAACCCAAAATTATAATGTGCACAGTAACTACGGTTACATATATATAAAAATTAAGAAGAGCTAGAGAGACTTATTCCAGGTGTAAAATTCTCTCGTATGAGGAGAGGTTATAAATTACAAACTCTAGCATGCAGGAGACACAGAGGAGACATGGTTGAGGTCTTGAAGCTTGTCCACAGGATATACGATATTATAGCTGAGCCCTTTCATCCACTTTTGATATAAAAGGTATGATTTAAGAGGGAACTCCTTAAAATTATTCTCTGAAAAGAGAAAAACTTCTTCACATTTTGTGTAGTAAAAGCATGGAGCAAGCTTTCAGAGGATGAAGTGCAGGCTCTTCAGGCAGCTGTGGCTCAGGAGGCAGAGCGGGTCGCCTACTAATCGAAAGATCGGTGGTTTGTTCCCCAGTTCCTCCAGTCCTCAGGTCGAAGTATCCTTGGGCGAGATACTGAACTCAAAAATTGCCCCCCGATGGCTGTGCCATTGATGTTTGTGAGTGTGTGAATGTTTAAACTGAGTAGCAAGCGCCAGGTAGCTTCAGCCACCAGTGCATGCATGTATCTGAAAGTGTGTGTAAATGGGTCATTGTAATATGTAGTGTAAAAGTGCTTTCAGTGGTCGTTAGACTAGAAAGACGCTATGCCAATGCAATCCAATTTCTTAACTGTCATTGAATTCTTTTAAAATTAAATAAATTAGATAAATAAATAGATAAATCAGATAAACTCTGGTCAACAAAGGATATTTTGTATCATTTTAAAGCTGTTTTGTGATCATTTGTGCAGTTGGTGATATTTTAAACAGATGCATTGTGGTGTTGTTTTGTTTTATGGCTTGTTTGTTGTAGTTGGAGCGTCTGGTGTGGAGGATTTATGATCTGTACAGAATGTTTTCAATACATTTACCATAAATAGAAGTGAAACTGTTAGTCAGTTAATAAGAGTAAAGATTTGCTGTTTTTCTCTGCTTTATATGACTGTAAAAAGAATACATTCGGGTTTGGACTGCAGGAGCAAGCAATATGAAGATGTTCCTTTGGATTGTGAGATATTGTTACTGTGATTTGTCTTAAAAAAGAATGACGGCGAAATGACCTTGCTATTATGTTCATCATCTTGTGACTCGTCTAGAGGGTCCCAAACCCACAGATTGGACACCTGTGTGTATTTGTGGTCTGTGTTGTTTTACTGAGGAGTCCTGACTCATCTCTGAGTCATTTCTTCCATCAGCCCGGGCTATAAATCCTGGGGTGCTGCCAAAAAATTCTGTGTTCCTTAATATGTGACACAGCACGCCCCTCTTATGGGTGCATTTGCCTCTGTTAAGTTGGCTAATACTTTACATTTCTGAACGGGTCCCTCGAGCTCCTTCCCACCCATTTTACTAAAGGCACGCCCGGAGCGAGGCTGGGGGAGACGGAGACACCAAGCAACTCAACTGCAGGGTGGAATAGTGAGCAGATAGTCCGTCTTTTATTAACTCAAAGATCCATTTCTCAGCCCCTGTGTCGGCAAGAATCGGCCCCGCAAGCTGTCGGATGCTGTTCTTCAGCTGAGGCTGCACTCTGTGACCTCCCACCAAGCGGGGAAAGCAAGCAAAGAGATTCCGCTTATAGGAGATCAATAAAATATCACTTTAAAGCTGAAATCCATAACTTTCTGCATGTTCAAACTACAGCGGCAATTTAGCATTTTAATGCTGCGCTTATGAAGTTGTTTTACCTGAGTGTTGTTGGCGTGCAGTGCAAATGTCAGGACCAGGCGACATCAGCGCAAATGTATTAATTGCTGTAGTGATTAATTCATTTGAGAGCCTTGGCATTTCAGCATTTCTCAGTAGCAGAGTAGAGAGTGTGTCCCAGCAGTGGAGCACACTGTGGATATTAGTTGATATATTTTTTTTTATCACAGTTTTAAATTTTAAAGGTCCAGTGTATAGGATTTAGGGGGATATACTGGCAGAAATTGAATATAATATAGTCAGTGTGTTTTCTTAAGTGTTTAATCACCTGAGAATAAGAATCATTGTGTTTTCGTTACCTGAGAATGAGTCATTTATATCTACACAGGGAGCGGGTCCTTGGCTACGGAGAACGCATGTTGCACCATCATGTTTCAACAATATCCTAGAACAGACAAACCAAACACTGGCTCTAGGTAGGGCCATTCACGTTTTCATTGCATTTTCACATTTCACGTCGGCCACCTGGTCGACTTGTTGTGGAGAGGAAAAGACCTCTGGGCATAATTCATCTCCTGCTTAAAACTCCCTGACCAATGAGAACTGAAGGAACCGTAAGAAGGTTCAGCTCGTTGCATTCTTCAATCCTCACCACTGGATGCCACCAAATCCTCCCAAATCTTACAAACTGTACCTTTAAGGTAAAAAGGTAATTGCTGTCAAAGTGTCCTTGAGCAAGATTTGTAATTTCTCCAGCAGAACTTAATGCTGTAGGTGATATAGCTGCAAAGAATATCCCCCTGGTGTGTGTGCCTGTAAATGTTGAAAAACGTTTTTGCAAATCTTCCCTGAATTAGATAAAGGCCAGGGAAGAAATGTGGCAGAGCTCCTCGAACGAGAGAAGCAAAGGTGGAAGGCCGGGGAATAAGCCGTGGGGAGGTTTACACAGGAATGGGTAAATATGAAAAGGTAATGTTCCTCAATTTCTCTGAGGCCAGAGTGGACAGAGGTTGTGGAGAAAGCTGGTGGATGACTCCCGGTGGTCTAATAGTAAGAGGAGAGTTGCAGCGTTTGCCTCTTCCCACTGACTGGCTCAGCACTTGTTTCTCCCTCAATCCTCCATTTTGGATCGAAACATTGTAAACCGGGCCGTTAATTGTGGCGTTAACTCAATCAGTGACGACTCACAGGAGATATTGCGCCTGTGTGCATGTGTGTGCGTTCCCATGCATGTCTGATGGTTGTCTGTGTCCTTTGTGTGCATGTGTGCGTGCACAAGTAATGAGTTTTGGTGCTGAGGTATGGAGAAAAACAGCGGAGCCCAGCTTGTCCCTGCCAGGGGACTTGATCGGAGGAGTCTTGTCGGCGGTAAACAGACGATTGGCGAACGGCATTTAAGTCGCGCCATTTCGCGCATCGGTAGTTTATCCTCCTGATGAGGCTGATGTTGATTACCCTAGGGAGTGTGTTTTTAAGGTCATCAATGATGATGCCATGCGGCTGACCTCATCTGTACTGAGGGAAACTTCTACAACTCTGAAACAACAGATAGACAGTGACGCTGGGGAGGAACACAGCAAGTAGAAGATTTTGCATAATTGCTTTAGAAAAAAGTTTTAATGAACTAATTTTTCATGGCAGCCATCTTGGAAAGCCTTAATGACAAACAAGACAGACACAAAAAAAAACACCTTGTTCTGTTAATTAGACAAAGATTACTTACTGTTAGTGTCTGTGCACCAACGCGAGAATTCATGCAAAAGTTGACTCTTTAAATTAAATCATACTGACTCCCTAGTGCTACTTTTAACACAGAAAAGCTCAGTTCATAATTACTTTGTACGCTAATTCCAAAAATATTGGGATGCTGTGTAAACTGTGAATAAAAAGAGAATGCAATGATTTGCAAATCCTCTCTGAAATTCATTCAGTTGAATACAGTATAAAGACAAGATATTTCATGTTCAAACTGCATTGTTGGGAAACCTACATTAATTAATAGTTAATGTGCACCTGAATCTGAACTGCTCTCAAAAAGTAGTTCAGCTACATCCAAACATCAAGAGAAATAATCACAGTCTGAGTTTGAATTATCATGTTCTTACACGGAGTACTGACACCGAGTAAAGTGCAGGTATGTTTGATGTAGGGACTAAGGTAGGTCAGTCTTCACGCAGGCAGCAGGGCGATGTGTTTCAAGGAGAGGACAGAGAGAAGTTGTTGGGTGGAATCGGGTAAATGCTAAACTTTTTCTAAACGAATTTCACAGTATTTGATCACAGACATCTTAGTTGAAGAGGTGATTTTAGACAAACGACAGCTGTCATTGTAATGAACTACATAAACTACACGACCCAAAGTTGTTAACTACTTAGAAAGCTACAGAGCTTTCACTCATTCTGAATTTGATGCCTGCAAAAAGTTGGGATTGGGGCATGTCTGCTGTGTTACATCACCTTTTCTTTTAACAGCATTCACAGAGAGCATTTGGGAACTGAGCTCACAAATTGTTGAAGAACTGAAAGTGAAATTCTTTCTAAAGATTCACAGTCTCCAAGATGTAAAGACTGTCTGCGTGGAAGAATGGGCCAATCCCCATCTGAACACTGTGAGGTCTGAAATGAGCACCCGTTGGGAGTGGCGTGTAAAATCGTCAAGCCATACAACTGAATACTTATTTCCCCCACTGCATGATGAAAAGGATTTACAGTTGTATCCCATTGTATTCTGTTTTTATGTACATGCAACTTTTGTGGAATTGGGGTTCTGGACAAATCTAATATTTTTGCAAGAAAACAGAAAATCTGGCCAAGCAAAGTATGGTTTTGAAAAGTTGTAAGCGTGGGAAGTACTGTTAAAGCACTTTTCTTTACAAGTTATTTGGCTTTCATGTGCCATTTTCATTTTCCAGTGTGCACCTGTGATTCTATTCCATAAAAGTGAGCCTGTAACAGTTGCTGATATGTGCATTTGCAAAGGGAAATACTGGTGTCATTTTACCCTGTACAGTACCTATCAGCATTAATACCTATGAAGAGCTGAAACCCACAAGTGTGTTTTTTTTCCCTCCGCAGTCTGACGCTATTACCGTCTTTTCTACTGCAAGGTTGGACTGTGTTTGTCAAAAGCAACAACTTGTCTCTTCCAGCTGTTTTTAATGGATTTTTGAAAACAGTTGGAGCCTCTGGCAGTAATGTAGGGCGAACCTGCAGCAGAACAAACAGCACTAACTTCAGACTGTGAAGAATACCTTGGTGGGTTTAGACTTTTCATATCCATTCATGTCAGTGGGAAGAAAAAATAAAAAAACAAATACAATTGCACTGGTATTATTTTCCTTGAAAGTCAGCGTGCCTCTGCTTTCACTTTGATGCTATCTGGCAAAATTATTATACCGAAAAATGACAGAGGACGTGGATTTGTTTTAGTTTCAAGCTCAGTGAAGCAGAAATGATAGACATGTGGAGAGTGGGGGGAAATATTTCCTGATAATGCCTCACTTTTGTGACTTACAAATTATTCTTTATGCTGTTTGCTTGTTTTATTTTTTCACTACAGGAATTATAGATTTCCTGTGTCTGTAGGAGATGCTCTGTTTCTGTCCACTGTATGTTTTTAAGCGTCTTTAGCTGCAGCGCTACCTCACCATTGTTATTTATTGATACCGGCAGTATTCTCCAAAGACTCTTTTTAGCACAGATGTGAAAGGTGCAGTGGTGCTATCTTTGTCTCCTTCGCTTGCTCTCCCCCCTCTCCTCCTCCTTCTCCTCCTCCTCTTTCCCTCCCTCCCTCTCTCTCTCTCCCCTGCTATCTGCCTCCCCTGGCAGTCTTCACCAGCTTGTGCAGCCTTTACTAACTAGCTGCGCACTCCCACTCATAGGAAAATGATGATGAGACAGCAAAACCAGCACACAGACAATGCTCAGCGGAAAGAGAGGAGAGTTGGAGAGAGGGAAAGGGTTGCAGGAAAAGAGAGACAACGAGAGAATGAGAGCCATCAGTCTTTTTTTATGCACTTTTACCACATATATGTTCATCCCCGGGGAGCACTATGTCTCTGTCTAGGCCTCTGCCTCCCTTCCTGCACCCTTTCTCTTTGTTGTCATCATTCAGTGCATTTTCCCTCCTCACCCGTCCCCCCTCTCCCCCCCACCGTAAGTTATTAAATCTCTCACCCCCTTCTTCTGTTTCTCCTCTCCTCCCTCCATTCCTCTCTGCCCTGCAACCTTTCTGTCTTGTGCCACTAAGTGGACTGCTTATATAACAGCGTACACCTAGAGGGACTCCTCTCACCCAGCCAGCCTGTTCTTCTCACTCCACCCTTTTAGTCTCCTGGTTTTTTTTCTCTCTCTTCTGCACCACCTTACCTTCTCTTCTTCCTCCAGAGTCATTTTTCCTCCTCCTCTTCCTTTCTTCTCCTGCTTCTTCTATCGCTGAGATGCTGATTTTACGATCGGAACAAATGGTCCTCCTGCTGTGTTGCAAGTGAGGCTAGCAGTAAACAGTAAAGTAACAGGGCCGCATGTTCATCAAGGGCTGAAACCATGGATGGATTACTGAACGGGCCTACAGGGCAGAGGCCCAGGGGCCTGCAAAATTTCCTTTAATTATTGTGACATTTACCAACCAGAAAAAGACTCAAAATGACCACAAAGAGATGCAAAACAACCACAAAAGACAGAAAATGACCAAAACAAAGAGACACAAACCACAAAAAGATGCATAAAGACTACAAAGAGATGCAAAACAACAACTATAACAAAAAAGAGGCAAAAAAAAAGTCTGTATGTGGTGAGGCCTTTTGCATATCTGTGCCCAGGGGCCCATTGTCTCATTATCCACCCATGGCTGAAACGATTAGTAAAACAGCAGAAAATTAATCAACATTTTTTACAACTAATGACCGGTAGTTATTTAAATTATTTATCAGGCCAAAAAAATGTTTTTAAAAAATTCCCAAATGTGCTGCTCAGATGTGAGGATCTCCTTCTTTTGTCAGTCTGATATTAATATAAAATGAATATTGTTAGGTTTTGGATTGTGGATGGGACAAAACGAGTTACTTGAAGGTGTCATTGTTGGCTCTGTGACATTGTAATGGAATTTGGTCATTCAACTAACCAAGCAGCAGCCTCCGGGTCTGAAAAATAAAGCCAACACGAAAGTCCCAAAGTGCTGTTGCACCTACTCCAGTAGCCAGTCAGTTCCCATAGACCCCCATATTAAAGCAGGCGAAATAAACGTGTTTATAGCCTGGTACAAAAATCAGTTTTGGTCTCTGTAGCTAGCTTTCCCCTTTCATGACGACTGTACAGTGGTCAGTTTTTATACAGCCCTTAAATGTTTTTAAGGCTTAAAGTTACGCATAATTATGGGCGGGTCGCTTTGAGTGACAGGCTGTCTGCCAATAGCGTCCTGGTCTTAGTCAGATCCATCCCTCGCCTCCTCACAGCACCAGCCTCTCACCCAAATATGGTGACTTCTGGCTCCAAAAAACCAAGATGGCGACAACCGAATGCCGAACACGAGGCTTCAGAGCAGGAATCCACAGACCAATGGGTAGCATCAGTCAACAGTCTTACGACTTAAACATTCTCAAATTATGGTACATGTACCACTGGTGGCACGCAAGCTCCCTCTAGTGGTAAGTGGAGGAATCTCCAAAATATTGTTAAGAAATAAACTTAAATATAAATAAAGTCATCAAAATATTACATTTCGAATGCATATACTTAAACCATAAGATTCCTGATATGAGATTTAAAATAAAATTTGCCTTTCCACATTAATGTTTCGATACATAGCCATGTTCATGAACGTAGCGCACACACATCCGTGATTAGTTACGAGCTCAACCGTGACGACGAGATAGTAAACGGAGGCTAAATGAATGGTTTAAAAACACAGCAAACGTGGCTCCAAATAGGAACTATTAGGAAGAGGAGTGCGGCTCAGGAGGAGAATATTTTGAGCAGCCCTGTTGAAAGTGAAGTGAGCGGCAATCAACCGAGCGCAACTGTTAATGGCTACTTAAGCAGCGCCAGTGAAGGCTCCACAGCACCAGATGATGTGTGGAAGAGATGAAGTGCCAACTCTAGTGCTACCCCTTTCTACAGCGTGGCTGTGACCGATATCAGTCAACAATAAATAATCTTCTGATGAGAAATAAGCCTACCTCCTGTGAG
Source organism: Epinephelus moara (assembly GCF_006386435.1). Classification (NCBI taxonomy): domain Eukaryota; kingdom Metazoa; phylum Chordata; class Actinopteri; order Perciformes; family Serranidae; genus Epinephelus; species Epinephelus moara. The sequence goes on from NC_065527.1 coordinate 22,225,950, forward strand.
AACTGTTCAAACCTTTAGGGGTAGGTAGTGGTGGGACTTAAGAGCCTACAATTTTCTCAGATGGTGCGTGGTGGAAAAGTTTGAGAACCACTGGGCTAAAGATCATTAGATTCATTATTAAAAGGAAAGGATTGATAATGAATTGCTAAAGCCCTACTCAAGCCACATGGATGCACCAAATCAGCCATCATGTCCAGCTCAGTAGCCTCTTGTCTGTTTTTCTGTCTCTCCAGCCAGTGAATTGTAAAACATGAACAAACGCATCGCTGGTGAGTTAGCTGCATTTGCTGTACTGTCTCAGCAGCACCCAGCAACATTTTATCCATAAATACTATTGAGTGCTCAAACACACACACACACACACACACACACACACACACACACACTTCCCTCTGCTCTTGCTTCCTTACATTCAGCTCCTCTCGCACGCTGCCATCCTCTCACCTATTTCTCAATGACTGCATCACTCTCCGACTCTTTACACGCCACTCGCATCCCGGATTCTCCTCGTGGCATGTTTTTATATTCAACACACCCTCTTTCTTCCACTTTCATCTTATGTCTATCTGCTTACCATTCTCTCTGTCCCACACCCATTGTACCGCTTTATCTATCTCTGCCCCTCCACTCTCTCCCCCCATCTCAAACTTCCTCCCCTCCTCCTCCTCCACCACCACCAACCCCCTCTCTAAATATAGTCCCTTTGAAGCATAGCTAGTGTTGTCTCTTCCCGCAACACTGCAAGACAAAAGTCTGTCATCTCACATCTGAGCAGCGGGGATAGAAAGCACAGATAAGATTGATGGCCCAAAAAGAACACTGGTTAAGAGAATTGATATTCATCTGCCTCAGCATGTGTGTAAAGGAAGAGAAGAGGGGTGGAGGTGAGGAGGAGGAGAGGATCCAGAAAAAAGGAGCAGCAAGGAAGATGGCGAGACAGAAAGAGCGGGAAAGAGAGAAAGAGAGGGAGAGAGGTGTTGTGACATTTCTGATCCACATTTTGTAATTGAATAATAATCTCTCTGGAGGCCTGACCCAGTAACGTATGCACATGATTGTGTGAGCAGCTTTGTGTGTGTGTAGGCACAATGTATACACAGTGAGGGATGGTTGTGTGTGCTCCTTTGTATAACAGAAAATGTGTAAGAAAGAGGAGACGACCAGGAGAGAGGAAAAAATGAGTGCAGAGGAGAAAGAAAGAGAGGTTTGCTCTTTAAACACAAGACAGCACAATACTTCCACCTAGTGGTGCAAATGAGTTATTACAGCAGTACTTGGTGCATGTTACACATCACTGCAGCCAAGGACAATTCCCATCTCATCAGCTCACCTGCAGGAGCCCTTCTAATGACTTCTACTTTGTCTAATTACAGATTGTATAATTTACATAATAAGTATACTTAGTATTATAAACAGTGAAGATCACAGCATGGTGGCTGAATGCAAAATCATATCACATCATCGTGTCGGTTGTTTGGTGAGGAGACTTGAATCAGCTGAAGGATTTTCTGTAGTCATGCACATCACACACACACACACATGCCCAACCTCAACGTGGCCTTCCTTACCTGCTAACAGCCTGCTCGTCCATCAGCGGCGGCTGCCAGGGGAGCTCGGGCCATCATATGTACTGTGTGCAGGCCGGTTCCCCTGCGGCCAGAGCATACATCGCCACTGACAGGATCTCCTTCCGCCTCAATGACCCGGCCTGTAGCTGGCTCAGGGGGAAAGACAGGAGTGCAGATTATCATTCTCAGCACCATTCTCAGCCCTCGCCACGAGGCATTTAGTGAGGAAATGTGTGTTTTTATATGCAGACGGGGCGAGAAAGGTGTAATAGTTCCTCTCTCTTGAAGAGAAGTGGGTGTTAATGTGCGCTGAGGGAAAAGTCTATAGCTCTCTGGCCTCTTTGTGTTGTTTTTACATTGAGTATTTGCTGCTTTTCTCTGTTTTATCTTGTAAATTAAATGTCTTTGGGTTTTTTGACTGTTTGAAGACATCTTCACGTGCTCTAGTTGGACTCTAATTGAGAGGTTAAAGGAATAGTTCAGCATCTTTGGGGAATTCTCTTTAGGGCTGCACAATTATTCAAAACTTCATTGAAATCGCAATACGGCCAAGTGCAATATCTAAATGGCAGGAGGTGTCATTTTTTGATGAAGGTAAAATGTGTCACAGCATACTCAATATAAATGAGGCATCCTAAAAGCCTAAAAATGACATTGCAATTGCAATATCTGTCTAAATAATCCCAGTATGATTTTTTTTTTTTTTGCATATCAGGCAGCCCTAATTCTCACTGAGAGTTGTGGAAACTCAACAATACTTTTATATCTGTCTGTTCAATGTGAAGCTCCAGTCAGGACAGGATCAGCTTAGTTTAACACAAAGACTGAAAACAAGGTCGTGTCCAAAGTAACATTATCAATATCATTATCGATGCAGACTGATTGTGAATACTTGAAACCACTCATTTTCAGCGGTATTCATACATCCTTAGCAGATGTGCAACGATTAATCGATTAGTTGTCCGCTATTAGATTAATCGTCAACTAACTTAATAATCAATCAGTTGGTTTGAGTTATTATTTAAGGAAAAAAAGTAAAAATTCTCTGATTCCAGCTTCTTAAATGTGAATATTTTATAAACTCATGATAACAAGACATTTTAGGACATAAAAACTGATCCACATTATTTTTACTATCTGACATTTTATAGACCAAACAACAAATCGATTAATTGAGAAAATAATCAACAGATTAATCGCAGTGACAGTAACTGTTTGCTGCCATAACTGGTACCAGCTGCGTTTTCTCGCTTTTCTCTCTTATTAATAATGTTTCGTACAGTCATTATGCTGTTCTCTGCTACGAACCAGGATAAGTCATCATCGTCATGTTGTTGTTATATTTATCTTTTTGTAAAATTTTCTATTTTATGCCTTCATTGTCAATTTTTCCCAGTGGTACTGAAAATAGCATCAAATATTGACACTTTTCAAGGTTTGCGTTAGAAATTCCAGAATAGTGACAACACTCCAAAATTACAAAAATCCACCTAGAAGCACATCTCAGTAACTGATATGTCAGATCTGTTTGTTTGTTTGTTTGGAAAGTGTAAAAATTATATGCGTGACTATTACTTGAGAAGTCATTTCCTGAGGTCCGGTTGCCTGGCAACCTCATGCAGGCGACAAGGCTCCAAATGTCTTTTCAGATCATGAAAACAATTCATTATTTGCAGCCAGTTTGTTTGTTTTAAAAAAAACAAACAAACAAAAAAAAAAAAACACCCATGTATACAGAGTTAAAGGACCCCCGGGTTCTGGGTTTTAGGACTCATCCCTGCAGCACTCTATAAAAACAAACAAACAAAAAAGAAGATTACCCAAGGTGTGTGTGGGTGCACGGGCATGCCTGCGGTTTAAAGTTAAATTCTATAGCAAATGTTGAAAACAAACAATACTATAACTTCACATCTGTTTAAGCAGTTAAGTAATGAAAGGTTGCCATACACTGTCAAACGTGTCCTGAGGCCCTACAGTGTTTAAAGTAGTTAAGTAAAGTAGTAAAAGTCTTGTGGCTAAAATACTAATCCACATTTCTGTCCGTCTTTCCTCCTCTATCTGTCTGTCTTGTTCATCCAGGCTGCGGAGGGAGGGATTCACGGTGCAGGTCAGTGTCAATGACTACCTGGACATCTACTGCCCGCACTACAACACCAGCCAGAGGGGGACGTTAGAGCGCACTGTGGCCGAGCAGTACATCCTCTACATGGTCAGCTACCGCGGCTACCGCACCTGCGACCCCCAGCTGGGCTTCAAGCGCTGGGAGTGCAACAGGCCCCACGCGCCTCACGCTCCCATCAAGTTCTCGGAGAAGTTCCAGCGCTACAGCGCCTTCTCGCTGGGCTACGAGTTCAACGTGGGACAGGAGTACTACTATATCTGTGAGTCAGGCCAGTAAACGGTGGTTTATTGTGATGGATGGAAAAAGCCAAAGAGTGCTGAACATCCAATACTGTAATGTCTCCTCTTCAGTGGCTGTCACCTACATGTATTGATGGCATGTGGGTGTTGCTAATAGATCCTGGAAGTTCAGCTGAGGACGTTGCTCACTTGCAGAACTGCAGTTTGGATTTTTGAAGGTGGTGCGGCCTGCAGAGGGCACAAGGTTGACATGCTATGTGTTTGCTCTCTGTCTTAGCCACGCCCACCCACCACCATGGCCACAGCTGCCTGAGACTGAGGGTCTACGTCTGCTGCTCCACCGGTGAGACCTAAGAATCCTGTCTTACCCCCCCCCATTCATTTCATAACATTTCCTCTCTTTCTGTCACCTTATCTCCACTTTCCCTCTCCCCTCATATCTCTTTGTATCTCCCAAACACACAGAGAGACAGAGACAAAGAGAGAGAGAGAGGGAGAGAAACAGACAGAAAAACTAAGATCTGACAGTCTTGTCTCAGAGAGAGGCTTCTCTGCCGCGCGCTGTCTTGGCGACGTTTTGATGATGGCGTCTTTTCCCTCGAAGCAGCGCTTTGAGAGTGATGGCTTAATGTTATTCTCTGTCTCAGTGCTATTACAGTAATGCTCTATCTCTCTCTGTGAATGACATGCTCTCGTGAAGCCGCACAAAAGATGTTGAAAAAAATGATTCAGCTGCAAGATTTGGCTCTCTCGACCCTTCCACTCTCTCTCTGTCACTCCCCATCCCTTTCTTGACCATCTCTTTCCCCCTCTCCCCTCCCTCCTTCACTCCCACTGTCTATCTCGTCTTCTCTCTCTCTGGTTCTCTGTTGCCTGCTGCCCTGTATAGTGTGTGTGTTATTTTTACCCTGGTAGCCTGCTCTCTCCCCTGCAGGCCTTTGATCAGGGAGCCCAGTGCTGAAAGCCTCCCCCTCTCCTCTAACCTTGTCAGCACTAATACATCCCACACTCAGGCCAGTGTCAGCCCCTGTGTACACATCACCTTAACACCCACCCCCCCCATCCCGGTGTCACGGTTAATCTATTGATGTGTCTACCACGCCTCCATTTGCTTCTGTGTGTATGTGTGTGTGTGTGTGTGTGTGTGTGTGTGTGTGTGTGTGTGTGTGTGTGTGCGCGTCGCTGTGTGTGTTCCAGGTGTAGGAGTTCGAGCATTTGTGTGTGTCTGCACATGGTAGTTTGTCGGCTGTAAATCTTTTTAGTGTGTGTGTGTGTATTTGTGTGTGTGTGCATGAATGGCTATGTGCGCATTGGTGCATTTAGTCAGTTTACAATCCACAACCTTTACTCAGCAAGGTCATTTTAACAGCTTGCTATCAAAAAGCTGTTGATTTCAGCTGCCTGCAGACCGTTTTCATTTTTCTCCACGTCTCCCACCTTGACCACTCTCAAGACTTTCAGATAAGAAAGAGCATATTTATGACATATGCTTTACATCTGCGAAAAAGCTGCAACTTGATTGCTACCAGCTTCTGTGTAAATTCTCTGTAAATGCTCATCATCCTCCTAACTGTTTGCAGAATCACAGGCTCACACAAAAACACATATTTAGTTACAAAAAGAAGAGGCAGAAAATACACAAAGACGTACAAACCCACACATCATTCATTCATGGATAATTTGGCAATGCAGACTAAATGTAATTCTATGTCTAGCCAGAGAATAAATGTAAAAATGGTTTCTGTCCACCGGTTCCAAATGCTTTTAATCTTCAGATGGAAGTCTGAAATCTCAGTCCAGGATTTCTTCAAGCTTTCTCAGTGGCAAGGGCACACCAACTGCTCCATGCTCTGCTATATCTGTATACAATTTAGTGGTGCCTAAAATGCACATTTTACCCAGTCTTGTCATTTTAATGAGGTGTTCTCTCTCCCCCGTCTCTCCTCCCTCACTCCACCGTCATTTCTCTCCTCTGCTTTTTCACTTCTCCCTCTTCTTTCTTTTTCTGTCTTTTTGTGTGTGTGTGTGTGTATGCGGTGTGTTTCTCAGTTTCCCAGGCAGATGATGACTCCAGTCAGACCTCTCCCGACTACACAGTCAGGCCAAACATCAAAATACACAACATTGGTGAGTGACGCTGAGTTGCTGAGAATGAACAGCAGCCAATTGCCAGATGCTGGTCAATATTTGGCTGTGGCTGCAAAGCTGGATTTGTGTACCAATCATTGTGGAAAGGAACCAACCATTTGTTAGTTTTTTTATTCTATGGTTGGCAAGAGAAAATCCACAGGCCACGGCTGGTTGATGAGTAAAGTCTTTATTTTCTGCTCTGAGAATTGGGCAATATGGGTAACACAATAAACAATGAAACTTACGTGATTCAGCAGTACTGACATACACTCACATCCTTATTTACATACTGTGTTTATGGGCATCTGTGTAGGAACGCCAAAAAAGTGTACTTAACCCAACAGTAGACCCATGACATCTATTAGGCAACAGGTAATTCCACTTTATTACAGCTCAGTAGTGTTGTAGCCACGACCACCTAAAGTGAGATCAAGTCAAGACCAAGACCAGAGCGTATCGAGACCGAGACAAGACCAAGACTTTGAGGAGTTGAGACCAAGTTAAGACCAAGACAGGACAAGACCAAGTCAAGAGTCACACACTGCATTACATATTTGCGATAAAATGTTCAACATGCAAACCAGAGGCCGTCCACCAATTGATTCTTAAGATGCACATTCCCATAAAAACACCCACAGAAAACAAATGAAGATTCCTCCTTATTCGTCTTTTAAGTGTACCATTAAAAATGTCTTGATAAAATCATAGTAAAGGCATTTCAGAGAGGAATTTTCTATGTGCAAACAAACACTTAGGAGCTGAAATCGACTTAAGCATCTTTATTCAACAGTCCTGTTTTGCATGGGCAATTTAGTTTTATCACCACAGTTGTGGTCTTGATTGATCTTAAAACAAATTCAGAATTGTCTTTGTCTGAAACCGAGACAAGATCGAGTAAAAATGCAGTCGAGCCTGAGATGTTGAAAAAGTGGTCCTGAGATGAAGACTGATCTTGAGTAATGCAACGCTGGAATTTGGGGCTTATTTTCATAGTTTTGGCCCCCATTATGATCAGTTGTGATAACGTAACAATCACTAAAGTAACATGGAAGTATTAAGAAGGTATTGGTGCCAATGTATTTAACAAGAAAAGCTTAATTGAGATTAAAAATATCCTTTACACAATGTCCTGGCCAAGACAGGCAGCAGCACAGTAAACATCAGTTGCAGACAAAAAACAAATGAAAAATCACAACATACCAAGAAGTCAGGTCAGCATATCCTGGATCAGATAAAAGCAGATATTTAGTCAAAGCATCTACAACCTGATGCACCGTCCTCCGTCTGCAGCAGACTCCAAGCTGCAGGGGCCTAAAAGCCCTTTTTCCCATTTCAAGACAAACTTTGAGGACAGATAGCAAGGCTAGTTCTTCTGAATATGTCACAAAGCAAAGATGCTAACTACCAGCATTTTTCAGCTGTATAAATGCGGATGGACAATGCAGGCCATCTAACCTGAGCATACAGGTAGCAATAGTAAGTGAGGGCCTTGATACTTGTAATGAACCTCAATGCATCATGGTATACAGTATCTAAGGAGAGAAGGCATTGAGAAGATGCATGCATATATAAAACATTTCCCCAGACAATCACAGGCATGAAAGTAGCAGCAACAAGTCTTCTTTTACATCAAAAGAAAAGCAAGACTTTATTTCTGTAATAAAAGCCTAGTCTGAGCTTCAGCATCTTCACAAGTTGCTGAATGTGAGGATTAAAATAGACTCATCAATTAAGAGTCTTAGGTATTTATATGAAGACACAGACTCAATCACATTGCTCTGAAACAAAATGATAGATGGAAGGTTTAGTGGCTCTTTCTTTGAGTTTGTAAACATCATAAGTTTTGATTGTCAGGATTCAAAATCAGCTCATTAATCGTGTGTTGTACAGTATCAATAGCCTCTTGTAACTGACAAAGAGCCTGATACTGTAGAGTAAAAAACAGTGTCATCCGCATAAAATTGAAAATTTGCATTTGGCACATTTTGACTGATACTGTTTAAATAAACTGTGAATAAGAGTGGTCCTAAATCCGAACCCTGGGGCTCATTATCATGCAGTTAATTTGTCAGTGTCATTATGAAATTCATTAATTTTACATTACATTACGTTAGTTACATTAATTTAGCCATGACAGGACACTAACTCAGTTTTTAGTGCCACAGCCATCCTGGCCTCATGTTGCCTGATTATTTTAATGAGCTGCGCACAGTGAGGTATATAGTTTACAAAAAAAAAAGAAGAGCATGTGTATTGGATTGATTCTACACTTAAGTTATCAGAATGGGTAATATAAACCAGAATTACAAACAATAAAAAAAAATACTTTATCTCCTACACACACAGGTACACACACACACACACACACACACACACACGCAGGTGAAGCCTCCACAAGGTCAGTAGAGGTCTTGTAAGGAATGAAAGGTCCATGTTTACCTAAGGAGAAAACATGTCAGCCAGCAAGTCAATTGTGCAGCTGAGTGGTTACATAAACCCTCTATTTTTCTTTCTCACAAAAGCCTCTTGCCGAGAATCATTTAGTATGCTTGTTTCTGGGAGCTGTGGGCAGTGTGTGACGAGGGCTAAGAGAGTGTGACCTGCCTGAGATGGAAACTGAGACCGGCAGAGAGGGAGCGAAGAGAGCTCTTGAGCCATCAGCAACGAGTACCTTCAGAGAGAAAGAGAGGGAGAGGGCAGAGAAGAGAGAGAGAGAGAAGAGGGAGACAGACAGGGAGGCCGGGGGATGATGGAGAGAGGGAGAGGGAGAGATACAGCGAGACAGAGAGATAAAAGACAGGAAGGGGGCAGTGAAAGAGAAATACAGCAGGAGAAAGGCTGACAGAAAAAGAGGGACAGATGAGGCAGAGAGAGAGAGAGAAAGCAGCAGAGAAAGAGATAAAAACCAGAGTGGGGGCAGTGAAAGTCGGGGGGTGCAGCGAGAGAAGGGGCAGAGGAAGAAAGAAAAGCTCAGTGGTGGGCGAATTGCTCAGCAGTAACTCCGGCTCCAGCTTACGTAGAATTTAATATAAAAAAACACACACTGGCAGGGAATCATAAAAAATCATAGCCTCTAGCATTGTGATGCATTTTGCTGAATACATTTGGAGGAATAACAAAATCAGGACACACAGACTTATGCACGCACACACACATAAAAACAACTCGTACCCCTGATGGCCCTGCTGACCGCTGGACACCCACTCTCTGACTCACCCTCAGGACCAGACCAGCCCACAGACTGACAAACAAATCTCTCCCTCTGTCTCCGCATATGTTTGGACTTGCTGTCATCCTCGTTACTTTATTATGAGCTTTGCTTCTACGTCACATTTTCCTTATTCAACGGGGTGTTTTGAGGATAATTCCAGTCTATTACATCTTGGGTCTCGTTTCTGCAGTTTCTGACAACATTTCTTTGGGTAATCATAAGGCTGTTAGGTTAAAAGTTTCTTTGCCCATGACATCATACATCAGTGCGCTGCCCAGATGGAGGGCAGACAACTGGAGGCAAAGACTACCAGCACTGCACAAATGCCTATGATTTGCGCTGTTTACAGCTGTTTCAATCCATCAGTGTTAATTTAGCAGCTATTTTAGTTTTAGTCTTTAGGCCAAAATACTTACTAGATTTAGTCATTTTCATCCTTCATAGTTTAGTTTAGTTTTAGTCGACAACAACTCAAAACAATGCAATCAAAGAAAAGTCAATACAAATTTCATTTAAACATTTTCTGCAACTATAAATAATTTCCTCACGCTTACAACTTTGCATTTCTCCAGCAGAGTTTCAAGAATGATTTATGAGCGCATACTTACTGATCATCATTTTAAAAGCTAAAAATCTGAAACTTTGAGACCATAAATAACTATTAAAGACAGCTAGACAGCTAGGATTTGTACCTTGGTTAATTGTAAACTTTGACTCCGATCTTCATGTCAAGAAGCAGAAATATAACGTTATTTCTGCCTGAGTTCTTTCTTAACCTGCAACTTGTTAGTCTGGAGGTTTAAACTTGTATCCTGTCACAGAATCTTTGATTAAAACTTTACTTGTAGCTCTGTCAGAGAAAACTGCGCTGTTCATTTCCATTCAGACTTTTTATTTACCGCACAGCTACACTTATAGATAATCAAACCCCCTACCTGCCTGTCATACATCATTTACCCTCCGAGTGGAGTCCTGTGGGGATCAGATGTGAAGTCCAGCAGTTGGCGGCTGCTTGCTCTGCTGCGGTTCCGCAGCAAACAAGCAGAGCTAGCTGCTAACAGCCACCACTGCAACTAACAGACTCCACAAATTCATTTCACAACTCCACAATTCACAGTCTCAGACACACACGGTAGACGCTGCTCCGTTGTGAGTGTGTGCAGAGAAACATCCCGATGACCCATCAGCACTCCGATCTAGTATAGCTCCTATGGCCTCAGAAAAGACACAGCAAGCATGGTTGTTCACCGCTTCCTAGTTAAAAACGCTTTTCTACTACGCTTCATAAAATCAGCTATCATTTAGTTCTTTCATCTTCTCATTTTGAACGTCCTACAATCCACCACTAATATTTTCATTTTTTTTCATCACCAAAAATGAAACATACATTATGTCATAGTTTGCATGATCAAACTCTGTTTTTAGCTCGTCAACACCTCGTCTTCATCATTGAAAAAAAAGACCAACATTTTTTATCATAATTTTCACTGACGAAATAAACACTGCAATCCATCAAGATGGGAAAAAACACAAACTAAGCAGAGTCAACTAATGTCAAACGTTAACGTTACAGTGTTGTGTTAAACATTCCTTGAGCTGGATGCAATTATAGTGTCTTGTGAGAACCTCTCCGTGTTTTTAGCCACGATCCAGATGTTAAAGAGCGTTTCACCAGACCTGTGGGGACGGTTGACCTAGTAGGTAGAAAATAGTCGCTAAACTTAGCTAAGGTTACCTCATAACTTTAGCCTGACAGCGGTGCATCCATGTACACAGTTGAAATATAAAGCACTTTTGCTAATTGGCCAAAAACAAGACAGCAGTTGTTTCAGTCATGGACCCAACCGCACACATAATAGTTATAGTCCACTAGACTCTTGCACACTTTCATAACGTTAGGAGTGCTGGAGGACGAGGTAATTTGTGTCCACACTAGGCAAATTTGTCAAGTTGTGGGTAAAAGCATTTTTCTTTTGTTTTGTATGGATCACATCCAACATGATTTTACATTTTCTGATGATACCTACTGCCTGAGGGTTCATCCTGCCCTCTTATGTAGTCACATTCCTCTATTTCCATTTCAGGCAGTATACAGATTTATCACTTCCTGCCCTCCATCTGAATTGCAAATTGTGATTGCAAACAAGCTATTGCTGAGATCTGGAAACATTGTGACATTGCTTAAGTCAGACAGAGAAAGAAAGATGAGCAATAAGATGAGCATACAGGCTTTAAACAAATCCCCAGGTCAGCCAAAGCTACTTGGAAGAGAAAATGGAGGCCAACAATAAAAATATTACTCAAGCTGTCGGCTGTAATCATCACAGTTTATCATTTGTGAAATGAGACGCCGCCACCATTTGCAATCTGTGTGCAGGCAGTGCCTGTGATTCATTTTTGTGAAATGGGACGCTGTTGGCTTGTTTACAACCTGCCTCATCATCTGACTCACTTGTCTTTGTTGCCCCATTAGAAGGTGTTTCCATTAGCTCTGCAATTACTTTGGTGAGTCCACTATGTAACATAAACTACAAAAACAAGACCCAAGTTGAAATAAACCAGAATTGGCTTTTAAGTCTGAATTGACTTGATTTACCTTTTTATGATTTTCATTTTCTAAACCCTTTGAAACACACATCTGTTCTACTAAGGGATTCGTTGTAGTATAGAAGTAGAGCAAAAATGGCTGGTTGCCACAAATGTAGTGCTTGAATTAATCATAATCTTATAGTTTCCTGCAGCAGAGCTTAGTACTCTCTGTTCATTCTTCCATCTGTGACATACTTGCCTTTACATGCTGTCCTCCTATATTGAGTGTCTGCAAAGCTAGAGGGCTAAAGGCTGCAACATAAATTGGGTGGTGGACCAGAAAATGCAATTGTAAACAGATCATTTTAAGATGCATCAATAGGCACCGCCTGCCTTGATTTATCTGTTCTGACTGGCTTGTTATGTGCAGATTTTCTCAATATCAGTCAGAGAAATATAGTTGTGATGCACCAAGCAAACAAAAGACTTCATCCCATATGTGCAGCCTGTACACTCAGTGACTAGAAGAATTGAAATAATGGTTCAGAAACATGCTGGACCCAGGGGCGGAGCAGGGGGGGGGCCTTCTGGGGCTACAGCCCTGAATGTTTTCTCAAAAGCCCAGAATCTCTGTTATTCCTAATAAATCTAATATAAATTAGTAAACTTTCTTGTGTTGGCTTAATATTAAATTCAGAGTACTGAAGACCACATGTACTTGGCATTGTTGGGGATCCTTGATTTGCAGTCAGAGCAGCCCAGATTATCATGGCGTGGATTCAAATGTAGCAGATTTGTCAGCTAAACATTCGTTCTGTGAACTCTACTCAGCATAGTACAACAAAAATAGGTTGCAAGATTAGTAATGCTGTTTACACCAAATTCCTGCCCTATCTGTGTTATGTAACTTAAATATAGTAACAGACCATTTTTTGCCTCTTTTTAGGTGTCATGAGGGAAAATTAGTCATCCTCAACATTTGTTGTGTTGTGGTTTCAGAATGATGAAGACAGCTGGAGAACAATTAGATACAAAGTAGGAAGCAGGCTTGCCGTGGCAGTTGATGTTATCTGTGTTACATGGTGTTGAAGCATACACCGATTACACTTCCTGCCCACTGCCCCCAATCTCATTTTCCTTTCCTTTTGTTTTGTTTTTTTAAATCAAGTCCGATGGACGCAACAATTAACTGAAAGTGTCTGTTCTGCACATCAGCAAAGTCACAGCAGAGCGTAGCAGAAGTCAGATTCCGCGTATCACATCACAAGAGTAAAGAGAGTTGACCGACTAGACGATGGTGAAGGGTGTCTGTTTGGCAAAATTTTAGATGTGAACCCAATGCTAGTAGTTAACATTAACGAGGGAAAGGAGCTGGTTACATCAGTAAGAAATAGGAGGTGTGCAGCTTATCACCTGCAACTTCATCTAACAGCTTACTCCATCTGCTCTTTCTTGTTCAGTTACTTCCTGCAAAATTTCAAACTGATTGGCTGTCAACAAATGCCAAAAATGGCTGTTGTCTTGTTTTGTAGACACATTTTTGATGAACAATAGCTCTACTGCTAATCTCACTGGAGAACACAGTGCCTTTCCTGTGACAACTTCATCATTAAAGTCAAGTTTTAAGACATGTTTTCCAGGTTAAATGCCTTTAATGTAAAGCTGTAGCAGCAGAAATTGGTTGGATTACTTTAGCAGTAGTTTAAATCAGAGCTGTACAGATAGGAGTGCCACTGATGATTATCTTTTCTTGTAAAATATCTGGTGTAGTCAGTGATACCGGCATTGTCGCAAGTTTATTAACCAGTGGAAAAATTTCCTCAGAGTAGCATCCCTCACAGGATCTAGGCTTTACAGATTGTCTTTTTTTTCCAACTATCATGTTTTATCCAAGTAATGTGCAGATGTTTAGGCATTCTACTCTCTGAAATGTTGCTGTGATGTGAATAGGAAAAAAAAAATCTCCCTTGAGAAGCAAGCCCCCAGACCCCCCTAAGGTTGCACTGAGCAATGAACATTTACAGTGTCTGGCTCCGGTTGGACCACCTTTGGTGCTGATAGCAGCTGCCATGCTTTGTAGCGTCCTAGCCTGATAATCAGACTGAAAATCAACAACACCATGGTTTGCCATTAAATAAGTATGTTTTTAGTAATATGACGTGTACCTATGACGCATTACCTACATCACTAGCACAGCATGCTACACATATTATCATACTAGGCTACATTGTTATTAAAAGAAGTCAACATTGACTTCAGAATACAAGCTCTGGTCTCTTGAGTGAAAGTATTGTGTTTGCTTGACCCATCCACCACTACTCCCTTCTTTGGTACGTGTACGATAATACATTAAATAAAGTATGGGTTGTTATAAGCTGCCCGCACAGTCGACCTATGTTGGCGTTTTTGTCCCTGAGTGTGGGCGTTTTCACAATAATTGAGGACATTTGCAGACTATAGAGTTGTTTTCTGTTTGTGTGCTTACAAGACCCTACAGCTGCATCAGTCTTATACACGCTTATGCCACTTTTCTGTTGCTCTTTTTCAAGGAGGTGGCTCCAGGGGGGGTCAGTTGCTATGGAGGAAGATGGCATTTAGAGTGTAAGCCAGTTGAATGCCCTCCACACTATAACACCTCCCCCACTGACCTATACAGCTGTAACCATACATGATGGGTCCATCACCTCATGTTGTTTACGCATCACTGCCAGTCTACCATCGATGTGGCGTAGTTGGCACGAGGATTTATCAGACCAGACAACCTTCTTCCACTCATCGACAGTCTAGAGCTGATGTTTCTTATCTCACTGTAAATGCCTTGGGCGGTTTACCGTGAACAGGAGAGCTACCCCGCTCGCTCGTCTGTTGTTATACCCCATACAGACGAGACTGCACCAGATTGTGCGCTTGGAAATTGATTGCTGTATCCCACAATTGTACTGTGATGTTAGGTGTCATACTGTGGACCTTTGATAACTTGTTATGGCCGCAGGCGCCCGACGTCCCCCACATTCATCTTCCAAGGACGGCCTCCCTAAATAGCAAGGGTTTTGAAGAGGTGCATATTGTGCAGCTTTGTGATTGTCAAAGCTCCTGGCACCCACAAATAAAGTCTGTAACATCACACGAAATGAATCAGTTCACATCCAAAGCAACCGTGGAAATGGAGTTGTGGCTGCTGCATGTACTTGTTTATGTAAAAGTAAGGGAGAGTTCACTTTTTCTGCAGAGACAGGGTGTTTCTTCTTCTGGTCACTGAGTATACATTTTTACTTCTGGAGCCTCTCTTTTGAAACCTTTTGGAGAAACAAACCGGATGGTGTGAAGGCCCTGCTGTGACCTGTGGGCCCTACCTGAGGCAGTGCTGCTTTATATTCTCCCTCCTGCCTTGAGTTCGTTCAGTGCACTGCGGTGTGAATGTCACTGTTGTGTGTCATCGCCGCAGACAGAGACCTTGTGTTCCTTAAGAACAACCCTGACGCGAGTGGCGCACATAACCAGGACAAACCAGAGCGGTTGGATGATTTACTCTCAGACAGACAGCAACAACAAAATTCCTCACATTCATCGAACATCAGCTGTCATGTGATTGTTGTTTCTGTCTGTTATCTCTTATCACGACCCTTGTTTTGTTTTACTTGTGGCCAATTACTGTCTCCCCCATATACAGCAAACTCCAGACAGGGCCTTAACGTCACAGTGAAACAGCATTTTTAAGACATCTTGCCTCTTTAATTTGATGTATTTCCTGTTGAAATTCAATTTGATTTGATAGGAGGCGATATGCTGGCTGGAACTTTTACGCACCGGGATATTATGATGACAACATAATAAAGCATAAGTAATGGAATTTTGATAGACAAACACCAGATTTTTGTCAGTTTCTGGGCACAATTTGTCAAATAGATATATTCTTTCTTGTATCAAAACAAGTATTTTTCAACTTTTCAGCATCACTCTAAAGGGGACCTGTTATGCTTCTCCCTATTTTCTGTCATATATACAATGTTACAGCAAAGGATGTTTATATTAAACATGATCAAAGTTTCAAATAATGAGGTAAACAAATGGAAAAGTAATGACCTGTGAGCAAAAAACTCAGTTATGTCAACTTATGACAGATTTCTTTATCTGTTCATCTGCTCCAGGCACGCTTCTGCAAGTATTTACATGACATAGCATACACTGCTACATATAACTACATGCTAACATCAGGTAAACATGTCATCTTGGTGGTAGATGTGTGAATTTCGGTTCGATTTTGGATCATATTTCATATGTTTTTATACGGTAGAAAGTGCCGCTATACTCTATTACAGTCATTCCCCAGCTGCAAGTACACTGCTGCCTGTAGCTACATGCTAACATCAGCAAAACATGTAATCTTGGTTGCTGACGTTGTTCATTTCTCCCCGCTGTTGGATTATATTCCTGCTGGAAGATGTCCAGTTGTGGAGATTTTGGTTTAGAGGCTTTAATTGGTGTTTTTACACGGTGTGAAGTGCCGCTATACTGTGTTACAGTCATTCCCCAGCTGCAAGTACACTGCTACATGTAGCTACATGCTAGGTAAAATGGACGCTTCGTTAATGATGTTTTTAATTTCTCCCCAATTTCAGATCATACCATACCAGACAGAGCATGTTCATTTGTGAAGATTTTGGTAGAGTAGCTTTTATTTGTGATTTTTCATAGTGGAAAGTGTTGCTATACTCTGTTACAGTCATTCCCCAGCTGCAAGGATGTAGCAAGAGTGCATATACACAAAACGTAGACTGGCCTTTGTCATAAAGAGACAGGCGCTAAAACAGAGCATTACAGAGGGTGAATTCAGGTGTTCCAGTACAGACCGTATGAGGAAAATAACATGTTTTGGAACATGAAAACATGTAAACATGTTCTAGTAGAAACACAAAAAACAAGTATGAACCTGAACATGAACATAATAGGTCCCCTTTAAGCTGTCAAACACAAATAATTTCCTAATGATACAATATAACTTCAGTGTGACGCATCTCAAAGCTTTAAACTCTTCCATTAGTTCACCTACATCTCTCTTTTATGTCTGATGGGCTAATGTGACTGACGTCAGGAAGAAATTGCAGCTTTCTTCTGCAATTTCATTACTTGTTAGAAAAAAACAAGGTTTTTCTGCCATCTCAAAGCAGCCAGCCCAGGTTGTTCTTGTAGTTGTGTAAGCAACAGAGCTCTGTTTGGTTCCTTCTGCTTTATTTTGCCATGTAATAACCCTCTAGATATAATGGGAAACATTATGTCGAGACAGAGCGTAATGACTCAGTGTAATCCACTTTTTACCGAATAATACAAAATGTGTTCTCCCAGCTCTTTCTCCGTCTTCTCCCTCCAGCTAATGTTCTGTTGTGTCTAATCAATGGCAAGGCCATAGTAATTTGGTTTGATTGAAATCCCTCTAGGATAAAAACATCATTAGTGTGAAAAGAGGAATACATGGAGAAAAAAAAACAGATCAGAAACAAAAGTGTTTTTAATTTTCCATCCCACGGGGGAGAATGGCCATATGTAGCAGTGCTGATGATAATTGGTGGTTTGTTGATAATTGCATCATGTCTTTTCTCTGCATATGTTAAAGCACAATTTGCATGCATCACACATTGCCTTTAGATTGATGAATTAATAATGTAGTAATGGTTCATTTCCTTCTGTCTGGCACAGACACACACACACTGTCTCTCTCGCTCTTTAACACTCTTCTCTTTTTCTCATTTTTTCTTATTTTCTCTCTCTGTGACTTTCTCTCCAGATGAGTTTAACCCCGAAGTTCCCAAACTGGAGAAAAGCGTCAGTGGCAGCAGCCCTTCACATGACCGCCTTCTTCTCACCGTGGCGATGCTGCTTGTGTCTGCCGTCCTTTTGTCCTAGCGACTTGTCACCATGAGTGACACTTCATGCATAGCTGGGACCGCCTTGTCCAAAGGGCTTTGTATCCACCGAGTTGTTGATGTGAAAGTTGGCAGAAACACAGAAGAAGAATCAAGCAGAGGTGCAACAGAACCACAATCAAAAGGACACAGGAAGAACATCCTTGAACTTAACTAGACTTTAAAAAAGGAGAGGCCTTTTTGCTGTCATATTTACACCAGTGTATTTTGACACTCCATGTGTTGTTGGACGTCATTATCATATGAATACCACGGCATTTCATGCAGGTGTGTTTGCCACAACATGGAGACCACAACCAATATTTAGAGTCAGACTTCTGTGCTGCTGTCATGCTGAAAGTGGACTTGTAATGAGGTAGAGTACACACTCTTATTGTAGCATGGATATTAAAATCACCTGAGGAATTAAAGCTGCACTGTCTTTAGCTGAAGAAAGCAAGGTTTTTGGTGACTGTAAGCTTTGAAGAGGATGGCAAACTCTACAGTGGATTTTTAGACCTTGGACCATGGACCATGTATGCTGATGGATAAATCTCAACGTAAATGTAGTCAAAAAAAAAAAGCAAGCTGGACTCTGGACCTGTACTGATCTAACCTGTTCTATAGGGGATATTTATATAATCAGTCAGTGATGAGAACTGCTGCCATTATCCTGGACATTGAAGAATGTTTTCTCACTGGTGAGAGGGAGCTGCTGGTAATAAGAGCCCAAGGTGTTTCTTTCTTAAGAAAAGGGAAAGACTTTGTGAGGATATCCACGGGCCTTTCAAGAATCCATTTTCACCAGACATCAAAAATACCCCTGGCTTTGTGATAGGTACAGATGCAAAGCCTGCGTTTCTTAGAAGATAGCGAGTGCTCTCTTAGAACTAGTCCTTTGTCTGTATTTCCTGCCTTCACACTGTAACAACCCTAGAAAAATACAGACCCTGGACTAGTAATTTGACGGCACTTAGACGTGGTAGATGTGTGTTTTGTTCCGATGCATTTACCCTCAGCACTTCGCGTAGATTTTCCGGATGTCAAACCTTTCTCCTCGCAGCAATCAGCAGAGTCATTCAGAATACCACTAATTTACAATTCTTAAAAAACTCTCTCTCCGCAGCAAGTTCCCTTTTAATCCCAGACAACCCCATCTATTCCTTTTCCACTTCAGAGGTTCCCAGCCAATCAGTGCTGATGGCCATTACAGCAGTCACAGTCACCATGGAAACGACCCCATACAGTCGCCAGAGTGCGGCAGGTGCCTGAGGAGAAATTGTGCTTTGAGTCTCAAAGTAACGCTGCCGCCATTTTGTAAAAAAAAGAATAAAAGAAAAGAAAAAAACAACAACAACACGTGTGAATGTGCAAATAAAGAGAAGTTCACTTTTTTATATTGTAATACAGGACAACGTAGGCTGGCATTAATCAGATTACAATGTTGTGCTTTTTTAATTTATTTACTTTTAAGATGTATTTATTTTAACATTAAAGTATATTATTTATCTACCTAATTTATTAATGTGCATTTGTAGGCCTTTGCTCAATAAGCTATTGTGCCATTTTGTTATTCTTTTTTTTAAACAGTGGAATTTTTACTGCAGCATTTTGCCTGTGTAGATAAATAGGCAGATGTAATTCAGCCTGACAAAAGCAGAGGGTTGTTGGTTATGACTAATCAGTGGGGATGTACACTCAGTAACCCTACTCTCATGTAACAGATACTACTAACCAGATTATGTTGCAGCAGCGCATGTCATAAACCAACTGTGAATGCACAGACAGAGCCGATGTTTATAGAAGGGCAGCATTCCTCAAGTGTTGCACTTGCGAAACGAAGGAGTCTGCATTGTAATGTATATTTATAATACATGCCGGTTATGGAATGTGCGTGCGTGTGCACAAGCGTGTACGAGTGTGTGAGCGTGTGGCTTTATCTGCCTGCTTTCCTGCGTGTGTGCGTGTGTGTGTGTGTGTGTGTGGGAGTGAGCAAGAGAAAAAACATATGTGTGCACATTTGTGTGCGTATGTATGTAGAATGTGTTTGTCCGCGCTTTTCGAGTATGTTGCATTTAGAAATTTCGTACCCGTTAAGGAGTCGTTTGTAGGATCTGAATATGCAAGTGTGTATGAGAGAATGTGCTCTTCTGTAATGTTAGTTTGCGTTACGGGGTTTGGGGAGTGGGCAAAAAGCATTTACTGGTGTTGAAGACAACCACGAGAAATGTGTTTACCTTTGACAAGAATGATTAAAAAAAAACCTGTAAATTGATCCAAGAATGATTAAAACAATGCTGATTAAAATCTTTTTGCAAATTTACTTTTGTATATTTATTTATAAGTGCACAACATACTAATTGTAGGGGAGACTGCGATGGTTGTAACATTTCTGACATTTCTGTCTGTATCTTGGAGCTTTTTTATGCCAGCGCATTTAAAATTTGATACAAGCCTATCCCAGCTGAGATTGGGCGAGAGGCGTGGTACACCCTGGACAGGTCGCCAGACTATCACAGGGCTGACACATAGAGACAGACAACCATTCACACTCACTCAAACCAGGAACCCTCTTGCTGTGAGGCGACAGTGCTAACAACTATACCGCCGTGCCACCGTGTAGCATGAAATAAGGATTATGACAAAACTTAAGACATTGAAGGCTTTTTATTCAACACTGAAATGACCTGAGTATATAAACTCAGCAGTGTTCTTGTGGAAACATGCCCACCCTCTGGTCTACCCCTGGGTGGCCCCCAATTTTGAGTTGCAAAACCCCTTTAGCCCTGTTAGTGACATTAGCAGTGTTAGCACAGCGAGTGGTGCTACTGTAGCTGAGAGTCCTAAAGGAGTTTTGTGCGTCAAAATAAAGCTACCTGGGGGGAGAACAGAGGATGGCCACCATGTTTCTGCAACATGACCGTGCCATCACCGGAAATCTTTGACTAAGCGGCGTCACTAGTTAGCTCCGAAACGACCCAGGTGGTGCAGAGTGTAGAGCAATCAAGGCTAACATTAGCTAACATTGAAGACTGGAGGACTGGCTGCTGGCAGTAAGTACAGCATGTTAACGCAGCTAGCTGGCTGGTTGTCAGCAAAGCCAACAGAAAATAAAGTAAAAGACATTTTCATCACAAAACATGCAAATTTTACCCTCTCTATATTGATAGTGCTTTGAAATGTGGTGCCAAAGATCACTGAGTCAATGATTTTTTTATTTCTTAAATATTAGTTACCAATTAACGGGTGTCAGGCTATTGAAAGCAAAATTAATTGAAACTGACATCCCTAGTTACAACTACTCTGTGTTAGAACCATATCCGGTCTCCCCTACGGTGTCTTTGCACATAAACACATGCAGCCTTCTCCTTCGTCTCCGTCTGCCCTTTCCTTATCTTAACAGTGACTCCTTCACCTTCACTCACTCTACACTCACTTCTGTTTGTTTTTCTTGAGCACTACTTGAAAGCAATGCTCTCCCTCTTTCTCTCACACTCCACTTTTAGATATGTTGGTTGTGAGCAGACGTGTAACCAGACAGCACTTTTGCTGCTGCACACACTCTCGGTGTAAAACTATCACCCTCTCTCACATGGCCCATCCTTACAGCTTTGGTTTTGCAAACACCTCTTCTGCCATAAAACATAATGACAGCGTGGGGGGAAAGTCACTGCTCCACATCTCCCACTTCATCCATCTCTCTCTCTTTAAAAAAAAAAAGAAAGAAAAAAACACCTGCAAGCCATTCATGTCTCCACAAATCTGTCTCCTCCCGTCTCTCCACGTCGCTCTCCCTTCCCTTTGCCCCTGTCAGCTTCTTTCTAATCTTTCTACGCAGAACAGAAAGAAGCTGACAATAGGGTGGGACACGTGTCTCAGATGCACTAATGTCCATGTCAGAAAGGACAGAGGGCGCAGATAAGATTTTGTGTTTGATGTTACACATCAGGCCTGATAACACATTAGAGAGAAAGAGAAAGAAGTAGAGCAGATTCTGCTGTCGGCTGTCAACTTCTCACATCCAGACCTGGGTCATGGAGTATAAAATGTGTGTATGTGTGTAGACAGCCTGTGCCAAGAAACTTTCAAAGTTAATTTAATACACTTTGTGTGATCGACGATTTACTTGACAAAATGTGAGTCATACTTAACCAAGCAGGTTACAATGAAGTGATCACGTCCATTAATATCTGTTCCACAGCTGTTTGACGCTTGATTCTGTCTGACATTTGTGCATTTAGCTGACAGACTGATAATTGTTGAATATTACAGTAGGTCTTGGCTTACAGTTCCTTGCCTGCTCATAGGTTTGGACTTGCACATAAGCGTTTCAGTGTTTTGACACAGGGGGGAACAGGGGAAGGGTTTTAGCTTCTGCTCCAGGCCCTGAGTTGACAACTTAAACCATCATTTTGCAGAAAATCAGCCTGCTTCGTTTTTTGCAGTGAGGCTGTCTCTGGCTAGTTATGTAATGGAATTAACACTGTCATATTTACACCTTAAATTCCTGTCTGGGAAAGCATATGTTTTGCTTGTGCCTAAATTAAACATTAATTGATCCGCTTACTATTCAAATGAGAGGATCAGGAGTGTTGCGAGTGGATTAAAAATGTCCACCTTTCCCAGAGCCGCTGAGTTTCACACATCCATGTTGAAATACTGTATATATCTTACAAGTGCTCTGTCCAGACTCTAACTAAGGCAGACATTCCATTAGTAAAAGGATATGACCTCTTCTCCGTTCGGAGGCATATTATCGTTTTCTGAATCATTTACTGTGAGATAAGCCATCTGTAGCACGGGCAGGCCTGCACCGTCAAGAAGAATTCCCCTGACAAGCTGCACCGTCTGGCCCAAACAATGAAGCAGATGCCTCCTCCTCAGAGAACTTGTTATTGCTCAGGACATCAATGAGACAATCACTGAGACTGGTGCTGCCTTCAAGTGCTCGTTGGAAACTCCTGTTTCAAGGTTGAGACTCATAAAAAATGAGTTGTGTCTCGTTCAGATGCCTCCAGGCAGAAAATGATAGAACTGACATAATCGAGGTGTGTATTATTTTTTGGAATCACGCGGGACAAAAAAGACATTTGGCAGATGTTTTTTGTCTGAAACAACAAGTTTTCTCCCCTCACACAGCACACGCATATCAGAGGTTGCTAAATTACCAAAAAAGGCAGGAATCATTTATGACCGCCAGGAAATGTATAACATATGTAGGCATAATGATTACTTATGTGCCAAAACTTTTTCATGCACTACAACATAGAGACAGAGTGAACATGAAAACACATATCAGTGCCAGCTACACAAAATGCTTCTCACTTAATGGTCTACTTTCTTTCCTTCTCAGCTTTGTATTTGTGTTATTTACTGAAGTTGAAATATCTCGAGAAGCTGCCAAACTTACTTCTGTGATCTATAAGCCATTCAGTGCCTGTATACCTGCACACATAGTAGTAGTTTTCACTGTTTTATATTGAAAGGCTCCCTTGTTTTTGGGAAGCCTTTTCCAGTTTTTCATGGATTCCTTGTAGTTTTTATTTTAGATTTTGTTTTATTCTTATTTCAGCATTTCATACATGCAGAATAGTTTTGACATCATTTCCATTTCACTTTCCATCATTGTCTTTACAAAGTATCCAGCTGCCTTGCCATCTATCCAGTCTTTTACAACTGAATGTACAGTGCGACGTACATAAAATCTGAGGAGGGAGATATAGAATGCAAAGATCTCAAAGGAAGATTAAACACGGACAAGCAAAAACAAAAGAAAGAAAATAATTTAAAAAAAGAGGAGGAAGGGGGAGTATGAGTGTTCAGATTCCCTTACTGCATTAACAATTTCATTACAGGGTTCATTCAACCTCTATAAATTTGTGTCTTTGCAGCCTTATCACATATGTGATCTGTTCCCTGGTAATTATTTTTGACAGTACTTAGAGTTGGCATATGCACAGTATATGTGCAACCACGCATGTATTGTATTTATGAACAGTCAGTGGCTTCAGAAAGCCCTTCACTTTTTGCCCACTTTATTGTGTTATACAATGAACTTTAAATGGATAAACCGGCCATTTTTGCTCGTCAGTCTAAACCACAGTAACAAAGTGAACACTCCTTTAGAAATTGTAACAGATTTATTAAAAAATCTAAACTCTAGTCAGTTATTTTCACAAGTATTCAGATCCTTTGCTGTGAAACTCCACATTGTGGTCAGGTGCATCCTGTTTGCTTGACGATGTGGAGTCCACCTGTTGCAAACTGAATTGATTGGACACAGCTAAGAAAGGCACACACCTGTGTATATAAGGTCCCACAATACACACTGCATGTGAGGTCCAAAACAAAGCCAGGAAGTCACTGCATGTGGAACAAGTCTGGTTTCAGTTTTATGTGCTCTCTTGTCTCAGATGTGCTCACAGGTTTCAGCTACACTTAACACAAAAATATAATATCATGATAAACATCTCGACCAGGTGTGTTGTCGCGTAGACAGCAGATATTATGAGAATATCCTACACAGTGTAACCACCTAGTCCACGTCCCACCTATAGGTGTCGCCAAAGATTTCTTTCTTTCTGTGTCTCTGCTGGGGAAACTGTC
Source organism: Epinephelus moara (assembly GCF_006386435.1). Lineage (NCBI taxonomy): Eukaryota > Metazoa > Chordata > Actinopteri > Perciformes > Serranidae > Epinephelus > Epinephelus moara. The sequence goes on from NC_065527.1 coordinate 22,250,255, forward strand.
AGTGAGGTGCAGACAGGACATCTGAAAAACATTATGCAACAGATTTACAGTGAGAATGTTTGCTTATAGGATAAAAAAAATTAACTCAAATAAACAAGATGAGTTGGTGTGTGTTTTGTGTGGCCGGTGTAGCCTTAAATAGATTTTATCTTTATTCATGTAAGCAGGTCTGAATACATGTTCAGTCGCTTAAAAATGATAATATCTTCCCAAACTTACACAGGGAGTTAGTGAGCCATCATTGCAGCCCGTGTTTGATTAATATTTAATGGTGCTGCTGAGGTTACTCAGGGACATCTGGTGTTAACATGATGAATCGGTGAAGAAAGTTTTTAAATCAGGTTTTAAGACGGCCTTATTTCTATGACCTCGGAGAATATTGTGTCTTATGTAACAGTTGAAAAGATGAGCTGAACTACTGTACTAACTGTTTTTCCTAAACTCTCCAGGATTATATTAGTGAGTCATTGCAGATTAAGACAAGAATAGATTTCCATGTAAAACAGAAATAGTTGACATTATAATACAGCATAGACTGTTTCTGTTTTACATGGAAATCTACATTTATTCTTGTGTTGATTGGTGCATACTGACGACAGGGTGTTTTTGCTCTTTTGATACTGGGTGCAGACAGAATGTTCTTTTAACAGTTCACATGTAATTCTGCCAATGCGATAAAGCACGATGTGCAGGGCTGTACCTACTAGATTTTTATTAGTGTAGCAATAAGAGAGGAAACAGGGGAAACTGGTAACTAAAATCCAAAATCCACCCAGCAGCACCTCGAAAGCTCACAATTAACACGTTTTGTCTCGTCTGTTGAATTGGTTTACACATGAAAGTGATAAATTGCAGTTGTACAGAGAGCTGACTTCAGAGAGTCTCTGCACACGGACAAAAAATACTCTGGCACATAATTCCCCATGAACTGCAACATGAGTTTACACTGTCTTTTCTTTTTGTTTCACATGAATTAAGGAAACAATTCACCCCCAAATCAAAAATACACATTTTCCTCTTACCCACAGTCCTGTTCTAGATTGTTTTGGTGTGAGTTGCCGAGTGTTGAAGATATCAGCTGTAGAGATGTCTCCCTTTTCTCCAATATAATGGAACTAGATGGCACTCGGTTGTGGTGCTCGAAGCACCAAGGAATACATTTGGAAAACTCAACAGCAATGTCTCTTTCCAGAAATCATGACCTGGTTACTCAAGGTAATCCACAGACCTTGTTGTGAGCAGTTTCATGTTGGAACTATTTTCTGCTAAACTACACCGATCAACTGTATCACCGTGCAGAAAGAAGTGTGCATCTACTCATGGACGAGAGGCTCGTGCTAATGACGGCACGAGATATTAACTACTACCGTCCTCCTGGGCTGAGCTGTAACGTTGGGTAACTCAGTGGTGTTAGGTGAGCTAGCAGTAGATGCACGCTTCCTTCTGCGCAGTGATACAGTTGGGGGTTGTAGTTGGGTAGAAAGAAAATAGTTCCTACATGAAACTGCTCACAACAAGGTCTGGTAACCGGGTCATGATTTCTGGAAAGAGACATTGCTGTTGAGTTTTCAAATGTATTTTTTCTGGAAAGAGACATTGCTGTTGAGTTTTCAAATGTATTTTTTGGCGCTTTCAGCACCACAAGCTGAGTGACATCTAGTTCCATTATATACAAGAGAAGGCAGACATCTCTACAATCTCCAACACTCGTTAACTCAAAACAATCTAGACTGATCAAAGGCACCACAGGTAAGATGAAGAATATGTATTTTTGACTTGGGGGCAAACTGTCCCTTTAAAAAAACAAGATGTAAAATGGTAAAAGTGAGCTCCAAAGATGCTCACTGGCAGATTATTTTACCTCTGGAGGGCTACTTCTCTTCCCCTGTTTCCAGTGTTTATACTAAGCTAACAATCAATCTTCTCGTGTAAGAAAGCAAATAAACATTTCTTAAAACCTTTAACCGACTGAACTGTAACTGTCATAGCACTGAGTGAACCCAGATGATCTCAATTTTTGCAGCATGTACCTGTTCAGCTGGTCACAGGTGGTGTCTCAGATGTGACTCCCCTTGTCTGAAAGTATCCTAATGGGACCTCTTCAAATCTTGCCAGGATTTTGGATTTGACTTGACACTCCTCAGGCTTCAGGTCACTATGAGTCAACTCCCCTCCTCTGCAGATGGAAACAAAGCCGGGTGGGGGTTTGAGCTGAGGTGAGGTGAGGAGACAATTTGGGATCCAAAATGACATCATGTAGTCCTATGGGAAATGTGATGCCAGCTCCTGCAACAAGGATGCTTAGCAGGATAGAGGAGGATGACGTGATAATCCACTAGTGACATCAGCAAGCTTCTAAGGCAGGTAAGAAGTGTGATATGTCATTGTATTAAATTTCACAGGTACCAATTTGATACATGCAGCACTCCGGGTGAGAAGGATCTGTGGGGTTGGCATTCAAACTCATTTCTATTCTTTTTTGAGCTGATAATTGGCCCCCAGAGGAACAAGCGTTAAACTCTAAATGTGAAAAGCAAGAACTACTTTATTATCACTTATTATTTTCTCGAAAGCAACTGTACCACCAGCCTTACATAGGCTTAAACAGCTCTCTGCTTGTAAATGTCTGTGCATATGTCTGCTTCCAGTCTGTTTATACTTTCCCAAATTACCTAAAGTTGTATGAAATTGAATTCAATTGAAAAACATAGCTCCTTTGAAATAGGCTTTCATAGTGCCTTCATCGAACAGTCATAATGGACCCAAATTAAAAGGAAACTTCTAATTTTACAATGACAGCACACTAATTTAGGATTTTATGAGGCAGACTTTCTTGGACATGTTGTTAAGAGAGGCAGGAAAATGTGAATGTGCATCTTAATTAGAACAGCGTTAAGCTTCCTAGAGGGCTTTGCTTTTGCGCACATTAATTTGGGCTCTTGCCAATCCTCTGCAGATCAGTTGACTAATGTGTTGACAAGTGGAGGAAAGTTATCACAGAATATCAAACAGACCACATTCCCCGTCTGCAGCAGCCTCTAGAACTAACTGCAGCGGCGTGTGTGTGTGTGTGTGTGTGTGTGTGTGTGTGTGTGTAAAACTGTTTTGAATATTAAAGAGGGCAGGATTTGACTGTAACCCTGGGCTAGAAGAAGTAGAGGTAGATATTAGGATGCAAAAGGACGGAGATTTGATTCCCTTAGTTGAGGTCTTCGATATGTTTTTACATTTATAAACATATCAGTGAAGTCAGACGCCTTCTGTTTTCTAATGTAAACCGTTATCTGTTGTTCCATTTAAGGAGCTAAAGCTTCTTATGAATTATAGAAAACACATTTGAACTGTGCTGAAAGCTGCACTGTTCTTTTGTAGAAATTCTGCTAGCAAAAACATCCTCGCCATCTCCCATGTGTAAATATATAAATGGATGTGAGATTTAAGATGTTTTAACTGCAGCTTCTTCTTGCCGTGCATTAACACAGGCCTCTCTGCAGATTGAGGAGAAAGTCAAAGAAATCAATGAATTTGTAATCAAATGGGGCGGGAAAAAAAATGGGACTGTGCTACAGCCTCACTGATTCCCACGATGGGATAGTTTGTCTTTTTAACCGCAGTCTTTTTGCATCCCTCCAGCTTTCACTTGTTCAAAAATCTGCCTCTCATCTCGTCTTCCTCCCTGTGTTCTTTTGCATTCTCGCAATTTCTCTAATTTTCGCTACATCTCACCCTGTGCACCGCCCATGGCCTCGCATCATTTGTGTCTAATCTCTCTATCATCAGGTTGCATTTCCACTCACCCCTCTTAACCCTTGTCTTTATTTTAGACAGTCGTACCTTCCCTCCAGTCTCCACATTGTTCCCTAATCACCCCCACCCTCCTCCTCCTCATCCTCCTCCTCCTCCTCCTCCTCCTCCTCCTCCTCCTCCTCCTCCTCCTCTCTCCCTCCAGATTTAACTGTAATCCCTCATTTCTGGTTGCTACATCTGCACAGCACTCAACAGCTGGGGACAAACACACATAGACCGTGTGTGTGTGTGTGTGTGTGTGTGTGTGTGTGTGTGTGTGTGCACGCGCAGATATGTACATGTGCCCATACTTTGGGCATCTGGTCAAAACTTAAGCCCAGGAATAGCTAATGCTTGTCTCCAAAAAAAGATGTTGTGACAGAGTATTTGTGTCAGGCTGAACGATTCAGGATGTCGCAGACTGACACAAATAAGAATCAAAGAAAAAAGATAATACCGCTTAGAATGTACAAAAAGCTGCAAAGGGAGTTCATCTAGTCTGGTTGTAAACAAATCTTAAAAAGGATATCCGGTCTTGAGATGACATGTTTAATCACCAGGAACTTGGATTTCTCACTTTTGATTCGTGACTCGCAGCTGCTGCCGTTATCACTTCTGAGCTTCTTCACTCACAGAAAATGATAGACCTTGTTTGTAGTTTAAGTTCAAGCTGCTGAATGGTTTTAATGCTCCTATATTATTAAATGTACACTATTTTTCAATGCCATCTCCCTCAACTCATTTGGACTGAAAGGGTCTCAAGTCTACAGCCATGCTAGCAGCTCTGTGAGGTGATACGTAAAGTCCTCACACACCATGTCGGACCATCAGTGAGCATCTGTGGCCCCAGTTGTCATGGTGTTTCCCTCACTGTTGATACTAGCCGACATGGCTGAGCATATTGATCATCGGTAAAAGAAATTACTTTGATTGGCTGTTCAGTGCATGAGAAGAAAAACAAGTGAGGCAATGACTTAAGTGAAGAGGGCTCATACAGACGGCTCTTCTCATATCTCATCATCATCTCATCAGAGCATTCAAATACATGGAATGGTTATCTGGAATGAAGCAACTGAAGACCAAGTGGTGAGCCATAGTGATGTGGAAATGGAAGTCACTACTTTTCTTTTGTGTATGTATCATGATGCTTGTTTGTATATCATGAATATATTATTAGATCTAGATACAAGACCCCAAGATGGCATGTTTTCAGTCCAATGAGAGTTGTTTGCCTGGTGTATACGCAAAAAAAATAAAAATAAATAAATTCTAGCTTCTGGGTTTACTTCTTGAGTATGCAGCTCACTGAATATGTGCAGTAGTAATTCTATAGCCTGCCCCACCCACGAGTTCCCGCTTGGCGCATAGACTTTACATCGCCAAGAAAAGTGATTTAAATTGCCTTTCTTGGCTCCAGGAAATTTTTACAAAAATCAGTGGATCAAAAATTCATAATAAACGTTTATTTCATAATGGTGGTCTATAGACAAAATGCTTTTTGGGCTGATCCGCAGTCCTAGGTTTTCTAATTTCCCTTTACAGACTACTGCCATGGGCTCCTATGGAGAGTTATTTTCTCTCATGCTTGTGCAGAACCTTTGTAGTAGTTGGGCATCAGCTGCAGTCTTTGCAATGTGTTCAAGTGCTACTTTTTGACGCAGACACAGGTGACATGAGGTGATGCAACAGTCAGCTTTCATCACTGTCCGTTCTTTGATGTTGGTTTGGTGTGTCTAGGCCATTAGGCACAGCAGCTCTTGGAGCTAAATGCTAAACTTAGCATGTTAACATGCTGATGTTCAGCAGGTATAAAGCTTTCCAAGTACATTATCTTAGTATAGCTTGTAAGCAAGCTATCATTTCCTAATTAGCATTTGTGCTGCGTTCACATTATGAGCGACAATGCAACAGTGTGACGAGCTTCATTACTGCAGAGTCACTGTAGAAGTGTTGCTCTAGTGCTGGTACAAGTAGATACGTTGGCTTGTTTGTGCGTGCTGCTTGGTACAAAGCACCTCGACTGAACATCATCTTATGTGTATTTGGTTAAAAAATATATCTATGTATTTCCTTAATGTCTAAGCCCTATTTTACCATCACATTTTGCTGGTATCCATATATATATATATATATATATATATATATACATACATATCCCTATGTGCACCGCAATGCACAGAACGCTAGGATAGCGTCAGCCAACTAATTTTACATAGTACTACAGCTAGAAACGAACCATTGGATTGGTTGGTGCATCGTTGCGCAATAGGAGCGCTAAAAATGTTAAGGCCAACTCAACTCTGATTTGTAGCATGTCAGACTCATCTGTAGCGGCAAGTGTCGGGTGTCCGTTTGTAGCTTTACGTCACCGGCTTCAACTGAAAATATTTCTTAGCCTGTTGTTGTGTTGCTCATAGTTTGAACACAGCATAAACATAAACGTATAGCTTGTTGGTCATAAACTAAAGTATTAACATTTGACCAGATGATAGAGATGAAATATCAGAGGATCAACATGCAGTAAGTTAGTTGGCCTACTCCTCTGGGCACTATGAATGTATGAACAAAATGTCTTGTCAATCCATCCCATAGTTTTGATTTTTCAGTGTAGACTAACATGGTAGACCAACCAACAAAGAGCCATCCATAGAGTTGTGCTGCTAGCATGGCTAAAAATCAGAGGATTACCACAGTCATTAGAGTTCATTCTCTGGGCACCGATGATAGTTGTTCCAAGTTTCATGGCAATTCACCCAGTGCTTGTCAGGACATTTCACTACATTACACAAAAGTGCCAACTGTGGCACTGGAGGAAAAGTCAGTGGACCACGAAAAAAGCCAGGAGGGTTCATGGGGACCATTAATGTCTGCAAAAAATGTCATGTTTATCCAATGCAATAGTTGTTGAGATAATTTCTGGGCCAAAGTTATGAACCAATTATCATCATGTCTACAGCCATGCTGCTGCACCAATTTTGAACATTCGTCTGCTGAACTCCTCAGTCTGATGAATCACTGATATGACGGGGCATTTTATTAAAAGGTAAAGTGTGTTGCACTCCATAACTATATTTTGTACCTTGTGTGAGCATGTGTCAAATCCACTTACTTCAACTGACTGCTTCAGATGTCACAAGGTATCTTGACTCACTTCCCTCGGGGACTGTGTTTTCCCAAAATGTCATATTGACAAACTAATTTTGCAAATGCCTTTCAGTTTCAGTTTTTTCTGGGTTTTTTTTTTTTTAGCAGCCTTTGATGCAAACTATGACCGACACGCTGTTTGACTTAAAAATATACATTCAAAAAATAACAGAAATATGGAAACCAATCTCGTGAAAACATTCCTGATTTCACAAACAATCTGTGTTTATAAGTTGTCAGTGTTTTCATCGTGCTTCATTGACAGCTATGCATTGGCTTCAACAGAAAACTGTTTCTTATTCTGAAGCATAAATAATCTTTTAAACTGGAGCCAAATATCTGTTCACAGCACATAAGACTCGTGTGAGTGCCACATTGCACTGCAAAGTGTTAATGGCCATAATGATAGATGAGATGTTAACACAGACGGGTGAAGCATTCAAATGAAGTGGAAAAACAGAGTGACATCTTGTTGCTACAACTTGAAAGTGTTGGAAATGCACACATTGAGTCTGTTTTATTAATGCATTTTTTTAAAAGCACAGTTAACTGTTTTTTGTTTGTTTTCATTTGACTGGCAACATCTGTAGATGGTGTTTGCAGATTGCATGTCCTACGTAACCTGCACATTTTTTTCCCAGCTGGCAGCTCGTATTTACGGGAAACCCAGCATTACATGAACGCAGCATGACTGTTGGTTGGGAGCCAGCAGAGGTTCAGCCTTTAACAAGCCGCACCTGTGCCTAATCAAACCCCTGCCTTTCTATCTGTGAGTGTCAGCAAACACTGACTGAAGCTGGGACTGAAAAGAAGAACGACTGCGACTTTTAACACTTCGTGTAAAACTGTGGCACATGTGGCATGTTTCGTATGTAACAAACGTTCCAAACTCAGACTGTACCAGGAGGCTTCATGTAAAACAATTAACTAATAAAATCAAAGCAAACATTTAACAATCACTCCCTGTGTACCAACTCCTTAACTGACATCCCACTGATTTACACCTCTGAGAGATGGATCAAATCCAACATCTTCAGTCAGCAGGAAAATAGAAAGGGTTGGGATTGTGTTGAGCGGCGCATCAATAGGTCCAGTCAGGGTTTATGTGGGTTTATGAGGGTCATCCAGTTGAAAGTGTGCAACACTTTGGTCATTTTAGGCACATTAACGGCTCTACACAGTTTATCAGTAAAACCAGCAGGATGGCTCTGATGAGTAAAACCTGACTCTGACTATCCCAGCCCGGTTTGCCTCTCTGCAGGACGCCATGTTTTACTGTCATATCCGTGTTAATAACTACTAAAATGGGTGGTAATCCCAATGCTTCCCATGGTGCATTGATGGAGATTTTGTTTTCTGATCGGCCTTGCTTTTATTTCTCCATTTGCTTATCCCCTCATGTTACTGGCCTCCCAAAAATATGTGGTATAATATGCATTTGTTGATGTGGAGGCAGCAATTTAAAGTGATGGAATAATAGAGAATTCACATGTGGAATAATGCAACATATCCCCATACAACGGTGTGTATATTATCTTACAACTAAGTGCCCCACATACTCAATGTAAGTTACGTAGGTTAGGTTTCGATAAAAAAGCATGGTACAGCATTGTCACACTACATATTTAATGTAAAGTAACATGACAAGGTGACGACATACCTTAACATAACTCAAATTTCAATTGGTTTCACACAGGACTGAATACCGGACTCCAGGGGGAACATCCTGTTCCTGGTTGTTTGACACATCCACCACCCCAACCTGCCTCCTTATGCGGACTTTGGCTCTTTATATTACTTCCTTTTTATACTTTCATCAGCACATTGGTCCCATAACTGCAGCCTTCCTGATTATGTAGGTTAAATATGAATTCCAGCGCATTCGTTTTGGTAGGTATACATCCAAAGAGAGGATAAGAACAGTCTGAATAATGTGACTAAGAACTTTATCTTTTCATTTGTAAAAGTAATTTCTCTTTTTTCCACTAAAGATTCAATCTTTATGAACACCTCAAAGCTGTCAAATTAATTCTGATACCTTCTTATCTTAGATTATGACGGAGATGATTAACAGCCTGTATCGTACAATATAAATAAGGCAACACTTCCCATTAATGCCTTTGTTTCCTGTCACAAAGGATGTTGCTACTTGTGCATTTGTGCTTTCTTTCCCTTTCACTTCCTCGAAAACAATAAAGATTTTGGGATTAAATTTTTTCCCACCACTTTCACTTTTTCCACCAGCAAACACTGTAAGAAACTCTAAAAGCATTAATAACTTTCACGCCGAAAGAAGCATGATCTATAAAGTCATTTCAAAGATTAATTGATGTTAAAATGCCAGTTTGCACTTCTGCTATCTCTAATGGCTCCAACTTCTTTTTTAGTCCTATAATATCTTATTTCACTTTCATGAGGGATGATAATGATTTTTAAGTATTTCTTATCCATTACATTTCTGTGTGATTTAAATAAAAGAGACTGTTAACAGAGAGCCCAGGACTTCCTAGTTCATTTCCCCTGAAATGACCCAGAACAGACCTCACTCCCACTGTGGCATCGAGGTCCCAGAATGGGTGCAAGAGTCAGTTCTGACAGATGCTGATGACTTCCAGGCATTGCCTCAGTTTATCCCTACACCACTAATGCTGCTATCCTCAACTACACCCTATTAACAAGAGTTTGAGAGCAGTTTTTTTTTAAAGGAAACCTTGATGTAGAGAAAGAGTGATTAAAAGACCTTAGCTGGCTTTTTATCCTTATGAAAAGGTCTATATGAGGAAGTCTGATGTTGTGACATCTGCCCAGACATGCATGGGGCTAAGCCCTCTTAGGCCATCGGGTGTTATGAAATACTATTTATTTTAATAAGTGGGATCAAATAGAGGTAAAACTTACACATCAGCGGCATTTGTGTTTAAATCTACAAATGGATTTTGAAAGCGCAAATGAAGTAGATGCAGGATGAGTAAAAAGGAATGACGTATGAGACGTGTCTGTGTCAGTGGGGACGCGTTTGAGTGAGCTGAGTGCAAATGTGTATGCGCATGTGTGTGTGTGCATGTGGATACATGCTCAAGGCAGTACTTATTCAACAGAATGAAAACAAGTCAGAACATGGTTACATGGTTCACCTGTCCTGGCAGAGCTGTTACACAATCCCTGCTCAGTTTAAGACACATCACAGTGAAGCAAAACAAAAACAACATTGTCTCTCTGCTGATATCTTCCACAAGTTATTATTAGACTTATTCATATTATATAATTTGTAATTAGGGTCACCAATGGCAGTGGTAAATTAAAATTTTAGTGTTGGCTTTACATAACAAATGCTCCTCCTTGCGTTGCAGCTACCCTGTCATAGATTGTAGGGGAATTTGTCATACGTTCATCATCACCACAGACAGATCAAGTGAGGTCGTGTTTGTTGTTTTAATGCGAAGACTTGCGAATGTTAATACTTTAGTTTATGCGAAGACTTACTGTATATTTGAACGACTCACTGACGTGGTATTCACAATTTGGTAAGTGGAAATTTTCTGATAGCTCTAAGGTGTGACATTCACTAGTGTCAGGGCCAATGGAGGTTTTAAATTCTATCCTCTTTGTTGTTATCTACTTGTTTGTTGTTCCTAAATTTGAATATAAAAAGCAAAGAACAGCCAAAAAAGCTCCCTACAGCCACAGTGTTCTCCTAAAGGCCAGGGAAAATGTGAACTTAACTTCCCATATCAAAAATAAAACCTCACAAGTTCATTTTGAAGCCACTAAGACTGCAGATTTGGATACAGAACAACATTCCCAACTGGTAGGAGTTCAATGTCTTGTGAAAAGTTGCTGTTATTGTTGCTTTAAAGGAAAACATCACCCCTGCGATGACCATTGGTATATCAGTCACTCACCCTGTGTTATGTTGAATTTGGGACGAAAGCTTTGCTTTTCTCACAGTCTACAGTGAACAATCAATTCAAAAGTGGTGCATATTCTTGAGGAATTGAAGTCATAGGTGACTGCACTTAACCTCAGCAAAATCATATCAAACCATTCATTTACAAACTCTCACACAGCTCATGCAGTATACCCAAGTCTCATTTATACAGCTGTATGCTCAGTTCTTCCCAAACACATGCATTTTCACTAAAACAAAGCCCCAATAATTTTAGCTCTCTTTTTGTCAGTAGCAACACATTCTCACTCCGACCTCGTCACATATTGACGTTTTGGTCATGGACTTCTCACGTCCACATATGATGTACAAGGTACCTTGAGTGCGTTGGTTGTTGACGTTCTGGGACACCGTGTCAAGTTCTGCAGGTTACGTGCATTGTCTTTCAAAATACACTTATGTTTTCACAGGAAATTTACTATTTACATACAGTCTCTTTCAAAATAAATGCACTACGAATTTACGTTTTTCTTTTTTCTTCAACAACAAACATGTGGTTGGGTTCAGGCAACAAAAGCACATTGGTAGGTTTAGGCAAGAAAAGCACGTGGTTAGGTTTAGGAGAAAAGAATGGGGTTTGGCTTTAGAATCTTATGGGACACAAACACCGCTCTCTCAGGTGAAAGTTGGTGTTTGTTGGACCCATCCACCACCCCTAGTGTAGTTAATATATATGTTTTGGCTGTTTGAAGCATGTTTTTTCATTTGCAACATGTTTCTATTGTTGTACTTGTTTTGGATTTTACACGTGTTGTTGAATTGGCATCGTTTCTAAAGCTGCAACACATCTCTCCTAATCTAAATATTTTGAGTTATTGTACAGCATTTGCCCTGGATGGCCAACCTAGCATAGAGTCCAATCTGGAAGAAGCTTTGATATTAGCTGTGTCCCATGAACTGTCGCGTCACCAAGCTGCCAGCACCTTTTTCATGAGCACACAAGAATTAATATCACTGTGCCACTTTCAGATAATACTTGGCACTCACCCCACCCTCTCCACAGGCCTTTACCCAGCTGCTCCAGACAACAGGCTCGGCTGCAGTGAGATCACCAATCCATTTATGACAGATCGCCAGCAAGGAAGGTCTATCAAAGCTTCATAGTACCCACTACCCCACTGGCCAACATGAACACTCCAATTAATCCTTCACTAATACGATTTTTCACTGGAACAGTGAAATTTGCCAATAGCGATGAAATGATTTAGAGCACCCGACTGGGCTGAGCCCCTCATATCTCCTGAGATGAACATAGCTTACTGTGCATGCACTAATGCCTCTTTGAAGCCCATTGGTGGAAATACAAATGAGGGCACATCACACCAGATCGTATCCATATGTATCAGTCGACCAAGAGGTCCAGGAGAGGCTGCAAACAGACCATCCAGCTGTTGTGCCAGTTGTGTGGTAAACACAGCAAGGATTAGCCCCTGCTCTTAAGCTCGGAGATAATGATTCGAAATGGCCCGCGGTCAAAGGTCATCTGCATGTGTTCTGTTTTGTGGGTGGCATAATATGCTCCTGTATCCTGTCTGCATTTAGAAATAGAAAGACCTCTGGTCTGGGTTGGCGCCTGAGTATCCGCCATCACACCACAACTGCTAGGTTTACACGCACAGAACTACAAAAATGAAAAACTAATTCGTTAGATCACATAGACACACAAACTCACATATATACAATATACAACATGCACCTTTTCCCTCTTTGATGAGTGAAAAATGCCGAGAGTGACCTTACAGGCACTCGAGATGTCTGGATAAAGTGTATAATTTGCACCAGGTCAAAAGAGGTCGTTTCCGGCATAATGGACATTAATGGGTGCTCTAATGTATGAGTACAGCTCAGCTCATTAATGTCATCTGATGAATATGACCTTAACTCCCCACAAAATATTAAATACTATTACACAATATCAACAAAGCGGAAAGAATAATCTCCTGCAGCAGCAGCAGCAGCAGCAGCAGCAGCTGTAGTTATGTGATATATTCATAGTACTAGTCCTCTGGTTTGTAGCCCAGAGAAATCCATACAGGGCCATAATGTACCTTTACATTTCAAGGCTGTGAAGGCTACAGCACTTGTTGATGGTGGAAAGCACAATAAGGCATGTCGTGTTTCCATAACACACCTTCTTTCATGATATCATTTGTGCACAAAATGAATGCTATTAACTGACCATGTCTTCAAGGTTTCCAGTTTTCTTTATTCATACCCAAGGGTAAATATGCTCACGTCTTGATTGTATAACCACAGTATATGAGGTTAGTGATTCAAACACAGCAGTTAGATTAGTGCTGCACAACACTGACAAAATCCATTCCAATCTATCTCTGCTTTAGCTCAGCAACCACCTTTGATTGTTGTTATGAGTTTGACATCTAGTCATTTTCCTCACCGGTGAAGTGCTTCAATGCAGAAAGCTACTGATTCAGTGTACTTGGCTCAGCTTGGGGATTGAGTGATTTGTTTGTTTATGTCCCGGACACCTCTAGAATGCTAAATAGGATCAATTATCTCTTATCGACACCAAAACTATCCCAGCTTAAGGTCCACTTACTTCACTTGTTTGTCCCTGGTTAACATGGAGATGGATCTGTTGACATGCTAAGTCAGTAGGTATGATGCCATTAATATAGTCTACATAGTAGTTTGACAAAAAACCATCCATCATCCAGATCTATCTCCATGGCCACTGAATGATTACTGGTGAAAATGATTATTGGTGCAACCTCCAGTGAGACAGTAAAAGTCGCAGTAACCTACTTTTCATAATTTGCCTTCAATTTAGCAAATGCTGCTTTGTTTTTTTAACTAACGATACATTAGCATTTCTAAAATGTCTTTGCGGAGCTCTGATACCTGTTGCACTCTCTGAGACTGTTATTAACAACCAGACTGAGCTAAATTTGTGGCTTCAAAAACAATTCGTTGAAAGTGCAGCCAGAACAAAGAGGGATTGTTCTTGTAACCAAAGGTACAGATGACATGAGAAATAATAAAACCAAAACTGTTTCACAAGACATAGCACAGAAGTATTACATCAGTAACTGCAGAAGAGAATGACACTTACAGTGACAGGTCTGTTGTCACCCAAAGTCTGTACATGATATCCCTGTCTTTCCCTGTCTAACTGACTGCATTCTTAACCTATATTAGAAAATTGCCTGACATAAAATCTAAAATAAACTCAGTGGCATACCTTGAATTATGTTGGTCATTTAGGTTAAGAACATGTCACTGTTTTACCGTAGCCCACTTTTATCATCATATCTCATAGCCTTTGAAAATGAATGCCGAAAGTTATTCATTTTGCTGATATTGCTGAAATTTGCTGCTAAATTTGGCATTATGGTTCACTCATTAGAACTCTGATTTATTAAATCAGAAGTTAAAAATGTGTAAACTGTCATTAGGGCAGACAAGCGAAACAGTATTTGGGAAACATCAGGTTTATTCACTTTACACCGAACAAAAATAAATACAGGATTATGTTAAATATAAATGTGTTTCTGTCTGTTTATAAGTTGTGAGAAACCATAGATCATTGTTTAGAAGGTGTAGATGTTTACCATTATGTACCTCAGGCTAAATTTAACAATATGTTACTGGAGCAAGGCAAGTTACTCACTAACATGCTTGATTAAAAAAGAAAACAACCAATGCTTTGAGATGACTGTGGCTGAGATGGCAGAGGTATGATAACATTATACCATCTGAGGTGAAACATGTTCTACGTTTTATTTCCTAATCAGTCTCGAAGAGAGAATTAGTGCACTGTGAGTAGTCTCGCTCACCAGACCTTTCTCAAGAAAAGAAAGGTCTGGCTGAGCTGACTCTCACTTTAAGCTTGGAGAAAAAAACAACCCAGCTTTTTTTATTTCTTTCAACCAATCACAATCGTTCTGGGCGGTGCCACAGCAACAGTGCGCTTGCAGAAATATTGCTGGGGGGAAACAGGTTTTGGTGTAATACGCCCACAAAAATATTGCCTACAGGATGCAAACCATGCAGAAAAATGGCTACATCCCCGCAAGACCAAACACCGCAAAAGTTAGTAAAGGACGGGTTGAAAACTGTTACACAACCGGAGGTGGTAGGGCGGGACTTCAGCGGGTGGCTCGTTCCGCCCAATGAGAGGCTGATCTATGCAGCGAACTTCCGCCCACTCAGACTACACTGTTAGTAAACTGTTACCATTGAAAAACCCTTGTTCAGGTTTAGCGCTGCGAGTCAAGCCCATTGTCCTAATTTACGCAAGGTACAGTGGAGGCTAGGAACAAAGAGGATACTTTTTATGTTTACAGTTTATGACCTTAACCTGCAAAACGAATGCCCTTTCAGTCAGACTCAGCTGTACTTGTGTTTGTAGGCTAACTTTTACGTGTGCAGCATCAGCATGTTAGCATCTGACTACCATGTTAGCATACTAACATTAGCATTTAGCTCAAAGCACTGTTATGCATAAGGAAACAAAGCCGCTAACAATGCTGTTGACTCTTAGAGGCTGTTTAGACCTGGTATTCACATGCGTCTCGGGTAATCCAATTGCAATGTTCACACCTGGCATTAATTCGTCTCCACATGCATCTCGAGTGACCACTTGTGGTCAGATCCAACGTCCCTGCTCTACATGCAAATAAACACGTGAATTATGCTGCTGTGTAAGCTTGTGCTAACCAGGCAGACATTGAAATGACAGTTTGCCAGGAGTAGAGTGGCTCCAATGATGGTCCTTTAGATCTGTGTGTGTGCAACACATAGATTTATAATTATACTGAGATGCCAGATGCCAAGATGGTGCCTCGTGGTTGCAATGGAACTGCTCATCTGATGCATACACCAAAAAACTGTGGGGAAAATGCTTTATTGGGCCACAGGGGATTTTTTTGCTGCAATCCCACACGTGGCCACTGGAAAAAACTGGTTGCGAGGCTGAGCAGAGTTACTGGGGGCCTGGTGTAACTGCACCAACAAAAGTTTTCTTTTCCAGTGCGATAAGTCAGGCCGTCAGCTGAGTAGGTGGGCCAGTGTGGCCCAGGACACATTGGCCTTCACACTGCTGAAAGAATGACCACCAGACCAGACCACCTCTGAACGTGGTGTGTGAGTGATCAGATTGTAATATCTCAGTGGTCATTTACACTTGTATTTAGAATGATCCCCAGGTGCATGTTAATACAAGGTACACACAGGCTTCTAGTCTTTGTTTATCTATTTGTTTCTGTGTTTTTGCTCCATTTATATGCTGTGTTTACAGACATTATGCAGATTAGCAACTACATTAGCAGACTTTAATGTGATTCCTAGACAAGAGAAGAGTTATTAAATCATCAAATTCAGGTCATGTTTCCCAAAGGTGTACGGCAGGGAGTACACCTCCTCAGCAGCGATGACAAATGGAGGAACAGATGAGCTCTTTGTCAACTCTGTCATGTCCAGTCACTTTCTACTGAAAAACCTGTTCAGCAGACAGGACTTGTCTTGCACTCCGCTCACACAAACAGCTTTCCCTGCACCAACATGTTTCTTTTTAAAGAGTCTCCTACTCCCCTGAGGAGACAGTGAGTGAGCATACATATTCATGACGGGAGCATGTATTGTCATGTTACAGCTAAAGACAGGAAAGCATGCACCGTACCCACTTCTACACGCTAACAAACACAAGTGCATGATGCACAGGAGGCCATGCAGAAAGATAGATTCGGACAATAATGGATGCATGGTGCCAGGAGGAGAATGCAGCCTGTTTAAGAATGATAGCTGAAAGCCAAGCCATTTTAGGGGGGCAGATCCATAATGCAGAAATCCCAAGAGGCAGCACCTGCCTGCTTATACAGGCAAGAACACACACTTTTTTTTTTTCCCAAGCACACACACAGCATGCAGGGCCAGTGGAGGCTGTTGCTGCGTTAGTGTGAGGTGCAGAGTGGGGCCCCTCTTGGGCAGAGGGTCTTTGTTCCTCTTTCATGGGCTCTGCTTCCCTCTGATGATGGGCCCATTGTCCGTGCTTCCAGTGGACCTGCACCATTCAGGCCTGCTGATAAAGCCCCTTTTCACACCACCGAAGCAGAGGAACAAGGAGGGAAAGAGGGAGAAAGGGGAGAGAAAGGCAGTGATGGAAGTGTGGAAAGGCAAAGGAGATGGGAAGGAGAAATGCAGCGAGAAGCAGAGAGGGTTAAAGGCAGGAGAGAAAGGGTTGTGATGGAAGAGAGAGTTGTAGAGAGACTGGTGAGAATTTAGAAGCTGGATTTAAAAAACCATCAGAGTTAGAAAAAGAAAAAGTACAAAAGAATGACTGGATTGGAGTGGAGTATCTTAAGGTGGATGAAAACTGGCCCCTCATCTGCTGATATGAGATTAGCCATCAGGCGAACAGAAGCTCTTGTCTCTCTAGTTGTTTCCAGCCTGTTAGATCACACACTGTGCAGTCAAAACCAGCACATATCCAGCGTGCATCGCATGACCCTGAATGTTTTTTCCATCACTGAATTTTTTCTGAACTTTGAGGAGAGCTTTGTACCACCCTTAATGAGAGCTAACATCAGTGCTTGACTCGCAATACTCTTGGCTGCCGTTCAGCAAAACACCGATTACGTAATTATGCAGATTTATTTATTTATTGTGTGTAACCATGCGACCGAACCAAACATGGGCTTTTTTTCGCTCGGAAAAGCGGGCAAGGAGAAGGAAGAGGAGGAGGAAGAGGAGGCAAAAAAGTGACCGCCGTCGCTGTCATGCAGAGCCGGAGGGGATGCTGCTGAGAATGTCACACAGCGTTCGGTCATACCAGCAGGGCTTGGCCTTGAGGCAGCCTCTCCCCTTTCTCCTCCGCAGGATTAGAGGGGTGAGTGGTGAGCACTCATCATGGTCATGCGTTTTTCACCAGCTTGCTACACAAGGGAAAACGCACATGCAGAAAGCAGACAGGAGTGGTAAACAGTAGCCAAGTACCACAGGAGGACATGGATTGGGGCCACAGGCCGTAGAAGGACAAGGAAAGAGTGAGGCAGCTGGTCACTTCAGATGTTTAATGATCCAGTCGCCTTTCACTCAGACTAAAAAGCAAGAGACCAGAAATAACAGACTTGAGCTGAGAGAGATATTAAAGCAGATTTGCCCGTAAGATTTAATGAGATCTTCCACTCATCGAGATCTTTCTACCAAGAAGTCCATTAATCTGCCATGAAAGTCTAAAAATAGTTGCCCTAATGATGAGAATGTGTCAAACAGATTCTGTGTACTATTTTTGGTTAAATCCTAGTGACTTGACGCATTGCAGCGGAGGTGGTCATCATAACATAATCTGTACTGAGCCTGTCCAGTGTGCTCTGTGTCAAAGTGCTTGAACCGAAGCGTCACACTGATGCTCATGTTTGGTCATAAAAACACACTCTCTATGTAAAAATGGTAAATGGGAGAAGTGGAAGAGTCCCCTGAGAGTGTTTTTTTATGTGATTCGACACACAAAATGAAGATGCCCTCCTAGATTCAGAGCATAAATAAATCAAAGCTGGTGACTCAGCTTGACAAGTCGAGCACTCTCATTTGGACTTTTTAAAGCTTAAATGTTCACCACATCTGTGAGAGAAAACTAACAAATTGCTTTGCCTATCCTCATCAGAGAGAGTTCAAAGCAGCCTGGTGCGTCATGGCATTTAAGGTCGAAATAAAAAGTGAACTTTCTGAAACGTTAAAAATATTCAGTGATGATTACAAAGCGCAGCCAAAAGCCTCAGAGGGCGCATTAGTGTGCCAAAGCAATGAGCCATTTCAGAGGTGCAGTGTCCGTAGAGTTTGAATTTATTTTCATTCTGTCTTTTTAATCCAGTGACTGCGCCCGTTACACGTCTGATATCTCACAGGCTCGTGTGTGTGTGTGTGTGTGTGTGCGGGGGTCATTCAAAGGGCCAGAATAGATTTAACAGGTATCAGAAATAGAGCTGAGCAATTATGTAAGCAAAGAGACCCACTAAATGAGCATTTGCATAAATCCTCACACAAATAGACCTCATCCGAAAAAAAAAAAAATGCTGTCGCTCAGACTCAGATAAAAATAGCTGTTTTGTGAATGGAAGGGGGGGGGGGGTGCAGATCCATAGGTTACGATGGTAATTACAGGCGAGCTAGAGGGGGAGACAGGAAGAGCTGAAACTGAGCAGCGAGTAAAGCCGCAGGGAGGATATGTTTTTAGAGGAGACGTGGATGTGTTCAGGACTTCCATCCGCACAGCAACAGGCACTGGGACAAAACAACAAGAAGAGAAAACAAGAAATGTGGCGGGAGGAGAGGAAAAAGATGAGGAGATAGAGTGTGAGAGGAAAAAGACGGAGAGAAGCATTGAAGAACGTGTGTCTTATGACTTCAATATGTCATCCCGACAGTTGTGGTACTTGGATTTAAATTAAATCACATTCAACAAATAAGACTCATTCAAAGTATATTTACATTCAGTTAGCAAAAAAGCAGAATCAAGAATGTAAAGGGACAGAAAGATTAATGTGATTTGAGCGAGGGAGGTATAGAGAGAGAGATGGGGGAAGTTAAGGAAGGCGTAGGGAGAAGGACGGAGCAGGAGGGGTAGGTTAAGTACAAATTTGGAACCGCACAAGCCAACCACACGCTGAAAGACTGTAATTTGGATTTTCCCAGAATAGCCAGTAAACGAGGGAGAGAGGAGGGACGGAATAACATAAACTCTTTAGCAGCACGCAACACGCACAACAACAACACACTCCCCAGGACAGCCTTCAATCTCACACACGCACAGACACACACACATTCATGAACTCTATGTAGAGGCACACATTTAGGCAATGCATACGCCACTGCACTTAAATGTATACATACGCCTACATGGGTGAGGAATACAGGGTTACATGTACATGCGCAGAAACAACAGTGTTATGTGTGGATGGCGAAACTTTCCCTGTTGGAAACATTCAAGGAATATTTCAACATTATGAGAAATAGGCTTATTTGCTGTCTTGCTGAGAGTCAGATGACAGGATGGACACCACACTCATGTATGTACACTCAACATGAAGCCACAGCCAGATGCTAGTTAGCTTAGCTTAGCATAAACACAGGAAACTGTTCAAAGTTAACAAAATCCATCTACTGGCACCTCTAAAGCTGTTTCTTGTCATCTTGCGAATACAAACCAACATGTTCTCACTCCATACTCGCCAAATATCACCATTTGGTCAGCGGACTTTAACGTTTTACATCTTGTATTTATGTTGATTACCTTGTGCAACAAAAGCACGTGGTTAGGTTAAAAACATAATGGTTTGGCTCAAAATTCATACAGGAAGTAAACACTAGTTGGACCTATCCATCGCCCCTCCAGCCCATCCTATAGAGACTTTCAGGCTCCTTGAACTACCTTGTTATGTGTGTGACTGGTGCTGTCTGGTGGTGTTAAACACTGACACTGCCCAGCGACATATCATACGTGAAAGGATGCCTTTCTCCTTGATATCTGACTGGTATTTGACAACTTCGGAATAAGAACGGGTTGTACAAACCTAAAGTGTTGAATTAGTCCTTTAATCTTTTGTGTTACTCCAGTGTGACTTTGAGTATAGATGTACTGTTCCATTAACCTTCTGTTCAACAAAATTGTCCGAGGAGAAGGAAGTGATGACATATTTTCAATGCAGATGATTAATCATTGAGCAAAACTGTAAACAGTGTATGAAATCAATTGTGCAGTTTGTAGAAAACATGCTGAGTCGACCAGACAAAAACTGGCAAGGGCCAATGAGGGATGAGTAATGCCAACAGAGCAGGACTGACTTGCTAAGTCAGTTTTTTTTCCTTTAAATCAGTTTTGAAGACTTATCTTTATCAACAGGCTTTTCTATAATTTTTCCTTTAACTATTGCTTTACACTGTACCTTATGCTTAATGTTGCACGTAAATCTTTTGTAAAGCACTTTGTAACACTGGTTTTAATAAGTACTTTAGAAGTGCTGGTAGGCCTATATTGTTACCTTTGGACAGAGCCAAGCTATCTGTTTCCCCCTGCTTCAAATCTTTGTGCTAAGCTAAGCTAACGGGGGGGCGTCGGTGGCTTAGTGGTAGAGCAGGCGCCCCATATACAAGGCTGCTGCTGCAGTGGCCTGGGTTCGACTCCAGCCTGTGGCCCTTTGCTGCATGTCACTCCCCCTCTCTCTCCCCCCCTCACGCCCTCATCAAATAAAGGCCAAAAAGCCCCAAAAAATATCTTAACAAAAAAAAAAAAAGCTAAGCTAACGGGCTGCTGGGGTGGCTGTGGCTTTGTAATTAGTGTGAGTTGAATCAGTGTCCTCATCTAACTCTTGCCATAAAAGTGAATGTATTTCCCAAAATGTGAAACTATTCCTTTAATGTTTAGTTGTTTTGTCTTTCGTTTTGACGTCCCATTAGGAACTGGATCAACTAAACGATATGCTCGACTCTCAGGTCTGCACAATGTATTGTTGAGATTTGTGAGGTTTACATGTCGACCCACAGAGACGTTTACGTGTATCCTCAGAGAACCATAATTCCAGCCTTAGACGTTCCCTTGGTGGTTCCTGTAAAGCTAACAACACAGTTGATTTATTCTTCAATTTTTCATTTTTTTCCTCTTTGTTTTCCCTCGCTGTGGTCATTGTTGTTCTTTACTGACACAAATGTCTCTGTAACAGATCATGCATCTTCTACAAGTAATTAATACTTCTGCTGTGTCCAAAAACAGCTGAAACCAATAACCTCATCAGCAGCAGTAGTGTCACGGCTGATTTATGGCTTTGCGTTTAACACTTCTACACAGGCCTGCAAAGCGCCGCACACAGTGAGCTAAGATATCCATCTCTGTGGAGGTTATGTCCTCGTCAAGACCTTTTCAGCTCCATGTTGGTTGTGCAGACAATGCACAGACGTGCAAGGCTTCCAGCAGCTGTCTATCAAACTTGGCGATAGTTTTAAATATACATGCATTCAGCGTAACTGGACACAGATGTTGTGAAAAACTCTGCAGGATCTGACATGCTGTCTGAAACACCAACAGAATGGATTGCAGAGAAATATAAACAAAGTGTCACTCAACACACAGCTCTGAAATAAGATGATAAATCTGCTCTAATATGTCAAGACTTTCCATATCTGTTTTACATGCAGCTTTACTTCATTATCACGTCGGGAGAGGATGTTATAATAGCACAATTCTGACTGGAAGATAGCTGGTTTTAATTCTGGTCCTGCTGGGAAAACTTTATGGGGAAGAATAAAAACTGATAAAAACAGCTTACTTTAATTTCAGTAACTGCTGCTACAGTGCCCTTGAGCAACATATTAACAGTGGCTTGTTGTGGGTGAATGAGGCAGCTGTGTATTTGAGGCAAGGCAGCAAAACAGTAGCAAGCTTTGTTTCCAATGATAAAAGGGTAAAACAAGTATGCTTTTTTTGACCCTGCAGTGGAAATACATCAAGACGTACAGACTTTCCTTAATTCCACAATGACCCCTCAAGAAGGTATAAGCACATATGAAACAGTACAGTAATGGGCAAATACAGTAAAAAAGAAGACTATAGTAAATAAATTAATTAACAAAATAACAATGTGATTTTTAAAAAGTAGCCATTATTATTTGAAAAATCTTGTATAGTTTTGTGTTTAACAGAGATTGTGTTTAATTCAAATTAAGGGTCCTATACTGCAGTTTAACTGATCAGTTTGTCTCATCATAAAACCAAACCACACTAATGATAACCATGAGTTTGAGCTCCTGTCAAACATTAAAGGAACAGTTTGCCCACAAATCAAAATTACATTTTTTGCTCTCACCTGTAGTGCTATTTATCAGTCTAGATTGTTTTGGTGTGAGTTGCCAGGTGTTGGAGATATCGGCTGTAGAGATGTCTGCCTTCTCTCTAATATAATGGAACAAGATGGCACTTGGCTTGTGGTGCTCAAAGCGCCAAAAAAAAAATACATGTGAAAAACTCAACAGCTATGTCTCTTTCCAGAAATTATTACCCACCTACCGTGCAAAAGGAAGTGTGCATCTACTCATGAATGAGCGGCTTGCGACAGCGCAAGATGTAAACATTAACGGTGTCCCTCTCAATTGTGTTGTAACATTAGCTAGCTCAGTGGTGCTAGGTGAGCTAGCAGTAGATGCACGCTTCCTTCTGCGCAATGATGCAGTTGGTTGGTGTAGTTTGGTAGAAAGAAAATAGTTCCTACATGAAACTGCTCACAACAAGGTCTGTGGATTATCTTGAGTAACAGTCATGATTTCTGGAAAGAGACAATCCTGCTGAAATATATTTTTTTGGTGCTTTGACCACCAAAAGCCAAGTGCCATCTAGTTCCATTATATTTGAGAGAGGGCAGACATCTCCTCAGCTGATATGTCCACACTCTGCAACTCACACCAAAACAACCTAGACTGATATATAGCACTACAGATAAGAGGAAAAATATGAATGATTCATTTTGGGATGAACTGTCCCTTTAAAGGTCTAGTGTGTAGGATTTAGTGGCAGATTGCAACCAGTTGAAACCTGTCCTGTGTGCCAAGTGTGTAGGAGAGCTATGGTGGCCAACATGGAAATGTGAATGGCTATATCTAGAGCCAGTGTTTGATTTGTCTGTTCGGGGCTCATGTAGAAAAAGAGGAACCACTCTGTATATGATGAACAGCTCATTCTAAGACAATGAATACAATGATTCATAGTTTCAAGTTATTATAAACCAAATGAAAATATAGGTATCAATAATATATTTCTCTTAATATAGCCCCCTAAATCCTACACACTGGACCTTTGAATGCATTTCCTTGGAACACAGTCATATGAATATCTCTTTTTTTAAATTGGCAGATTGCGACTACAAACCTAAATTTAGACAAATGAGTTCTCTTCACGTTTTCCAAAATAAAATAAGTCTTATGCATTGTCTAACTATATTCATACTAACTGTTACCATAAACCTCATCATGCCAGTAGTGGAGATCGATATCCTTGAGTTTAGGTTAATCTAAAATTTAATATATTCCTGATTGATATCTCCACGTTCGTGCCATAAATGTGATAACCCACTTTCATTAAGATGAAGCTTGCTTATCTATTTCCAGTGTATTAGCTTTTCAAAGCGGCAGAAATATTTACACTGTCACAGCTGTGCTTTCCCTCTCTCCCTCTCTCCCTCTCTCCCTCTCCCCCCCTCTCTCTCTCTCTCTGGAGTGCAACCTTTTTATTTATTTTCACCTTGTCTGACTTGCTGTGCATTAACATCTAATCACTAGTTTGGACGGAGAATAAAAACAGTGAATAAAGCTCACGACGACTGCGGCGATGCCGTCAGCCCTCCACATCACGTTCTGCAACAGCAGGTCAAGCAGAAGAAGTGGGTCAGCTGTTGATTGAAACTGGGTCAGGTTGGCCTATTGCTGTTGGCCCTGGGGCCAGCCAATGTGGGTATTAAGTGTATGCTGCCCTCATTAACAAACAACAATGTTCACTCCAGGATTATCACCCTGTGATCCTACTTGATGACTTAACCCAAGTGTCATTTTCACTGTAAACTAGAGACTCGCTCGAGGTTGGAATGAGATTAAGGTTCATTTACATTTTTAGATTTTAGGCCTTGAAGTGCAGCACTAGAATGAGCTTCACTTCCTAAAAAAGCAGAATTACATACAGCCAATAGTATTTCCTCACAGTGTTCTGGTATGATTTGCCTGGGTTGTGCTGTATGGACAGCAGTTATTTAGCATTTGAGTGAAAAATACTCTCTAATGTACATCCCAAGAGTTTCAGTAAATTTACATCTTGCCTGACATATCTGGGTTGTCCTGACACACTAAATATCTCATCTGGTCCAGAATAGGTGAAAGAAACAGTCCGAAATGTTTAAACTCTCTTCTTGGCCCAGAGTTAGATGAGAAGATTTATCCAGCTCTCATATCTGTACATAAATACGAAGCTACAGACAGTAGTCGGTTAGCTTACCTTAGCACAAAGACTGGAAATAGTGAGGGGCAGCTAGCAAGTCTCTGTCCACAGGTAGCAACAATGATTTGGTACAGGTTAAACAAGCACATTGTTAGTGAGCTTTAGACCCTGTTTACACTTGGTTTTAAAATTCATCTGTGGCAACTGTATCACAAGTAGACAGCGCTAAAGTAAGTAAACTAGCACCAGGACACATGGTGATACGACCATTTCAACCTCTTGCTGAGGTGGGGACACACTTGACCATATAGTTCTTGTACATTCAAACCAACAGCGACCAGAGCTTCCAAAATGGCAGAAGTCATTAATTTTCAATGAGAGTCTGGCTGTCAGCCACGCGTCTTGGGCGACCAAAGTGACCGGAGCGGGTCCGGAGGGGAGTTAAAACTAGTTTTACTTTATGGTAATGAGCACTGATGCGGTTCGGCGACAACCAGTCGGAATGCTGACATGCTTCGATGAAGTGGGTCCCAGAGAACAAGCTGTAACTTTAGTTCCTACAGCACACTTGTTCCGACAATAGATATCGAGAAGTTGATTATTTGCGTTCGCGCCCACTCAGTCCTTTATAATGTGTCGCTGTTCGGTTACAGAGACCAAAATAAAAAGAATGAGGCTTGGGACCGCGTCGCGGAGGTAGTTGGTTGGTCTGGTGAATTTTCAAGTGTGTAATGTTAGTAATAGAGGAAGAATTGCAGGTATTAGTGTTTAATATGACCTTTTTAGGTGTTCTGTTTCTGTTTTCTGTTTTCATTGACCAAACATAATTTTCTGTAGGCCAACTATGAGCTTTTTGACTGGATAACAGCAAGCAGCAACTACGCTGCTTTCAAGCCAGTAGTCCGCTTTGTGGCTCCTTTAAATTGACAAGCACGAGTGACCAAAGCTGCCACAAATATTTTTGACAGTCGTGCCTCTTGGGCGTCCGCGAGAGACTTTGCCTCTTTGGAAGCTTCTGGTTTGAACGTACAGTAATGTAGCCTGATGCATCATGCGTACTGAGTACATATTGAACAACTGAGAATATGCCTATGGCCATTGTTAACCCTTTTGTTTGTTTGTGTTCTTTTCCTTATTTACTTTAAATACAAGGTACCTGGTTTAATTGCATCTAACGTCTCCTGAGTTTCATTGAGTTTTGTTCATCAGTCCAGCTTTCCCTCTTCTTTGAACCCAGAGTCCTTCTGATTACACCAGTCCCAAACTAAAAAAATTGTAAGCACTTGCTACAAAACACTAATGTGTCATCAAACATTCTCACCAAGGACATTTCACGAAAATGCGTCATCAGTGCAGGATGTGTTTTCTTTGGTGACAGCATGCCAACCCTTAATAACTTAAGCTGGTCAAAGTGTTGCGTGACCGTCCATCGTTTTGCTCTCTTGAAGGAGATGTGTTGCATACTGCTGACACCAGTGAAAGGGCCATCTGTCAATCAGTGGAAACATTTTAAGAGCATCACAACCTCCTTGAAATGATTTATTTCACTATCAGGATTTGATCCATTTGGTCCAAATATTTTGAAAGTCTAGAAGAGCTGCACGTTTTTACCCCCATTTACCCTCATTTTACCCCCATCTAAACTGGAAGTATGTGGCTTAGTCGGTGTAAGTCTCTAGTGCGTCAGTTTCACACAGTGCAGGAGCAGTGCTGATCATCATGGTAATGTTATACGTGGCAGTTGAACTTTTTTGGCTTCATGTGCTGCTGTGCAACTTTCATAGGGATGAACAAGACCCCACCTCCAACGCTGTATCCAGTTCTCTTTATACATCCATGGCGGGGACCTTCTAATGTAGGCGGTGGTTAGCTGAAGACACATGATAGACACAGGTGTGAACAACGATGTGTCTCAGTTGTCGACTTCTATTCGGACACAGGTCTTAGATGTGCTAGTAGATGGATTTGATACGACTGGAAAGGGCCAGGCTATGTAACGCCCCTGTTTCCAGTCTTTATGCTGAGCTAAACTGTACAGACGGAGTCGTACAGAGTCGTATCAATCTTCTCATCTAACTCTCACAAAAAGAGCATTTAAACTTGTTTCCCTAGCTTTCTTTAACCTCATCTTGAAAGCAATATGATTATCTGCACAATGTCTGCCTTGAGCTCTGATCAACGAAGATGCAGTTCAGTATTTTCTCTGCAGTTCAGGTTGTTGTTCACATGTCCTTCTTCATTAATCAGTGACATCAACCACTGAGGAAAGCCATCCTTCTTGTGGGATATAGTATTCACTTGCTTAAACACATTTGTGATTTTATTGGCTCGGGAGTGTGTGTTATTACCGCAGTGTTCTTCTTCTCTATGGTTTCTGAAAAAGCAGCCTGGAGTGCTAGTCACTGCTGAGATGAGTCAGCCCATCAGAGGAAACCAGTATCACCACCAGCCATGTGTCATTATGTATTCCCTGAACTTCCTTTCATAGCTCTGTGGCTGTCCTTCATGGCCTTTCCAGATTTTGAAAGACATTCAACACATCTGTGATGTTCATCCTTCATTAGGTAAAGCAAATAACCTAAAGGTAGAGCACCAGAGCTAAACCACAAAGATATAGCTTCACTTGTTCGGTTTGATTTGATGCGAGATTCAATTTCTTACCAGCAGTAAACAAGCTGGAGGGCACACTTGACATCAGGGAGGAAAAAAAACCTTGGTTGTCATGACAAGTCATGGAGATGGGTTTGATGGCGTTGTTTTGCACAACGCGTGGGGCATCATCAGCCAAAATGTTGGCAAGAAAAAAACAATATGTGGTTTTGTCTTTCTTCAGTTTGGTTCAGCAATTCCACATTGATTGCTCTTTTGCCATTATGCCAAAATCAGTGAGGGGGTGCCGCAGCAAAGCTCGATCATATTGTCTTTCTGTTAGTCATTTAAGCAACATTGTTCATCTAATAGGGGTGACATCCACTCTAATTGTTGCTGAGGACACTCTGTTTCCATGCGGGATATCATTCTCTTCATGCAGATTTGACCACATCATTTTGCTGTCTGTGAACACAGTGACATTTTGTACCCAAGCTAATACAAGTACCCCCATACACAGCCAATTATTTCAGTTCCCAAGGTCATTTTATTCTTCAATCCAGAAAATAAAGACATTTTTGGCAAGCCTTGAACCACGCTGGGATGTGAATAAATCATTCTAATGGTGTGCACTGACAGTAAGGATCTTTTAGTGGCTTTCATGCAGCTTTGAGCCAAATGTCCAGGCTAATTACATTTGATCCAGGGATCTCCTCATCACACGTTTCTCTCCTCTTTAAAAAAACACACAGTGAATAGAGCTTAATGAAAGACTGTTATCATGAAGCTGAATGTGCTCAGGTGTGTTTGTTCACCTTGCAAAGGTGCTGCAGGCCATCAACACGCCCATCAAGTGTGCACGCATGCAACATTTAATCACACGAGACGCACACATGTTCATACACATGCCTGTACTCACCACGCACTTTGTCTACAAAACACAGAGGCACATGATTTATTATCAAAGCCCATGATTATATCAATTAATATACTTTTCAGTTTCAAATATCACTTTTGCCGCAAACTGTTTAGCGAGTTGAATTTCTGCACCGCACCTAAAAAGATGATTATTCTTGGCAAAGGAAGTAAACTTCCCTCATTTTACCACAAAACACAAATCAATATATCAAACTCTACTCAGAGTAAGGATGAGCGTGATTAGTCAACTAGTCATTTAACCAATCCTAAGTCCCGCCTCCTACTTAGTTACTGTTGCTAAGTTGAACAAGTTTGACAAATAAAATGGGCGATGCCTGTTCTGTTTAGACGGGTGCCACAGTGTTTATTAGATAAAGCTCCAAAAGGCCGACAGCAAGGACTACATTATGTGATGGCAGAATATATTCACCATGTTAACTGTTACGTAAAAGGCACAATGATGCAAATTGAGGCTTTGGGTCTTGGCGAAAAAGGGAGAAGGAGACAGAGGATGACAAGACTATCAGTCATTCCTGCATTGCCTTGTATGTGTCCCCTTTTCTCCTGTTGAAGATCAGTGAAGTACTCTGTGTATAGGAGTGACTGGTGTTTTTAAACAAACACACACATGCATAGCACTGGTGGGCAAAAGCATAATTCTCTTCACACAAAATATAGCGCTAGCAAAGCAGCCAGTGGTCCTGGTGAGCTTTTATGCTGCACAGATCGATACAAATGAACTGATCAACAAAAAGGTGGTTGACCCTCACTCTAGGGAAATGACACGTAGTGGCTTGAGAGCCAAACACAGGCAGCGACAGCAATGATGCTACTTGAACCTGGTCTGTAATGTTACAACAAGAAAATACATGTCTCTTACCTGAGGTGGAATGTGTATCACAAATATGACTGTCTGATCATAGTGTCCACTGTTATTCAGCTGTGTCTTCTTTCATAGTGATGTTTAAGAGGACATCTGCTTCGCAATATTGTGTCACCCCTCTCCCACTTACACACCGTATTACCACACAAGACTGCACCATGATTAGGTTACTAATTTTGTATTTTCTCGTGTAGTGACCAGGTTCAAATGGTGTCGTCGTTGGCACTACCTGTGTGTTGTGCAGCAGCAACTATGCATCGCCACTCTGTGATGTCAGCTGGGTTAGCTGTATTTATTATTGAATGCAGACCAACATGCTCACCTGATATTAGACTCTTTCCACTGTAGAAAGTTACTTCGGGATGGCATGCAGCCTTACAGAGATATCATAAACAATTCTGGCTAACAGTAATTCATATCATCTGAAAAATATGTCAGCAACCAAACTTTCTGTCCTTTTCCAAACCTCTTTGACATAACCACATCAATAAGAAAGAAGCAAACCTGGTTGACGTGGATTTGACATTAGGTCTTGGTAGCCTTACCTTTTGTTAGCTAGCTAGGTAGCTAGTATTTTGCTAACTTAAGATATGACTATGGCCTATATCAGTGGTTCCCGACTGGTGGTTTGCAGTCAGAGAGTGGGTTGCGAGCCCATTCTGAATGGATCGCAAGGGACTTTAAGACTAGACTTAAAACTTTCCTCTTTGATAAAGCTTATAGTTAGGGCTGGCTCAGGTTTGCCTTGTACCAGCCCCTAGTTAGGCTGACTTAGGCCTAGTCTGCCGGAGGACCCCCTATAATACACTGGGCACCTTCTCTCTCTCTCTCTCTCTCTCTCTCTCTCTCTCTCTCTCTCGTTTTCTATTACTGCATCTTGCTAACTTGGCCATTCTGGATGTCACTAACTCGCTAACTC
>NC_065527.1:22280554-22409014 GCF_006386435.1 Epinephelus moara
TTTTTTTTCCCCGTTTAAGGTTTTTTTGGGGGGAGTTTTTCCTTATCCGCTGCGAGGGTCCTAAGGACAGAGGGATGTCGTATGCTGTAAAGCCCTGTGAGGCAAATTGTGATGTGTGATATTGGGCTTTATAAATAAAATTGATTGACTTGTGTTTAAAAGTGGTGTTTCCTGCTGTAGAGTGAGTGACTGTTAGCTACTTGACAGAGACAGCAAACTAGCTCAACAACATGGTCAAATGCAAGTATGATGCTAAATGTGAAACTGTGGGACCTCAAACCAATGACTAAAGCGAAAGCTAGACCCTGTGGCTGGACCAGTTGGGAACCACTGGCCCATATAATGAAATGTGCCCATGAAGATCGTGAAAGTCTCCCAATGATATCTTTAAACCATCTGCAAAATCTGGTTTTCTAATCGTCAGACAAGCCAAGCACATTGTGTATTTAAGTATAACAGGAAAGGGGAAAGCTGACCGAGGTTCTGCCAGGCTCAAAGCTCGGTCAACTGTTATTAGATCATGGGCTACCCTCGCTAGTCGCCAACTGATGTACACTCCGTTAAACCTATTATTAAGATTATTATGATTTCATGTGATTGTGTTCGCCCAATGAAAGTGTCATTGTAATAATCAGTCATGTTTTGCAAGATCTTTTTTCCTAAAGAATGTTTAAATAAATGTTATTGGCTAACTTCATGATGTTCATAATGCACAGTGCAAAGTTTCACACATTTCGGCCACATGTAGAATATGATTTGGTATTTGAAAAATGTGATTAATGATTTTAAATGGCTCAATAGTCAACTGGTCTACTCTAAACTGCCGTCTAAACACTGGGGAAATTAGTGGTGGGAACATCCCTAGCTCAAAGGTCAGGCCAGTCCCTTGTGTCCTGGTGCATGTAACTGCTGGCTACTGTCACACTCAACACTCTCACAAAATCAAAATTGACAGATGAATTGAACCGGCTTTTGGAAAACTTAATTTGCTTCCATTTTACATCTGCTGACTGCCTGCCACCGGCGCTGCTGAATACTTTTAATCTGATTAGTATATTCTCTGTCATGTCAATAAAGTTTTAAGGGGTTTAAAGAATAAAACACATTGCGGCATGCCTGGGGGATCCTCTGTGCCAAAACAACAAGAGATTCTAGGAATAAGGCTTTTAATTGACGCCTCATCCATAAAATATGTACAGAATATTCTTTGGGCTATTGTTCATTTGAAAGCATGCTGACCTGTTTTCCAAGAAGGCTGAACATGGGCTCACTGATATTCCAGGAGATGCAGTTTTTAGTTTTTCGTTTCCTGGTGACACCCCTGTGCCTTTGTTGTTGAAGATAAACCAAAGTCATGTTGTCCTGACCTATGACTGTATTTAGATAAGTTGGTGTTCAGTGCTTCTGTGGGCTTTTGTGTTTGGTGTGACACAGTATGTGTTTTGTTTGAGTATTTGTAATGTGGTCAGCACTCACACGAGAGACATGTCCAGAGTGTGTGACCTGAGCTGGTTACTACTACACAACTGACTGAATGAAAATGACTGCATTTTTGTGTTTGTCCAAAATGTACGTGTCTCTACATTTCTAAATGGATGTGTCTCTGCAGTTCTAGGAAAATCTTCTCCCACTTTCTTTCTCTTAAATTTCCATCTGCATGTGTTTGTATATTTGCATTGGGAGAAACCTGGGAAGGGCCAGCGTCTGGACAAACCAGGCAGACAGACGGATGAACATGCCAAAATGTGACCAAGGGAGAGGAAGGCGATGTTAAAAACAAGGGAGGACAAGAGGAAGAGAAGGCAGAGAGAACTTGGATGGTGGAGAAAGTGGAGAGAGACGGGGCCCCTGACCTGACCACACTGACACACTCGGGTCTCTCTCTACTTGCCAGCTGTGCATTGTGGTCGATCCAGAGAGGACACACTCGCACACACATATACTTATCTACGCATGCTGGCGATGAGGACATACTTGGCCTGAGTGCACATGTGTGTTTGAGTGTGTGTTTGGATGTGACAGCCTATCCATGCGTGCTAAAGAGAGTGTGGACGCTACCAAAAATCCTGCCGCCTGTGTTTGTTTTCCTTCCAGCCTTTGTGCCTTTGTGCTCACGTCCCTGAACCTGTGTGCACATCTGTGTGTGTATACGTATATTTACACGTCTGCTGGAGTGTGCTGGTGCTCATTTCCATCTGTTTTTCTTGCACTGCAGCCTGAGCGGGCAGGATATTGGTGTGTCCCCATGTACCACTCCATCATCTCAGCCTCTTCACTATGTCTCCACATGTGTGTTGCGTCTGCAAACCATTAGCAATGTCGAGCACAAACGGAGTAATTAGGAATAAGTGCTCAAAGGTGCAACAGTTAGAGCCCCGCAACCCCCCAAAGATCCCGTCCCACAATCCTTTGCCGCATTCTGAGGCCCTCAGTTCCCACCACTGGAGCCTGACTGTTACCCAACGCGCACGTCTCCGCAAATAGAAATGGTGCTGCTAACAGGCGATGTGGGCACCCTGTGTTTTCAGAGCGGGCCCCAGCGAGTGCTGACTGGCCCTCGAAGGGGTTATTTTTACTGTGTGTGGAGTTCTGTTGGACTGGCAGCAGAGAGATGCAGGAAATGCAACATGGTCAAAGAGTCAAGGAGGGGAAAGTTCCCTCTTAACACAGCAGTTTGTCATGTCTGTGTTTCATTCTGAGTGAGTGTAAGTCGGGCACATGGTTGGGTTTGTGTGTATCTGTGGGTGCGTATGTGTACGTTACACTGTAACCAAATGCGGGTGGGCTTTTACAGTATGTGCACACTGTGTTTAGGCAAAGAGAACTGCTCTTGTGTTTGTTTGTACGAAAGTTGTGTGTGTTTGTCTCCCCATTTCTAGGAAACAGGCTTTCCTTGGCAAAGGCAACAAATCTGCTGTAACCTCTGTAACCCCCCACCCACCACAACCATCACCACCTCCTCCACCCTTCCTCACCCTCCAGGAGAGAAGCTGGGAATCGATACTCCGCAATCTGAGGGAGTGAGCGTGCCAGCATCCGTAAGCTGAGGTTTCGGGCATGGAACATCAGTCAGGACGCACATGCACATGAGCATCCAAACAATTACACGTAAACACACACATGCATGCACGCGCGCACACATGTTAATGTTTGCGTGGACATGGGGACTTCCCACACGAGCTCATGACATCCTAATTCAGCAGCACCAAGTGCAAAGTGGTACACAGTGGAGGGAAAAACGGAATGGAAAAACCGTATTGCTCCAGCTGAGGTCAGTTTTTGGAGACAAACCCCTTGATGAGTGAGCAAAGTAAAAACCTGAAATATGCGCCTTAATCGCTGTCCTCACTGTGCCCTCCAGCGATACGTGCTCCTGCTGGAGTCAAACAAAGGACGGAGAGGGAAATCAGCACAAACATATTTGCATATGCTCACAGTTTACTCTTGAGCGAGTGCAAATGTTGTGCGGAAAATGGATCCAAATAATCGTATGCGCGGTCTAATTAAGATAACGCCTTTTTTTTCATTGGTTCTAAACAGTTGCACATATAAACAAATCTGCCTGCTATGCATAGATTTTATGGATAAACACACCTACTCATACACACACTCACATACACACAAACGTAAACACACTGAGGCCACCATAAATTACAGTCGTCCCATCTGGGAGCATTAAGAAGCTGTTAATGAATAGGGTTCTGGAGCAGCAGCCACAAGTGGAGCAAAGCAGCTGGAGGAGGGAGGTGTGGTGGAGGCAGGGAGGACGAGGGGAGGGGGGGGCTGGGTAGCATCTGGGCAGCAGATATGTGTGTAGTCATGTAAAAAAGGTTGCGGTAACAGTGCACGTCTTGGGGGAGGAGAGGAATCAAAAGATGTGTTTTGAAGCCAGTGCTCTCTGTGACCTGCCTGGTAGAAAACGCGCTCTGTGAGTGTAGCAAATGCAAATAATACCCATAATCACAATAATGTTTCTTTGTAAAAATAAACTTTGTGGAAGGTCAAACGTGAATGCTCACATTTTAAGCTCAAGCATTTAACATTGTATTAACAAGATCAAAAATCCAGATAAACTCACTCACCCCGCACACTCCCCCTGTGCTGCTGAATGGGCCCACACAGTGGAGAAAGGGCAGCTCAGCTCCAGACTAATGACTTCACCTTATCTATGGGAGGTGTCGGAGGAGGTGTGGCAACAGAAGGGCCAGTTATCTTAAGTGACCTTTTAATACCCTCGGCCCTTTCACAATACCTCCACTGGCGGGCGTTCAAAGTGGACACATGGGCAATACACAGAGCAGAAGTGTGCCTCAGAAGGAGACAAAAGACGCCACCTGTATGCTAATGCATTGTGAGGCTTTCAGAGAGCACAGTGCGACAGAAGCAGAAGGATGAAGTGTGCCGCTCCTTTGGAACAGGCCCGGGGCTGTAAAACTGAAGCAGAGGCCAAAAAATTGATTTTGGGCCCTCCTTTTTTTAACAAACAGAAAGGGAAGAAACAAGAAAAATCTGAAGTGTGCTACTTTATGGGGGAGAGGGTGCTGTAAAATTGATTTTCTCCTTCTTTAAGGCTGCAAAAGAGAGAGACAATAAGAGCAGTGTGGATGAGTAACTATAGGACAGTGCTGAGGAGAGAAGAAAGGGCATGGGCAGTAAAATTCATTTCCAATCTTTGCGTTAAGTAATGAGAAAGAGGGAGAGTGGCGGAGTGTGCCACTTCAGATGGGAAGCAGGGGGGTGTCTGAGGAGACAGATAGGACCAAAGGCTGTAAAATTCATTTTCCCTTCCTCTCTTTAAGTAATGGGAGAGCAGAAGTCGCTGAGGGTGAGTGTGGTGCCTTTGTCAATAAGCAGAGGGAGGGAAAATGGGGCAATAAAATTCATTTCCTAACTCTTTATTCCGTATTTTCTTAAGAAAGAGAGAGGTCTGACTAGCGGAGTGTGCTGTGGCAGAGGGACGGCTGTTCATATGGAAAAAAGGAAGCGAGGTCAGAGGCTGTAAAAGACACTTGTTTCCTCAAGTAATAAGGCAGAGTGGTAGCATGTGCCAGTTTGAATGGAGGGTGGAGTAATTGCTATTAAGCAGATTTTTTTTTAGCATGGCACACTTGCACAGCAACAAAGACAGTATCTCCCTTTAGAGCCCTAGAGCACATATGCATACTCTCTGCTCATTCATAAACAGACTTATGTAAACACATCCTCAGCATGCACACAGGCACACCATTCGTGTCAGTTGGATTTACCGCTATCTCTGTGCTCCTCCAGACTCCGGAGCAGCAGCTTTTTTTTCACACTATCTTGTTTCAGCTGAAAAGCCCCAAGCCATCTATTTACCACACTGTCTCTCAGTGTGTATACATCCAGACCTCTTCACTGCATATTTTTCACACCATCTATTGCTATGTTTCAGCTGCAAAGCCCCCAACCATCTCGAATTATATAACGCTCTATCAATACATGGTTTTTTTTTTCTCACTTTAACACCATCAGCAAAACGAGCTGCAAAAGGCGACTGCGGAAAGTTGCATGAGTACTACTTCCCATCTGTCAGCGGGAGTCAGCAGCAATGCCACTGTGGCCGTTGAGTGGACGTGCATGTAAAGTATAACCTCTTGTTAGCAATGGTGTCACTTGCTGTTGCTGTCAGTGTGACAGTCAGGATGGCACTATTCTGGGCATGCCAACTGCCGATGTCTCCTCTCTCCCTCAAGGATCCCCAGGGCTGATCAGTGCTGGGAAGGTCTGGGCACTTTGGACAGATCGCTGCTCTTCGGGGGAAGGCAGAGCATGTCACTTTCATTTCAACATATTTCAGGGGGTAATGAGGAAAACGTGGACGGCTTCAGCGTCCTTGGGATTGACAGCGTGAGTGCATGCTGTTCTCACTCAAATCCGGTTACGTTGACTCTTCTCGGGATCAGGTGCATCTAGCCTGCAGCTTCTTCCAAAAAAAAACATGGCTCTGCAAACCTTGTCATTACTATTCAGCTTCCCTTCTGCAGATTTTCTCTGCAGAATGGTGCTCAGCTGGCCCCTGCGAGATTGTTGGAGCTTTAGGTTTAGAGGTCCAGTGTGTGGGATTTAGGAGGATATAATGGCAGATATGGAATATCATAAAATAAATATGATTTCTTCAGTGCAAATAAACAATGTGTTGTCAGTACCTTAGAATGAGCCATTCTTATCTACATAGGGAGCGGGTCCTTGTCTTGCACCGCTATGTTTCTACAGAAGCCCAGAACGGACAAACCAAAGACTGGCTCTAGATAGGGCCATTCACGTTTTTGCATTTTTGCATTTTTGCATCACCAACTAGTTAAGAGCCCCTGCACGATGAGAGTGTCAGCAAAATGCTTATTTTTTTTAAAACATGAAATTACTTTATTCAGTGTTTTTACTGGTTTAAATCACAGGGTCCATTTGTTTTGGAGAGTATGAGACCTTTGTAGATAATTTGGCTCCCAGTAAAATCTCCTGAAAATCTGGACCTTAAGTTATTAGAGAAAAAAGGTGAGCACAGATTTGAAGTCGTTGGGCTAGTGGCCCATCTGCAACGAGCCAAATAGCATCTGAGAAACCCTGATTTGTAACATGAGACTATTTTATTCAGTATTTTTACCAGTTTAAATCAAGTCCATTTGTTTTGTAGAGGAGGATAATTCGGCTCCCTGAACAATGAACACTGAAGCAGTCCCTCCAGGATCTCGCAGCAAAAAAAAAAATTGAATTTGCGGCCAACTTTGTCAAAAATTGCAGTAAAAATTGTCACATTTTTATGCTTTTTTTTTGGGCAGGAAATTGCGGCTAATGACAAAAGGAGAAAAAAAATTGATTTTTTTTTTTAATTACTACTTCCAAAAAAATAAGTCATGTAATCACTTGCTATAATAATCATACTGAATACTACAAAATAGCTGCTAATGTTTCTTATAGTTCTTTAGTTTTATTTAATTAGTTTCAAAACATGCACTCCAATAATGTTGCAAAAAATCCTGAGTGAATGTTGTAGCTCTCAAACCAGACAATGTGACAGTAAAACAACATGTAAGCTACATTTTCTGTAAACTTAACAGTTTAATAAATTCAACACATATTGTATGCATTTAAACAGTGCAAATTCTTATGTCAATACAGAGCGTTTCTCCATACTGCAATGCCATTAGCGCATTTGATAATGCGTCTGATGACGTTTCAAATGACGTCAAATGCGCTACGACTTCCGGTCGGCTGGAAAAATCGCAGGAAATTGCAAGCCAATCAAATATTGCGGACTTTCGTTGAATTTGCGTTAATTATTGCGACCGCAAAAAGAAGGTGTCTAGAAGAAGTTTCATCTTGTTGCAATCTGCAATCCCTCACCGCTAGATGCCACTAAATCCCCCTAAATCTTACACACTGGACCTTTAAAACCCTGATTGTATAAGTGTGGTGTGGTGCTGGGTTGTTTACTAAGCGATATGATTTTGGTTTCCCTTTCACTCCTGTCTTGTATGTGTTGTAATGATGTAATTGTGCTTTGGTGTGTCGTTGTAATTTAGTGGGGCAGGTTATTCACACTGAGCCTACTATGCGCCGGCAGGCTGTTGTGTTGTTGTGTCAAGGGGAAGCAGGGGATGGTAAACAGAGGCTCTGGGTGGTCCCCTTTCTCTGGACTCAGACTCCCTGGACAACACTGTAAAGTCTGCTGACAGGAGAAGAGCTCTTTCTTTTCAACACAACCTGCGTTGCTGCTCTCCTCTCCTTTCTGTTCTGTCGCTTGTTTGTGGCTGCCGGAGTCTATGGAACTGCCCTCATACATATTGAAGGGGCTTTTGAGGAATCCACCAGTGTGCAGCTTTTTCATCCAGTCTACCCTCCTCTCCCCTATTTACATTTGAGTGTCAATCTCTCCCTCTTTTTCTCCCCGCGTCTCTCTGTATCTCTCTAAAAAGTACTTTTGCATTCCACTATTCAATTTCTGTTTTTTCTCACTCTCCCACCTGCCCCCACCTCCCTTTCTCACACCACTTAGCTCCAAATTTCTCTCTGCCTAAATTTTTTCTGGCTTTTGTTTTGTAGATCAAAACTTTTTTTTCATGCATCTCTCAAAGCCTCCCTACCTTAACTCATACTCCGCTCTGTCTTTTTTTTCATCTAAATCTCTCTCCAGCTCCAAATGTTTATTTCAGTATATCTCTGTCTTTCTAGCTGTCTCCTTAAAAACTTTGCTTGAAACCTTTTATGCATCTTTCACACCCTTTCTTTCTGATCTTACTCTACTATTTTTCTTAGACTGTCTCTCCCCTGCTCCAAATATCCTCCGGTAAATACAGTAATAATCTATTTCTGCTTTTCTAAATCATCCTCGCTTCCTCTTTATTATGTTGTTGCATCCTTCCAGCCTCACTCTCGTATCCTGCTTCCCCATCTTTGTATTTGTGTGTCATTCCTCATCTGAACATCTTATTACATTTTGTGCTTCTCCTCTCTCTCCCTCTGTCCTTCTTGTTTGTTTCCTGTCTATTTCTATCTTTCTCACTCTCTCGCCAGCCCCCTCTTATTCATTTGGCATCCGTCCCTGCTTCCACTTCTCCTCTGCACTCACTTTCGCCTCAAATATATTTATGTTTACACATTAAGTCTCTTTTCACCTTTTTTTTTTTTTTAAACCTTCCTCCTTCACATCTCCTCCTCGTTATTTTTTTTTTTTTTAAACCTTCCTCCTTCACATCTCCTCCTCGTTATTAAACTTCCTGTAGATATCTGTCTCACGTGTAGGATTATTATGTGGTTTTTTGCTGCTTGAAGTGGCACGGGATGGATGAGGTGGACCCCCTCCATTTCTTGCTGCTACCCAGCCTTTCCAAATGACTCTGCATTTCCCAAGAGATGGCACCACATTGTTCATTTGTTTGTCCGTGAGTCACCTGCAATATCTCAGACACCACTTACTAGATTTTGACAGTCTAAGGGAAATGATGCATTGCACCTGTAAAATTTCAATTTGCCTAAGGGAGGAATCCATAATTACAGGTCAGTGAAGGCAACATGCTTGCTAATTACCGGCTCAAAGGTTTCCCTGCATCATTTATAGGTGAAAACGTGTTTATTGTTGCCGTATGGTATATCCCTCCTTTCCTGCATCTTTTTTGCTTTGCATATTGTTCTTCTTAAGTGCGTCTTTTTTAAGCTCTTCACTCTCATCTTGCACGCCTCCTCACTTTTGCTTTCATTCTTGGTCTTACACTCTTCGTTATCTAACATTGTGTTTGCATTTCTCCTCAATCCTCCTCCTCCTCATCCGCCTCCTTCTCAGCTGCTCTTTGTCTCTCAGTTTGGCTTGTATGGTGGGTATGCAGGCGTACATATTTGTGTGTCTGTGTGTGTGGGTGCGTCTGAGTGTGTGTGTGTGTGTGTGTGTGCTTTCCTGAATGTCTAAGCACAGCGACTGCCTGGCTGTCAGCAAGGCCACTCACTACGATGTCATCTTAATAGTCTTACCTGAACTCCAATCTCTCAGCCGACACACTGATCATTAGATACGGCTACGCATAATCAACCACCTCTTTGTTTACCTCTGATAATTAACCAAAGCTAATTAAGAACTGGCACTTACCACTTCATCTCTTCGCTGCAACGCTAGGGTTACTCACTGATTACCTTTGTTTTGCTTTAAAATTGCTCCAACTAATCATTAACTTTGCTTCTATCGCCTCAGGAAAGTCGAGGGAAAAATCAACATTTGTGCCAGAGCAGGCCAAAACAAGACCATGAACAAACTTGTTCTTCACGGCCAAACTATTGAGGGAAGGATGGTTATGCTATCTTTATAGCGTCTGTATTTCATAAGAGGAGGTAGACCTGTGCAATGCTAATTACAGGAAACACTTCACTTCCATTGTTTGCAAAGAAAGGGCTCATAGGTTCAGGAACAACTCCTGCAGAGGAGCTGCATTGACTAACAATGGAGCACACAAACCAATGCAGGCTGGTGAAATGAGGCACACAGTGGACCGAGCACTGCCGGGCTGCTGCACAGTTCACACCAACACAGTTCTCTTATGTAAATAGATGGTGGGGTGTTGTTTGGGGAAGGGAACATGATGATAGTCTGTCATTAAAGCTAACATTTGTATTCACAGTGAAGGGACTGAATGGCCATGCTGGAGAGCAAGAAGGAAGACTTCTGCAGAAGACTTGCTGTACATTAGACTTGCTCTGAGAACATTCTTAAGGGAACTTTTGAAGCTTTTCCTTATTTTCTGTCATAAATATAATGTTACAATGTCAAATGTTCATGTTATATGTGGCCAAAGCTTCAAATTATGAGGTAAACGTTAGAAAAGTAATGCCTGTGAGCAAAAATCCCAGGCTTCAGACTCTTGTGGATACTCTGTTTCCAATGTTTTTGTTCTACTTTTGAGACAAGCTGACATCAGCTCATGATGCATATTTTTACATGGTCATCTGTTCCAGGCACACTACAAGTGTTTACATTACGTAGCCTTCACTGCTACATGGAGTTACATGCTAACATCAGGGTAACATTAAATCTCTGATGATGTTCCTGTAAGAACATGTCCATTTGTGTTTAGAAGCTGTTATTGGTGAATTGGTGAGTACATCCTAGTATGAAACACAAGCCACTTAAACACTGCCTGTTCAAAGTGGGAATATCACAGCGTTATGCCACCTCGCCATTCTGTATATACGGTACGGTCATGGAAAGGGGGGACAGAGTTGTATCGCTTCTAAGCTGGAAACAGAGGAAGTAACAGCCCTGACACAAGGTCTGTAAAAAACATAACGCCGGAAAGACATGACCACTAGTGGAACGATTGTGATGTTTTGATTATGACCTACCGTGGGAGATTTAAAAAGTAGCTGTTAGCAGTTAGCGGCTAACTCAAAGAAGAAGAACAGCAGCTGTAAATGTCAGAAAATTGGGAAAAAAATGAGATTTAGGAGCTCCTTACCCTCAGAGCAGAGGACGAGATCAGCAGCCAAATAACAGAGAAGGTAAATAATTGTAGTTGACATGTTATATTATTGTTACTATTTATAAGGCGCTGCCGACACGTATGTTTTATTTCATACCAAAGGCCAACACTGTCTGTTATGCCTCTTGTGATTGCAGGATGCCAGGATGCGTGTGTAAAATCACACACTGCAGTAGATTGATGCCGCCGTCACTTGGTTCTGTGTAAAAATGCAAAGTAGGCATAAAGAAGGGACTTTGGAGCAGCTCTATAGTACGACCTCTGTGTAAAAAGGGCAACACAGGCAGTGTAGCTTCATTTTCACAGTCTTTTTACGACACACTGACTTTTTTGACTTGTTTTATCTTTAAAATTGACAAAGACGATATGCATAATTTGTGGCACAATTCAAGCAGGATCAAAAAAGTATCTGTCTCTTGTCATGAACTACCGTACATAAATTTTGTGTGACATATCTCTCATGGTGGTCGACCAGAATAGGAGGTCCTTCACCTCTCTATGCAGAGACACAGGTAACCCAACACAGACAGTACGGGGAAAACTGTGTTTTTTTACTGTTAAAGCATGTAGACATGTTCTCGCAGAAACACAAAATACAAGTATGAACCTGAAAAATAAGCACAACAGGTCCCCTTTAAACAATTAAAACCATGCAGCATGTTATAAGAACCTCTCCAAACATGGCATGCAGGTTGTTCGCATGCAGAGGTAGTTATTTTTCAATATTATTATCAGAGTCTTTAGAGGGAAAAATCCTCTGTGTTTTGGTTCCTCTTTTCAGGATCACAGAAAGTGCAACTCCATGACATCATCTAATTACTCTGGTGAAATGGCTGAAAAAAACAAATTATGGACAGTCAAGTTCCCATGCCTACATGAAACGCTTCTCCCTATCATTTTCCTATATCTTATTTTCATGCCGCAGAACAGGCTCAGTGCAAATTCTGTCAGGATTTGAGGTGGATAGGGTTGTGTTTATGTGTGTACGTGCGTCTGCGTTTGTGTCTATGTGGGCGTGCAAGCCTGCAGAGATCCATGCGTGTGTGTCTGTTTGTCTGTCTGCTGTAGAAAATATATATATATCAGGGCTGAGCTGGAGTTTGGTTCCACTTCATCTTTC
The DNA here is from genome assembly GCF_006386435.1 of Epinephelus moara. Classification (NCBI taxonomy): domain Eukaryota; kingdom Metazoa; phylum Chordata; class Actinopteri; order Perciformes; family Serranidae; genus Epinephelus; species Epinephelus moara. Next base: position 22,292,657 of record NC_065527.1, read on the forward strand.
TATTTACACATTCAGTATTTCAGGTTGGTTTGAAATTAGAGGTCTACTCATTTGGCTCCTGATAGAGTTTTGACATAAATGTCTGTGGCGTGGCGAAAGCTTTTCCACAACAATTTTCGATTGCAATGCAAATGACAATTATGTTGGCAGTCCCTCTCACCCTTTTATCTTCCCACCGAGCCAGAAAAAACAATTGGACGCTAAAAAATTGATCCACCGGGATGAGCGCTCTTCATGAATACAAAACACATTATTTGGGACGACCTGCTTGACACTGAATAGCACACAATTACCATATATATGTGCATTTTCGCATTTGTACTGTTAGATCTGAAATGGTTTGTCAGTTTGGACTGAATTTTTAAATGCAGATTGGATGAACTGTGACTACTCAGAACCACTGAGCACAGAATATATTGTCCAGAATATGCAGAGGACTCCTCTTGAGTCTGGATCTTTTTGCTGCATACTGGGAAAAAAAAAGGCTTTATGTAAACTGCTTGACGAAAAAGTGTGGGTGTCGCATAGAGGTGATTATTCAAAGATAAGGACAACACAGCCCAGAGTCGGACCAGGGGGTTAACAGGAGATGTAAATAGATATTAGTAGTTGCTTGGAGCTCCAGATGAGTGGGATGTAATTGCACTGTGACAATTAAACTGTCAGATAAACTGTTGATTTGCAATCAGTTGTCTACCTGACACTTTAATCATCTTGTGAAGCTGTCAGGCCTTCTCTGACAGCCGCAACCTTCTAAAATTTCATGCACTGTCTCCTGTGGCAAACCTGATGTACACTACATGAGATGACTTTAAGCAGAAACATAAAATCTTAAAGGCTCCATCTCAGGGCTGCACAGAGACTCATATACTGTAAGAATGCCCGATATATTTCACTCTTCTTTTTCTGTGCAATAGGATACCTTTCAGATTAAGTGTTACGTTCTGGTTACATCAGGAGTGTATCCTGCACTCTCTGTATTCCTACACTGCTTTCTTAAAAATGGACCAAATCCCTGCAGAGTTTATCTGATCACATCCCTTAATCGTATCTGTGTCCTGAAATTGAGTTAATCCTCCAAAAACTGTGCAATTAGCTGTTTGAATTTATTATCCAGAATGCTTCCCTTCTTTTTTTAAATTTTTACTTACTTTTCATTTACTGTTGTTTGCTGTGATACCTTTGAAAGCTGTTATGCTGCTAAGCAGGCATAGCAAATAAAGTGCTATGTCAAGCAGAAGCAGGCCTGAAAACCCCCTCTGGCAATATGGCTCACTAGGCTGAACAAGCAGCTCGCGGTCCAGATTATCCATGTCAATGGAACAGAAAATGAGAATTGGGATTTGCAATGTATCTGACAGCACGGAGGTTATGTGCTTCCAGCTGAAGGTACAGTCTTTGTTTTTCACTATCTAGGTTCCATATAGGATTTCAAAGGCTCGAAAACTCATCATATTCAGAGCAAAGGTGGATTTCCCTTCCATGTTTATATTAGAAATGAACACCATAAAATAAAATGTAAGATTTACACATGGTGGGGAAAAAAGTAATAGAAAATCTGTAGGCAAAAACAACTTCAGGTCAAGAAATCACTTTGCAAACACAGCAGATGTTGCTCAACCAGCACTCAAGCAAGGGTGGTGCACCTCAGTGACAGATAAGAGCTCAGGAGGAAAACTCAACAGTTTGAACACATTCGACATTGGACTGAATAACTGGAACAACTTCACAGTGTTATGCAACAGCCTTGCAACAAACAGGGTAAAATAATATTTTGCAGCTGGAAATGTTCAGGTTTCATTTATGTGTCAGAGAGTTGCTTAACGGTCAGTTTTTAGGCTGTTTTTCATGGTGTTTTTGGTGTTCATGTGTTTGTCTCTCCTGTAGCAGAGTATTTATATGTTGCATGACCAATTAACATGCTTATTTAACATGCAAGTTAGTAACATTAAAAATATATCATATAAATAAATGATAAGCAATTTCCTGTTTATAACCTACTTGCACATAATAAAGGCAACGACATACTGGTGTTAATATCTACAGCTATTCTCAAAGCATGATCTGCTAACCTTTGTACAGCTACTACATGACCCTACCCTGGTACACGATTAAAAGTATCCACCTTATTCCTAGCCCCCATGATACCTTGCGTGAATTATGTCCGCCGTTGAACCGAAACTGGCGATTTCCAATAGTAATCCAATAGTAACAGTTTGTTTACAGTACTCTGTTCTTCTTTCCAAGAGCAATTGGGAAATAAAACGTGGAACACACCACCTGTTATAGCTCAAACAGGGTTATGTGATCATACCTCTGCCATCTCTGACAATCAACTCAAAGCATTGTTTTTTTTTTCTTTTCAACCTAGAATGCCATCAATTAGCTCGCCTTGCTCTGTTAAAATATTGTTAACGTCAAAATGGCCCGAGCTAGCTTAAGGTAAACATCTGCTCCTTCTAAAGATGATTTATGATATATGATGAAAGCTTAGACTCAAAGACATTTTAGAAAATGCTAAGTTAACATTAGTTAAATATTTGCTGGAAAATAAATCAGTATTTGCTAAACTGAAGGCAAATTACTTTCAAAAAGAGCCAGCGTTGGCAGTTAGCCACCAAGAGTAGCCACTGGGACTAACCACAGACAGTCTAAGGGACTAACTAGCTTACTGCTACTTCGGCTATCCCACTGGAAGTAGCACACATAATCATTTCTACAGTAGTACCCTCAGGAATAAGGTGGATAGGATAGTGTAGAATGGGACTGGTTGCCACATGGGTCGGGTGTCACTTTCATTAGATCTCGTTCCCACAGGGTGCTGTTAAAACAATGTTGATCATGAAATCAGAATTACCAGAACATCTATCAGAACTGGGGTCAGAGGTCACCTAGAGGGTCAATTCAGGAGCAAGACACTTGACACTGAGGTGAGAGGACTTAAGTGTTTTTCTTGTCAAAATCTAAATGTCCAGCCCTTCTTGTTTCTCCTCCAGGCTTTTACAAAGTGGGTTTGTGATGACAGTTATTGCCATTAAATTTTTAATGGCTTTTCAAGACGGGAGAGCTATAGTTTAGATTATTTTTAATAGGCTACAACATGTAGTTGTTAGTTTAGTAGTGTTGTGTTGTTTGTACTGTTATATAAGTATGACAAATGTACCTATAGGAACAATTTCTCCTGTTTATGTTCTCTCAGTGTAGGAGATGTGTTTGCTTGATGCATTTAAATGAAACATTTCAGTGACATAGGGACAACTAACCCCTTATAGTGTGTGGACAACCGACCCCGTGATGGGGGTTGACACCAGTGCACAATTTGACAGTGCATGTTTTTCAGAGAGTAAGTTCACTCCATTCCTACCTGACATTTTAGGCTTCCATTACACATTGAAAGCGAATTTATTAAGTCTTTGAGTGGTTCAATTGGAAGTAAAAAGTGTGCCGACCAACCCCATTCTCCCCTACTATTTAGAATTGTAGGTGCGTAATAAAATCTGCAAACTAGACATTTTTATCCATGAAAATCACCACTAAGTGTGATACGTTACACTCAACAACTACCTGTGGATGTGCTCTTGCATGATTCTGATGTAGACATATGTTTAAATGTTTTGTTTAGCCCTGTTAAACATACTGTTCCTGCTGGAGTCTGGATAATGTGTACAACTACAGTGCATAAAACCTGCGGAGCTCGCGTCTCTCGGACAGCCCTCTGATTGGCTCCCATCCGGCACAGAAGGCGGGGCTTGGGGCTGTGGGCGTTTCACAAAACCAGCCACCACGCAGCTCGAGCTTTCATTCACTACGGATTTGTCGAGTAAACCTGACCTCCCTACGGTTTTTATTCCTTCTGTGAATCTGTTTGCTTTTTTTTTCCTTCACGAGCCACTTCATGCGTGAAGTGTTTTGTTGAGCGCGTGGTCTCCAGGTGCGCGGACGAGCTCTTCTAGGTGAACTTTTTTTTTTTAATTTACTTTGCACAACCTACCTGAGTTGTGTTTCCTCTCTGCATGCCTCCATTCCTCTCCACCATGGATTTGGTTTGGATTGTGGGCTGCGTTGTGAGCGTTTGCTCCTGGTTTGCTTCAGCGGAGCGACACAGCGTCTACTGGAACAGCACCAACCCAAAGTAAATATCTCTCTTTATTTCTGTTTTCCCGTGTTTATCCACTGCTCTTGAACCCAACACTTTTCTAATTATCAGTGCAAAAACAACACTGTGTGGCAGCGTAAATACAAAACAACTTTTAACTTCATTATCAGCGCAGATTGGATCATTATGAGCCATACTCGGGTGCATTAGAATAGTTGCGACTCATGCATATTCAGCGAGCTCGTTGTGATGAATTTAGGATGGGAGCAACTGACTGCTGTTGTCATGATAATGCAGGACAGTTGGGAGTCTCTCTCCCTCCCCCCTCCCTCCCTCTCTGGGCTCCAACCTGTTATTATGGGGCTGTTTACCTGCAATACTTTGTCTAACCTGTTCAGATTTAATCCGTTTCACAATCTGTGTACCTATGCTGTGGGATTAGTTACACCAGGTTGTGTCACCTATTTATCTGTGTGAACTGACAGTGAGCTAACAGTTCAGACCTTTGAGGGCAGAATTTGGGCAGAGAAATGCAGTTATATTATTCTGCCGTGCTCAGTTTTTCATTTCAGGACACAGCCCCCCCTCAATATTTAGCCATATTAAGAACATGTGTTTTCTCCCCTCCAATAAAAAACACAAAAGCATTTATATTATCAATTAATGCAGAAAAGGCAGAAAAAGATTCACAATAATGAAGCAAATGATGATCAAAATGGTCTGGCAAAGGGCCCCCAGCCACCCACCTCATTTCAAGACATAATCAAAGAAGATCTATGAATACTACAGGAAATAAATCATGTTTCTTTCATTTCTACATCTTCTGAGTGTATTCATTGTAGGCATGCAGCAATAATTTAGCAGTGTAGCACTCAGTTTAATCACACTGTTAAAAGTCAGGGCATCTGTGTGCTTTTTGTGTTGCTGTTTATTCGATGAGCTGAAATCCTATAGGGGAGTTTTTTTCCCTAGCGAGGGTTATATTTTTTGTGTTGGTTTTACAGGTCTGACTCACAGCACAACGTGTTGAAATATCTCTCGCAATATCCTCCCCATCTGACAGAGAGCCCTAACCTCTGCGTGCAGTGGGAGGCTGCTGTGTCTCCTAAATCAAGAGATATCACATGGGGTTTACGTGGCTGTCGGGGAGACATAGGGGTGTTCATATTTCAGGTGGTAAGACGAGTAATAATGGTGTATGACAGAGACAGAGGAGGTAACTTGAGGCCTGCCCAGTAGGTCACGCTGTGGGAGAGAGATGGATTGCTCAGGGAGGAGAAATTGGAGCTCAAATTGTCGGGGTTAGGGGCCGTTCGGAATAAGTGGGGGTCAATTAGACTTATGTTTGATGGCGGCTGGGGTGAAATGGCCCAGGGAACAGGGAGGTTTACACACCACAAACGAACTTCTACGTGCACCCACACACAAACACACCCACACCCACACACACACACACACACTCGGACGGGCAAGCATAAACAGGGACTCCTGGCAGACAATCACTCAATCACAAACTAGGACACTCAATCACACCAACTGACGCCATCTAAATCAATCAGTGTTGTGCTCACTCTCTCTCATGTGCAAACACAGGCCTTGTCTTGGTTGCAAACACCCAGATATTCTAATACCCCCCCCAAGCTTACACTCAACCACTGTATCCCCTCCTGCGGTTACAATTACAGCATGTTCTGTTGTCAGAGGTCACAATTATAGGGACAAAGCTCTGAAAAATCAGAGCGAAGTCCCATATGGTTTTTGTTGTTTCCCCACTGTGGAGCGACTGTGATCACTCCTGTATATATACTGGTAATCCGTCCTCTTGCACTTGCTAGTTTTTTCCGGATGACTGTGCTAAATCTCTCCCTTTGGCTACTCTTAATCCTGTATTCGCGGAAAAAGCACAGAGTCTCTGAGATGTTTTCATTTGGTACTTTTCATCATTCCCAGCAATCTGCTCTCCCCTTTGACCCGAGACTTGATACGGCGTGTTGACGTCCATCTTTTCTCTCGTCATGAGTTTTTCCCTTTTGGTTATTTGGCCTCGGTTTATTGTTCCATCCTGTCGGTCAGAAAGCTGTTGTTAATCAAATTGATCTGGAGATTGATTGCTTAAGTCCATGTAGTGTGGGCTCATTTCTCTTTTCTTTGTGTGTTTGTTGAGGGATTTGGCAATGCATACACTCAGGCATACACATGCACAGTTACCCTGCTCTACACTTTGGCTGGGCGATATGAAAAAAATAATTAAATATCAGGTTATTCTTGACCAAATACCTTGATGTCGATATTGCAACAATATTGTAGGGTTGATTACAATCTGCAGTAATGTGGACATTATAACTAAGTGGGTAAAGGTAAATAATAGAACAGCTACAATAGTCTGATAAGGTTTTTACCGAACAGGGTTGTCAAGCACAGTCCCAGGGGCAGAAAGTGTAAGGGCCCCTTGGCTCTCACTTGCAAAATGTCACTTAATTTAACATGTACTGACCAGGACCCAAAGAGGAATTGCAAAGAGACACACAATGGCTACAAAAAGGGGTAAAACAACCACCAAAAGACACAAAACTACGTGCCCACAGGGGGCCTTTGCCTATCTGTGCCCAGGGGCCCATTGTCTGAAAATCTGCCCCTGAAAATTACATCACTTTTCTGTAATGCAGCCTAAAACCATAAAAAGATGACACTTGTGATATAAGCACATCAAAAATCTAAGATTTATCTAGTCTGATGTCATGATATCCATATAATGTTGATATATCACCCAGCCCCACTCTACACTGATGTGTGTGTATATGTGTGAGCGCACTTTTAGCCCTGCTGACTTCCAAGGTCGTATCTGCCCGTACTTTCACGACTACTTTGTTTCAGCATGAGTGAATCTATTCCCGACAGTTTCAGCACTTTGTGACCTTTTCCTTGCTGGTATATTTGTAACCTTTTGTGTCTGATTCGCAACAGCTTAATCACCAGCACCGGCTGATTCCCAGAAAGAGGCTCACCAGTATGCCCAGTCAGTTCGAGCCCCTGCATGCCAGTGTGCGTGCGTGTCCTTTGTGAAGGGAGTGTCTGGGCAGAAGCGCGTGTATGCGTGTGCTAGCGCTCACAACATCACCAGATCAGAGTGACTCACACAGTCTCATACACATTAACCCCAGTCACACACACACACACACACACACACACACACACACACACATGTGCCATGATTGATGTTAACATCGTCCCAGGAGCCCTCTGGACTCTACAACCTCCAATGTGAGGCAATAATCTGCTCATTCAATGCTTCTTCCTCCCTTTCCCCCTTTCCCCTGCTGACAGAGCATGAGTAGACCACCACCTCCTCCTCCTCCTCCACCACCTCCTCCTCTGCTTTGTACCTGTCTCTCCCTCTCTCCGGCACCTCCCTCCCCCTCTTCTTGGCCAGGTTCCCTTTTCAACTTGGTTCTGTGGTCTCCACTTCTGCAAGTCTGTTAACTGTTTCATGCCTCTCATACGCACATGGTTGATCCACTGTTTATTTTAACATCATCACCTTTTCTGCTGCTCTGCCTCTGAAGTCTTGGTCTTACCATGCATTTCTAATGAGCTTTTTGATTTTGTTAAAACCGCAAATTCCAGATTGTTTTTGCTTACATTGCTGGCGCAGTGGTTTAATCCATTTAATTGAATATGCCTTTGTGCTGTGTTGGCTCAAACGAGGGAGTTATTTAAGGTATGTTTCACCCACATGAAGGATTTTTTTGGTATTTATCCAGTCAATATGGGTGTTTTTGTGATGCTTCCCATACAAATTGGGGGAATGGTCTTCACGGTGAGCCACAGAAAGAGAATAGTAACTGGTGTGACCGATTGGGGGGTCAGAGTTCGCTATGTGATGAAGTGGCACAGCCTCTATCAATCTGTCAGTCATTCTGTCACGGCGGTGGTCCCTGAATACTGGCTGCCACTCAGGCCAGCCCCTCTTCACACGACCGTGGCTCTGCCTCTGGGAAACTCTCATTCTTCCCCCTCCTGTCTTTTCGGTCCCCTTCGCTCCTTCACCAGCTTTTATCTCAACTTTACAAGCTGTCCCTTTTCAGTCTATTATTTCCTCACCTCCAACTCTGGCTCTCAGAGAAGGGGGGAAGGAGGGAAGCATGCTAAGAGGTGTGGAATTTTTTTATCGTTCTTGGCACCCATGGCGATCCGTCACAAGGCACTTTGCCCTTTCCTTCACGCTTTTTTCCCCCCTCTCTTTCTTAAAGCTTCCTTCTTCTACGTCCCTATGAAAAGCTGCTCTAGTCTTCCCAGCAAACCTTTTTTCTTTTTTTCTCCTCCTATTTCTTCACTTGTCTGACCATGTATGTGTGCTTCCCCCCTCTTGAGTGTCTTGCTGAAGTTGTGGAAGTGGTAGAGCCAGTCTGAGAACTCAAACCATGAAAGGACTGGATTTTAATGGAGAAAAAACAAAGGTATAGGCGTAGCAGTTGGTTAAACGTGCCTGTTTGCCTACTGTGCATGTGAGCGCGTACACGTTTAACAGATGAAAGACAAGATTGGGTAGTCAGCAGCTGTGATTAGGTGGACGTAATAGATGTGGGATTTCTGTGACTTCCAAGTAATCTGAACCGAAGCTACTTTCCTCGAAAAACATCCAGGTTTCCCACTTCACTTCCTAATCCGGCCTTCGCTCTAAACCCTCCACCACCTCCCCTTCTCCTCAGTAAATTCCTAAGTCTCTCCATCTTTTTCTCGCATTGTCTGTCCCCTCCCACCACCCTTAATCTGGGTTAGTAATCTGTCTGGTGAATTCAATCTGGGGAAAATACTCGAAGAGATTGTCAAACTGATGGTAATCACCTCTTATAGGCTCAATGCTCATTGAAGTGTGTTGATGCTGCCTATCTTTACAGTCCGTAATCATCTGTAAGAAGACTTTAGCTCGGTGACCATATTGACAAGAACTTTTTTCTTTTTTTCCAAAAGCTGATTTTCTTCCTGTTCGATATTCCCACTTGTTGTTGCCAGTGTCAGTGGCAGGAGGGCTTGTTTTATTGACTGTACTAGATAGAGAATCAGGCCAAAGGTTTTAACTTCCCGCAGGCGTGCTGTGTCGGTGTTACCAAAGTCTGCACGCTGTCTGCTGTGTGTTTCCCTATGAAGTGCTGCACTTCCTGGCTACGTCTTTTCCCGGGAAAACAGCGTATCCTGTCTGCACAATAAACAATACAGTTCTCACACTAACACGCAAGAGACTTTAAAAGTCTGGACTCGGGAGTTGATTGAATTTCCCAGGCTTGTTTGAGGAGTGAATGTTTTAACTCCAAGAATAAGTAGATTAGCAGTGATTTGTAGTGATTCATTGTTTTTATGAGGGATGTGTTCAACTGTCATGCCTTCAGGATGATTTGGGATCCGCCTCCCCGCCTGCGCTGCTGTCAAATCTCTGTGTGTCTCTATTTGGGATTCTCCTCTGATCAGTGTCACCCAAGCCAACCCTGTCAGCGTCCTGCTGCCCCCTGCACATCCTCATGCCTCTTCCTTATCTCCTCAGCAGACTTCCCCTGCTCCTTCCCACTCTGCTCCTCCTCTCTGTGCTACTTTACCACACTCCAACCCCACACAAAAATCACAGAGGAAGAAACACTTCATTAGTACACAGATTTATGATTTCTTTCTTTCTCATGGTGTGTGTGTGTGATGCAGAGATAGAGACTGTGTGTCCTCCAGACTTGTTTGTCAAGTCTTCAACAGTGAATATGTGTTTGGATGAGAAAGAATTAGCCAGCAAGAGTCAGATATTATCTCTGAAAATGAACCATTGTGTTTGTTTTGTTGTGTAAATAACGTTCATTGTGTAACTTTTGTTTTTCTCTAGCCTTTTTTCTCCTGTTTGTTAGATGTCTGGGTTCAGTGTGTAAACATGCCCACACAGCAAATACTGCCACCCCCTAGAGGTCAGTTGCATTATTACCATCATTACTACTAGGAATCTGTAAGCAAGAACTACTACAACTACATTTTTAAAAATCCATTCAGTAACTATGGCCTGCTCTCACATATTGTTTCCCCATGGAATTCATTAAGCCACAAGCTTAGATTGTGTTTGCAGAGAAAAAAAACATGAGCATGGAAGTTTTTGCCGTGTGGAAATCAATCCAGCAAAATCAATTTTCTTGTACAGATATTTGCCTCCTGAGAAATGTGATGTCAGTCCTGACCTTTGTGTTCTGGCCCTTATAAGATACAAATGGCTCAGGGGACAGCGTGAGACAGTTGGAAAGAGCGTATGTATTCATCTAAGCCTCCTTAGTGCGGTGGAATCAGCCAATTATTCCTCTGCTGGACTTAAAGCTTTGTCGCTTTGCTGGGTGGCAAAAGGAGCTCGGCGAGTTCAGCCAGGAACGCCGGCAGAATGACCAATGACTTGCACAGACAAAAGTTGAATGACGGACGGGAGAAAGCTGATTGAGACAGATGACAAAAAGTCAAACGGTGCAAAGAATGAAGGCTGGAATATTATGTTAAAGGGGAGGGGCCAAAATGAGTTGGACCATATTTGTTTCTATGACGACCCCGGCATACCCACGCTGCATTGTGCTCTGCAAACGGCGGGTCAGAAAGTTGCATATTTGGAATACCACCAGGAACAGTTTTGTGATTGGTTCAGCAAGACTGTGGTGGGGGGAGGGACAGAGTTGACATGAGGATCTGGTTTGCTTATTGAGTGATGAAAGACGGACAGAGAGTGGGAGGGGACGGCCGACATTGATGGATGAATAGATAAGACAGATTAAACAAAAAGAATTTGAGCAATAACGTTAAACAGTCCCGCTTAACTAAACTCCTCATGCATCTCTTAGAGGCTTCACCTCCGTCCGATGTGCCACCTCCCTCGTGGAGCGTTTACCAGATACATTTTGAAAAGAAATAGCTCCCCTGCGTCCAGCGTCTTTCATTAAACACTTCTCGCTTTACCCTCCACATCCACGGACACACTTACACCACACACATGCATAGCCAGTGTGTCTCTTTTTGAACTCCAAAACTCCAGTGTAAAGGAGTAATACCCCTTTACTGTGTGAGAACAATAGGGGTGGAAAAAAAAGCTCCACCCTGCCTATCTCACCCCTTACTCTGTCCCCAGCCCCTCAGCCCCTGCTCTGGGCCTCGCTGTCCACTCTAAGCCCCTGTATTAAGCAGGGTCTGGTGCTGATGAATGGACCAGAGCTCAGCCTCTGCCCCACCCAATAATCCAGGCTTGGACGAGCCGATTAGGTGGTCCCCACATTCCTGTTCACTCATCTGTGACGCATGCCAGTCACCTTTTGGGTCACATAAATGGTGTGTTTAAAACCCGGGAGGGAAATAATCATGTTTGTGATTAGGGTGACTGTGCGGGCCTCTGATACCCCTTTTTCACCAAAATGAAATGGGTTCCACTTAGGTTCCTGCACCTAATTATGAACCATCTGGAACATTTAAATCAAAATAAATTAGGTGGAACCAAGAAATAGCTGTTTTTTCTTTACCTGAAGTGCTAACTGTGACGACATCAGTGAGGGTGTCATATTCTACAGGTTGGAAAGAAAGGATGGAGAAGGCATTAACAGAGACATTAAATGAGAAATCATTGGAGAAAAAGAACAGTGTGCAGTGGTCTCATTAATAGCTGGTCCATGCTTTTTTGGATAAAAACAGATATCTGTAGTAACAGAATAAAGTTTGCAGGTAATCAGTGCCATCAATCACCATCTTGCTACTACTGTGTACTTCCATTGTGGGTTGTGCAGTGCCCTCAATTGATGACACATCCTTGATTATAATGGTTCTAATCAAAACTGGTGGAAACATGGGCTTATTCGTTAAATAGCACCAAAGTTTCAGAAGATCCTGAACAGACCCGGTTCAAGAACCAGAGCTACTTTGGTTGGAAAAGGGTATAAGAGACAGCACAGGTTGAGTAGACTAAAGCTTCTGTTTTTAGATTAAGTGGTCAGATACTTTGTCCTCCGGTGGCCTTTATGGACCTGAAAATAGATCTGAATCAATTTTTAAAGCGTGCAATTCCTGTCTATAGGATTTAAAATGCACAAGGCCCCTTCTCGCTGACTGTTCATGTAAAGAAATTCTCCGGTGCTGACTTGGCGATTGTCCGACCTTTGATCCACATTGCGGCCCCTTTGCCTCAGAGGTCCAGCATTCCACAGGGCGATAGAGTGAAGAGATGAGAGGGTGATGGATGGATGAAAGGAGGGGGTAGAGGTGGAGAAGAAAGCAAAATGCTGGCCAGCGAGATTAAAGAGGAGAGATTAGACTTCTGCTCCTGAAGAGGCTCCAATAAATCAGGAATTCCCTCTCAGGATAGGAGCAAGAGTGGCCGGGAACAGCCTGTAGTTTATTTTTCACCAGATTGCGCACACACACACATTTGATCACTTGACATTCCCTCACTGCTATCATCTGTGTTCATTATTGACATTTAATATCCACCTTATCATGACCGAAACACACTCCCAGATTCCTCAGAGCTCTACAGACGCAACACACACACGAAAACTCCGACACAAACAACCACATATTTAAAAGTCTGAGACACACATGCACACAATCCTCTCTGCATATTTGCCATAGCTCCACAAATCATCCTTAAGTAGACAATACAACTCCTCCACGCCGTTACTTCTGCTGAAGCTCCGAGCGTCACTGTCATTAAAAGAGCGCATCCTGGAATAAACAATGGGAATAAATCAAGACAGCCTATTGAGAAAGAAAGGGAAACAGTCTGGAGGAGGAAAATGACAAGGGACACACACCGGGGGAGACGGAGAGGAGGATTTCGTCTACTAAAGTGAAGGTGGCATGATTTGACTTTGTTAGCTAAACCTTTTCACACAGAGGCCCAGGCTCTTTTTGAAGTGCGTTACTCCAATCAGTTAATTAACCAGATGATGTGGAACGTTTCAATGCCAAGGCGTTAGAGGGGAACAAAAGGCAGCAGGATAATTAAAACTATTTGCCGTTAATAAAAGGAGCTAGCCAGCCTCCCTGGGTGTGTATTCAGCCACTGTTCTCTCTGCTAAGTGAGGTATTTCATCAGCGCGGGCACGTTGTGAATAGAGACACTGTATGAAACAGTGGCATTGATAAAGCAACTGTAGCACTCGCATAGATACTCTCACTGAGAGAAACTTCAAAAGCCATTTCCAACTCCAGCCCTTTGACCCCCCCTGCCCACGCCTATTCATGCCCTCTGCCTCCCCCACAAACTCTCAGCCTGAAGGGGCTGGGAAGTGGGGAGCAGGAGGGCATAATTACCCCCCTCCAGGGCAACTTTAATACCCTTTTTTGTGTTTTAATTGCACCCCCCTTCGACCCCCTTTTGATGAACACATTGAGAGCATACCACAACCAGTTTGTAATCCGGACTCAGAGTGAGGGAGGGATTGGGTACGGGGAGTTTGTTTGTGTGTGTTTTCTGTGTTTGCAGGGGGATGATAACTCTGTCAGGCAAAAGCAGACAACAGTGTTTGTTCAATAGTGTTATCGATTCGACTGGAATTGAAAGTGGCAGGGGGAAAAAACACTTTAGCGCCAATCTGGTAAACAGAGCGTGGCAGGCAAACTGCAGATAAGCACTAAGCTGTCTGGACCATGGCAAAATGATAATTATTGCTCTCCCCCCACCGAAAGTTGGCTGGGGCACACGATTATCAGCACAGTTAGATGGAAGTTTCATCAGTATACTAAAAAGGTGCTTGTTTTCTAACGGGCCTGTGTTGCTGTTATAATGGTGTTGCCGGCTAATCTGGTCATCAGTATTGAGGGAATGCAGTCAGGCGGAGAGGGGGAAAGGGGTGGAGGGGAGCCAGAGGGGGAGCAGGAGTCAGGGCCCGATGTTTGGAGCCACAGCGTCTGTCCTTTTTACCACGGGGTACCAGGGAGACCCCCCAGGCCAAAAACAACAACAGCAGCTAACGAGCAATGGGGGCCTGTGCCTGCACACTTTGATCGTCAGTCACACATATGGACCTTGTCACACAAACACAAACTTCCCAAATGCTGCTTGTTACATTCAGGGGCTTTTATGAGAAAACAACAGAATTCTCAGAAAAAATTTACTCCACGGGTGAGTTTTTTCCTGTGCCAAAGGTGTCCGATTAGCACCCTGTAGGCTTTTGGGAACTCATTACTCTTTGAGATCTGCAGATCTGATAAAATAGCAGTCAGTAACTTAACTCACACTGGCTGCCTGCCTCGTTTTTTTTGGTTTTTGGAGGCCTGATGAACCAACCATGTATTCATTGCAAAAGCAACAAAACCTTATATTAGACACACATTCTCCTTGTGTGTTGTGAAAATATTAAAGTCTGTCAAATTTCATCCATTCTCAGAGAACCCCCGGTGAGTCAGAACAGTAGGAGACGGTAAACTGATAGGCATCGCTGTGGAGCTCAGGGCCCGGGGAGGAGGTGTGTGTGTGGGTTCGGTGGGTGCAAATAGTAGGTAGCTACTGCTTTAGGTTGTTGATAGATGGGAATTACTGGGGAAGTGTGTGCGAGTTTGTGTGTGTGTGTGTGTGTGTCTTACTAGCGGCCAGCTACCGCTCCGGGCCGCTGATAGATGGCTTTGGCTGAGAAGAGAGCATTAGCTGTGAGCCGCCCCTGGAGCAGTCACTCAGTCAGGGGGAAGGGGACAAAGCTGAAATACCTTTAGTGGGAATTCCCTGGAGATAAACTCATAATATCTCTGAAAGCAAATCCAGGAGGGGCAAGGAATCATGGACAGTTGAGATAAGGCCAATTTAAACTGCCTCACGGTATGCTAAATTGTAGTTAAAAGTCTGTCTGTAATAATTAAATTATGTTTGTGGACATTTGAAGGAAGCTAAAAGGTTTTCTGCGAGGGCTCTTTGACCAACGTCCAAGGGGAGAGGGAGGAAGTTTACTTGAAGACCATCGTAAAGAGGGTGAAGGAGCGAAGGGAGGGATGCAGGGAGGAATGGAGGGGAGGCAGACAGTCTGACTGTCTCTCTGTATTTGTAATGAGAGGGAGTGTGGTGGGAGACGGTTACAGGCCGTCACCAGACTCATTTTCTATGTGTCCGCCTGTCTCCCTGACCCTAATGAAGGGTTTAAAACATGGGACCTTTTATTTTTATCCTTTTCCCCACTCTTAAGTAAACTCAGGTGCATGTGTCTGCTTCTGTTAAAGTGAATTTGCCATCATGCATTCTGCCTCTTTATCTGTGTGGGTGTTTGTGTGCGTAGCCCTGCAGATGTCGATACTCATCTCCTGTCTTGACGGGCTAACTGACTGCTAATGTTTCTCTGTAAACATCATTCAACTCCTGGAGGACGTGGGATCAATGTGCATTCAGTGCTAACTCTCAACACAGCAGCAAGCAGCTACACTGGCCTCACGTTCATCCATATTTATGCACATGTTCTCTGCAGATCATTCTTCCCCTTACTGCGTTTCTCCCTCTTCATTCCACTCCAACACACAAATATATCGTCACTCACAAACACACTCTCGTTCTCCTGCTCTATCTCTCACTCCCAGGCCTCTCAGTCTTTCCTCTGATTTCCCTGTTGTACACTGGCGTGCAGCCGATCAATATATAATCACAGGTTTTGAGGCTTATATTTATTACCGCTCCGATGCTATAAGCACGGTTATCAGTCTCCTGCCACTTGCATAACTGTCCCCCTCTGCCTCCTCCTCGCAGGTTTCTATGGGACGACTACACCGTGGAGGTGAAGCTCAATGACTACCTGGACATCGTCTGCCCCCATTACCCTCAGGGTGAGGTGCCGCTGCTGGATGCCGAGCGATACGTGCTCTACATGGTGGAGCGCGAAGACTACGAATCCTGCAAGCCCCAGTCATACGACCAGATGCGTTGGGAGTGTGGCCATCCATTTGCTCCTCACGCCCCGGAGAAGTTCTCGGAAAAGTTTCAGCGCTTTACTCCGTTTACTCTGGGAAAAGAGTTCCGCCAAGGAGAAAGCTACTATTATATCTGTAAGTGTCACTGTAGCTGTTTTCCAGATTTGTGTTTGCTGGTTAGACTTATTTTATAATATATTGATAAGTCTGATTAGTAACATTTGCTAAAGTATGACTGAGGCTGAGGGAATGTCATTAGTTTTGCAGGTATTCGGTCAAAAACCAAAGCATTGCACAAATTCTAATTTGATCTGATGACGAGATGAAAAGTTCTGTAAGCACCAAAATTATTATAAGTCATCCTCAGGGGTAGACCTGTTTGTGTACCAAATTCAGAAAGACCTCCAACCCATATGACCACAAAGAGTATACTTCTGTTTCCTAAATAAGCGCACCTACCAGTGGACAACAGAATAGCTCATATATGACGGTTGACGGTTGCAGTTTTAAACGCAGGGTTAACATCTTGAATGAGGTTTGGTTTAGGCAGCAAAAGTCCTTGGTCAGGTTCAGTAAAAAGACTGTGGTTTGGCTTAAAATAATTACATTTATCACCAAGGGTATTGTAATGCAACATATCTCACATGACATACTAGACATACTGTCTAGATTGAAGTAAGGTGCTTGTTTGACCCTAACCCCGAGGAACGCCGATTAGCTTTGCTTCCAATTTTTCCCAGTGGCCACCCGTGGTATTGCACCAAAAAAATTGTTATTTATTTTTGTGAAAGTGTCCTCAAGCTGAGAAAAGCGATTTAAAAATCTGTGACATCATCACAATATAAAGTCTATGAGCTGAGCGGGAACTAGTGGGCAGGGCCAGCGAGCGAAACACTACTGCACACATTCAGTAGGCCGCATATCTCAAAAGTAAAACCTGGAAGCTAGAAACATTTTTTGGCATATGCACCAGGCCTGCAACTACAATGGGGTAAATCTGCGCCATCCTGGGGTCCAGCATCTACTTATTATTACACATCTATGATGTGACCTATCCAAGTGGATGTTGGTTGTTGCTCTTATACTCTATTGCCTGACTTCCTCCTTTGCTCCCCTAATAATTACTCGGCCACTAGAGGTTGCTGCTTGTAAAAACAACCTATGTGGTCATATTTTGGAGGAGGATTGTTTCCAACAAATTTCATGGCAACCCATTAAATAGTTTGGATTAACCATGTGGGAAACATATGGGAAAATTTCATGGCAATCAGCCCAAGAATTGTTGAGATATTTCATTCTGGTGTTAGACTGATCGACTGCAGGGAAATTTTGCTTTGTATTTCTACTAACAGGGATATGCTGGAGCTTGGTGGCCAGCTCTGTTAACATGGACATTAACTGGGGTGTCGGCTCAGTTTGCCAAGTTTATACAATACTTACCCTGCTAGAATGTCACCACAGAGAGCAAGCAGTGTTGTCACCCTGACCATGGCTGTAATTAGATAAACTGCAGGACAAGACACACTGCGCCTGGTCACAGATGGCTTCCTAAGCTTTGTCCCTGTGTCTGTCTGTTGCCAAGTGTTTGTGTGTGTGGGCGCATGCATGAAGGTGAATTAAGGGGCCAGTGGAGGATAAGTGCATTAGTTAGGATGTTAACGCCTGTGTTGTTTCTCCCCAACAGCCAAACCTTTGCACCACCACGGACAGGAGTGCCTCAGGCTCAGGGTGGACGTTGTAGCTGCTGATGGTGAGTTTAAACGCCCTCCTGGCTATATGGACACTAGTCCAGTGGCTTTTGATAGTTGTGTGCAAGACCGCAGCTGAGTAATTGATGGCGTTTTTCTTTCAGGCTCTCAAGAGGCCAGAGTGGCTAAAGGAGGCACAGGTGGGACTGGAGTTGGAGCTGGGGGTGGGGTTCACAACCCGTCCAACAGACTGCCTGCAGGTATGTTGACCAACCCTGTGTCCTTTGTAATTATCCCTGACCTTAAAACAATCCAGGTGCATTCAGGATTACATTAGGTCATAAATATGTGTTGCTAATGTGTCTTCTTTATCTCCCATCTTCAAGCAGATGACCCAGTGGTAATCCTGCCAGAAGTCCAGAAGAGCGTACGGTCGAGCTCTGCAGTGACGGCTACATCCCTCTCAATCCTTTCATTGCTAGTCCCATTTTCATTACTGCTATTGTTGCACTGAGAGTACATGAAAGGACTGCTGTTGGCAGACATTTTTTCTTTCAGGGACTACAATGAAGACAGTCCGTGGGGATGAAACCACTGACTCAAAAAGACAGTTTTCCATGCCCAGTGCTGGCCACGGGGAGAGACTTTTGAAGCTTGTAAAGTACAGATGGACTCGCTTGCACTACACGTGCTGAGTAACTCCTGAGCATTTAAGACAAAGCATGTGTGCTGCGTCTTATTTTTCAAAAGGTGACAGTATTTTTTCTTGGAAAGACCAAGCTCTCCTTGATTTGTATTTTTTAGGGCTCTCTCTAAAAAAACCTCTGAGGATGATAACGCTAGCGGAGTTGAAGAGGAAGTGGCCGAAGAACAATCAAGAGCAAAGACAACAACTCTGTTTGAATTATATAAATGTAGATGGGATGAATCCACATTCAATGGAAAAGTAATCTCTTACCTTTTGAGCCAAAGATCAGTCATCTCTCCAACTTGTACACTATTCCACCCTTGAGTATTGTGTACTATTTGTTGTATTGTTATCGTAATGGTATTGAGTGGCATTGATGTCCCAAGTGATTACTTTCTCTAAATGTAGCATTGACAGACACGGGGGCCGTTCTCATGACTACCATTCCTTTGCGACCATGTGCTTATATACTGTAGCACTAATACTGCACAGTACAGACACACCAACATACACTCCACAACAGTGTTATATACACACACACACACACACACACACACACACACACACACACAGACGTCACATGACATTAGACATGAAAACACACTACATTGAACTGTGTTACGTGTACATTCTGTGAAGATAATTTATGACATTTGCAGCTGAGAAGTTTTACTGTACATACCATGTGCTCACGAAAAGAAACGTTTACTGTTGGCATCGGGCGGGTTTTTTTCCTCGCTCTCCTGGTAGAGTTAGTATTTGTGTGAAAGAGAAAATGTGTGAGTTGAAGTGAGAGTCAGAAAAGGGAGGGATTGATTTGAAAGAGTGATGATACAAAATGTTTTTTTCTGCCAAAAGCAAACACTGAGATGTTGTGTGTATCGCAGAGAGGCTGGACTTCTCTGTTTGTTGGATCTTGCCACTGTATCAGTTAAACTGTCTGACATGAAGTGCTGGTATCAAACGTTTCATTACTACAGGACCTGACCCTGTGTATCATGGTGCTTTCCTTCATGTTTTCAACACAAGCGTATATTTCTTAACGCATAGTGCAGTTATTTAGACTTTCAGAATGGTTATCACAGTTTTGGATGATTAGAAAATGTTTTAGTCACCAGTACACAGACAACAGAAAAGACACGGCATCACACCGAGTTGCCAAGCACATCTTTACCTGACAGGCTGGCTTGATGAACAAAGCACAACAGTGTATGACTACCATTGAAGTCAGTCTTTTTTTTTATCTGAATTCTTGTTACCTAATTTTGTACATGTGTAAGTATGAAAAGTGTATGATATGTACATATATACATATATATATATAGAAGATTATATAAAAAGACCCGTTTGATAAATATGCTAAATGTGAAAATTTCATGTGAAATAAAAAAGATATTTTTTGAAAACCAGAACCATTTTCTTGGGGTTATTTTTAGCTGTGCTTGCATGGCTAGGCATGCTATGGCCTGTATGGCTGCGGCAGCATTGGTCTGACTGTTTTGTGGTTTTAAGTGACTGCCACAAATTTAATGGATTGCCATTAAATTAAGTACAGGTGTTCATATTGCCCTCAGGATAAATTGTAATAACTGTTGATCTCTTAACTTTTTTTCATCTAGCACCATCATCAGGGTGAAATGTCAACTTGTCTAATACTTTGGTTTATGAGCAAACACCTGTAAAACTGATGTTATTCCCATCAGCCTCTGTTGTTCTTTTTGTTAAGCATTAACTAGCAAATGTTAGCATGCTAACGTGCTAAACAAAATGTTGGTGATTAAAAAAGGGGTTCCCAGATCAAAGGAAAATTCAAAATAACATCTCCTTTGCCCAGCCTGTGTCTCCTAGACATAACTGACCTCAATATACCATTGTTGTGAGATTATTGAGACCATATTCTCATACTTTTTAAACTCCAAAGAAATAGCCTTCTTGTCTCAGCCCGATCCTAATTTAGGATCTTAAAATGCTCTCTCTCCTCTCTGACTGCAGTAATCTTTATTGGTCTGATATAATCAGCTCTTGAGATAACAGTAAAATCCATTAGAAAACTTGAATGGCTCATAAATGAGCCTGCACAATTTCAGAAATGTGACTCTGTGATTAAATTCAAGTCTCAATTCTGTGAATTTTATCTGTTCTCAGAGTTGAGAAACCTTTGAGAAGCCTATGAGCACAGCAAAAACCTCCTGATGATTTTTTCTTTTACTCATTTCTCTTAAGAAGGAGTTTAGGAGAAACAGATTATGATTTAGTAATCTCCAAATAAGAAGCTGATTTATTTTTGATGAGACAAAGAAAGACTGATGTGTGCTGTAAAATCCAATCCAATTTTTTGTTTTTGCCAAAAAGCTAGGCCTATATGTAGAATATAACATTCATTCTGTTGCTATGCATCTTTTCATCATGTCGTATGCCTTCTTTCGGCATGTTTATGGACAACACATGTCAGTCAAGCCACTGGGAAGCTGTCTCTACGTCCAGACAGGCTTCAGTAATTCTGACCATTGCTTTTGAGTGGATTTCTTGTTTCAGTTTGCACTGTCTCTTGTCTGCCAATCCAATAAATGCATATTGCTCTAAGCAACCTGCATCTGCCACTGCCTGGCTGCGACCAGCCAGCCACACCAAGGCGGGTAGTCATGTTGTCAGACAAGAACGCCTTCAGTGCTAGAAATTCAACAAAGTTTTCCTTCTGAAATCAGAAAGGGCTCCTAATAGTACTGTACAGTGTAAAGCTTGTTTAGCAGCAGAGAAAATGATATCAGCATTGAGATGCTTCATGTCAAATCTGATGAAACATCCATAGGTTAGTTGTTCAACCACAATCAGTCATGTAAGAAAAGTAATCAAAACGTAATCCCATGTAATAATCCCCATTATTTTAATAAAGTAACTAAAATAGTTACATTAGGTTTTACAGTTTAACAGGGTAGCCTAACTTGTAATCGTAAGCTATTACATTTCAAACATCAAGTTACAGTTTTTGTCCTTGGTATACACACAAAAAATTAACTACTGACACAAGTCTGAAAACTTAGTGCCCATGTATCAACAACAAAACTCCAGACTGTTAATCTTCTCACACAGTTCCATAGTTTTCACTTAAATCGAAATTCTTAATCACATTTTCACACAAACGGCATCATTTAGCACACTGGCCTTCAAAATGCCACACCCTAATTACCAATTGATTTCACTCATACCTCACCAGTTTTAACTCAATCAGCAAAACACTCCAATCAAAGAGGCCTCAGGAGACGTCTATTGTGTTGGGGAAATAAATGGAGCAGCATGGAGAACAAAGAGAAAGAGGAGGAAGAGGAAAGCGGAGACAGGCCAATATTTCTAATGAAATCTGCGCAACTTTGGTTGACCATGTGTTCAATCATGGCCCAACAATGACTGAAGCTGGGCAGCGAGTCCAGCTGAATCTCAGCCACTTCACAGTAGCCTCAGTTATCCAGGCATTTATAGATGAGAATAGGGGAATGCCTCAGTAGTCCTTTATACTCTCTAAACGAATAACAGTTTATGGTTTCTATAGATATCTACAGTACTTGGAGGAATGTATAATGTGTTGTTTTGTCTTATATTTATAAAATATGTGTAGCCCATACTGTATATACTTTTCACAGAATTAAAAGGAGGTGGCAAAGGCCCAGAATTTACTGATGAGCAAGAGGCAACCATTGTATGCCAATACAGTGATCGTGTCAATGCAATATTTACTGTATGTGATATATTCAAGTGTTGTATGACAATATGGCAACAGACTTTATACTGTATATACCATAAATTGCAGCCAAGTTTAGGGCCAAAAAACAAATGTAACAATTTTACACAGTTTTACACATTTAAATGTGTAACATGGCCCTGGATAAACCAAACTATATATAAACAATATTTTGTTGGATGTGTTTTCAGTAATCACACCAGTGTTAAAATGACCCTCTGTAAGATATATTTATAATAGCTTTTGTTAGAGATGTCTGGAGTTTGGACAAGATGGTTAACACTTTTCAGTTTTGTGTTCGGATATTTGAGAAACTCAGCTCTAGTTTCAGGAAACGCATATTGGGGAAAAACTGTAACGTTGCCATTTTGAGTATGTTGCCATGCTAGCTTTAGCATTAAGAGGATAGTTTGGATTTTCTGAAGCGGGGTTGTAAGCTGTTCTTATCTATAATCAGTGTATTAGATACAGTAGATGACAAGTTCCCAGTTTGGAGAAGCAGGCGGGAGTACCGCCACGGAAGATAAGCAATGCACTGCTGTGGACGGGAGCTGCAGCAGAACATATTTTCAGGCTGAGAACACACTATTTTTTAGAACTTTTTTTTTTTTTTTTTTTTTTCACCTTGAGACAGGGAATTGACGTCGATATCTATGCTCTCATCACTGACAAAAACAGTAATTTACCCAGCTGTACAGTAGCTGTTGGTCTACCGCTGCCTTGGTTGGTTAGTTAGTTTGTGTTATTGTGTGACTTTGGTGAAATCAAACTAAGGGCCTGTTTATACGGTTCCATATATTTCTGAAAACGGGTATTTATCTTTGCGTTTGCACCTATCATTTACACGTAACCGCGTTTTTCTTGACAAAAATAGAGATTTTCAAAAACGGCTTCCAAAGTGAAAGTTTTTTAAAAAATATCTGTTTCTATGGAGACGTGTAAACAGGATAGACAGAGATTTTGGAAAACGATGACGCTGCAACCAGTTTGCGCATGCCCATTAGGCGCCCGGGAACCACAACAACAGTGACGGATATATGCCGGGTTGTTTACGTTTTGTTAGCACTTTTGGGACTACTTATGAGCTAACAAATGAACTTAGCACTGCTGCATCAACATCACCACTACATCGGCGCACAAGACATCTGCTGTGCCCAATATTAGTAAGTGCATAGCAGCTAACTATGCTACATAAGGTTAAAATGTAAAAGAAAAAAAAAAGAGGAAAACAAATCACTGTGCATGCGCAGAACTTTCTTCTGTGGTGTTTGACATATGGCATATCGCCACCTACTGGCCTGGCATGCAATTTACAGTATAACTAATGCGTTTTCGTGTAGACAGGGATATCGTTTACACAACTGGTCGTGTAAACCCGGATTTTTTTTTTATACTGAATAAATAAAAATCGTTTTTTATTTGTATTGGTATCCATGTAAACAAGGCCTAACACCAAAGTGGCACAATAACACAAACTGGCTGAGGCACTAATAGACCTGCAACTGCGTATTCTGGGAGGTAAAATACTTGTATTTGTCAGTGCAGTCTGGCGTTGAAGAGAACATACATAAGTTTCACTTTCAGTTCTTTTTTTTATGTTGTCCTTTTTTAGGTGGCTAAAATAATGTTATGCTGCCGCTCCTGTCCACAACAGTGCATTGCTTACCTCCTGTGGCAATATTCCTGCCTGCCTCTCTGAACTGGGACGTGGACTGCAGGTTAAACACTGACAACCCCATATTAAAAAAATCCAAACTATCCCTTTAAGTGCAGCCTCTCACAGCTGCTAACAGTACTTAGAGTCTTGTTTACACATGGCTTAGGGTAAAGGTTTAATAACTATCCTTGGAAAGAACCAACAATTCAGCTTCCCAGCATCTTCTTAAATGAAATATCACTTTTCCCCTTGGAAC
Organism: Epinephelus moara; assembly: GCF_006386435.1. NCBI lineage: Eukaryota > Metazoa > Chordata > Actinopteri > Perciformes > Serranidae > Epinephelus > Epinephelus moara. The sequence continues at coordinate 22,316,655 of NC_065527.1, forward strand.
TAAGGTGATTTCAGTGCTGAAAAAGCTTTCAGGAAATTCAGCCTATTGTACTTTCGATTACAGCAGGAAGGATCTCCACAGAAGGAGCCAATAGCACAGATAATGACCCACAGACACTAATGTGACAGGAGTTGAAGGCCAAGGTGGCCGGAGACCAGCTACAATAGAGTGTTTATCATTACCATTAAGGTTGTCTTTTGGCATGAAGACTAAACAGGCAGGTGTGATCCCACTACTGTTTTTATCTCAACCTTCTGGCAAGCATCCACCCTGAGCTACAACACCCTCTTCCCATACACACACACACCTTCTTTTTTCTCCACCCATGATTCTTTGCTCATCTGCACGTTGCATGACAAGCCATTGTTTTCATCGCTCCTTCTCTTGTCTCTCCCTTCCCAGGGGAGCTTTACGGCCGTGACAGTTAAAACAGCTGTAGCACCAAAAACTGGTGCCACTGCCTCACAACTCTCCAATGTTTTAAAAGGGGTGGTCATAAATTAGGGCCGGCGGACAGGCCCCTTAACCGCCTGACCTCGAGAAGAGGCTCCACTGAGTAGTGGCTCGTCGGGGGGAGACAATTCTTTTTATTTACTCGCTCGTTCAGCGTACCAGCTTGAGTAAATGTGAACAGCAAGTGTGAAACTTTAAATGCTGTAGTAAATGTTAAGGGCATTTAAGAGATAACTGGAACAAACGTGGAGCACAGAAAACAAGAACATCCTGAGGGCAATGTTTTTACAAGCCTGAGAGAAGAAAGGGCGATTTAATGTTTGCATAAGATTTTAAAGGCTAGCTTCAAGGATCAGATGTAGTACAAGCAGTAGCAAGGACAACATGAATCAAAATGTCTGAATACTGAGAATGTGAACAAAGAAGATAGAAACGATTGAGGCAATAGACTGTATGAAGTGTATTTCAATACCAGTACTGTTAACATTTCAACCTCCAAAACAATCCTGTTTGAATGTGTGATGTATCTGTGTATACATGTGTCAGGTGATTCATTGGTTTTCGTATAGACAAGTTGAGTTTTCCCCCAAAAAGACAAATAAACAGCTTTGATTTTTAAGGAGTAAATTGAGGGAATAAGCCTTTTCAAGTTCAGAGGAAACTTATGGGTACCCTGGGAACCCATTTTAATTGGGATATCTTGAGGTGAGAGTTCATGGGATCCCTTTGAAAATGGCTATGCCAATTTTTCCCTCACCATAATTTAACCTAACTTTGGAGTGTTATTTATCCCCCTTCCCAACATAGTATGCCTACATGGTGGGTACCTATGGATGCCTTTGGTTGTCTAGTTCACAAGGTACCTCTACATTGGTGCTAACTTCTTTTTTTTTACCAGTAAGGGGCCAGCAATTATATGAGGAAGGTCTAATATTGCACCGTCCATGTATGTCCGTGTACTCCGTGTTCAACAGGCGGTCATCAAATTCAAATGGCTCATCCAGATCCAGTTGGTCAAAATCAGGTAAAAATTCAGCCATGACTACTCCAAACAGAGTAACTCCTCGCGTTTGTAAGGTCACTCCAGCGGTAACTTCCTGCAACAACTCAAATCTCACGACACGTGAGATTTCAGAGCCAGACTTTCCCTCTCTGAGTGAGTGTTTTGACTTGCCACATCAAACAACGATGTCAAATATTGAATATCCTATCACTCATTTAGACAAAAGTAGATAAGAAAATAGGGCCCAGGTTGAAAAAAACATTAGTTCCCCTTTAAGATGGAGACCATGGAAAACAAACCTGCTTAACACTGGCATGTTAGCATTGTCAGGGTGAGGATGTTAGCTTGCCGATGTTAGCATTTAGCTCAAAGCACCACTCTACCTAAATACAGCCTCACACAGCTGCTACCAAGGCTGTAGACTTTTAGTCTTGCGAAACCTTTCCCACCAGACAAAAAAAAAAAAAAAAAAGTTATTTTGTATTTAATGGGAAAGGTTACAATTGGCATTCACTCTGTCTGTGACTCTGATCGTCTTTGATCGGCAGTGATTGAAATACGACATCCGGGTGGACACGCTAAGTTTAGCCCTTTTACTGGAGCAATGCAGTGACAGGCAGCCACGAAATACCATCTATCTCAATCCGAGCAGCGCTTGAACGTCATTCAAAAAATTTTGGCACTGAGTTTGAAAGAGAGACTGAATAAGTAAGAGACCAATGTTACATTTCCACTGGCCTCCATGCTGCTTTCTTCTGTTTACTAACCTGTTTGACGGCTCATCTGTGACATTGAATGTGACACTACAGAAAAACATACAAACAAAAACAGAAAGGCATGCTCATCTGCTGCAGAGCCAGGTAAGCAGCTTTGGTCTCCTTGCAATGGGAAAGCAGTCTAGCGCCTATTTTTATCTTGCAAAGATTTTAGTATCAATATGTCTAAAAATGAATGTTTAGCTCTGTGATTTAAAATGTACTGGCAACACACAAGAGGCACAAACTGGGGCTACACTGAATAAAACACTTCCCAAGAAGCAGAAAAACAAGGCATTTATCAATTTATCGGTCGTCAGCGTTTAACCGAGCGAGAGTCGCGCCAACATTGTGTGTAACTAAAAACTGGGAGGAGGCCATGAGACGCAGCAAGAAAAATCCACAATTCAGAGCAGGCTTGGCATGGCCAGCTGGTCTATCTCTGCATCTCTGGACTGAGTCATGCCTCACTATCAGCAGGACACATGACGACTGGTCCCTGTCTGCCTACTAGCATGTGTTACTACTCGGAAGAGCCAGAAGTATCTGCCTTACAGGGCCTCTGGGAGGTTACCTAATGTTATTGTAGCTATTTGTAGCATTTATAAGCTTCCATGCTGCCCTAGAATGGGAACCTGGTGTCCTGTAAGTATCGAAGCAGCTGTTTATGAGCAGTGAAAGAACAATAGGCTAATCCATGAGTGACTTTTTGACCTCAGATCATTTTTTATTCAGTGATGATGCACTATGAGTTCAGATTAAATGGCATTTTATTGTTGCGGCATGTCAGAAGCTCCTTTATTCCATCTTCTGCTTGAGTCCTGCTTTAGTGCCTGTAAAAGCTTTAGATGACAGCAGGGTCAGACGGGGCTGATGAGAAGGAAACACCTTGGTTATACAGAGTAAGTTAGAGCCTCTGGGCCAATCAGGGCACATCTTGGTCCCCTGCCATTGCCGGCGGTCGGGGTGTGGTCTCTTCCCGAAAAAGTCCTGTCACACACACTCTGCCAGGGTCGTCTGTCTTGTTCCAGCTCATGCTTTGGTTTCCTGTCCGTGTCACTTAGTCACTTTCCTTTTTTATTCATTCCCACTTCCACACTGTTTTTCCCTGCCCCTTAAACCAATCTCTCTCTCTGTATCTATCTCCTGTTTTGATCCCCCCTCTTCTCACTTCTCTCATCTTATCATTACCGTTGTTCACAGTTGTCTGTATCTGTAGCAAATCTCCATCTCTTTCAGCTCTGGGCCTCGATTACTAACTCCATCTCTCTTTCTGTGCGTCTCTAGATGGGTTTGAGGTTTTGCTGTGAAATGTGTGGGTGGGAAAAAAAAGTCTTTTCTGTGCAGAAAAATGATAACCTATCATTTTTCAGTCTTGGTTCTCAGCCTGTCGAGATGGATTTGCTCCCAGCAGTGTCACTGAGTGTCTCTAGAAATGTTTTTTTATAGTGTCTTAAGGTCTCAGTGGGGCCATGCTGCGGGCACAACCCTGTGGCCTGCCCCTCTGCCTGTCTCTATCCCCATTAAGTTTTCTGTCTGTTTTTCAGCTCCTCTCCCAATTTTCTGACACCTCTCACCTTGCCACTTTAGAGCAGAAGGTGAAGAACATTCTGTGCACGTTTGTCATCTTTCTCAGCCTCCTCCACTGTCAAAATCCTCCCGGCGAAGACAGACAGAGCAATTATGAAAAAAAAAAAAGCTTGTTAAGTGGCTCTCATACACTAAACCCGAAAAAACTGAAGCAAGAGGATTTTGAAGTCACCACTTAGACATGTTACATCACTGAGAGATTTTAGATGAGTTTGATACATGAGTCAAGTGTACAGAAGTCACCACTTTATGATACAAGAACAGATAAATAATTTAGGTCATTCATAACAAACCAGTTACATGTCTTTAATGTGAAAAACAGCAGAATCTCAACGTTGGTTTGTATTATTTTAGGTCAGATTTTAGCTCAGAGTGATCTAAATGATATATGATGTCATGACTGAAGGACTGAAGGACTGAAGGACTGTATGACGGTTTGATTCTCACAGTGATATATAAAAGCTCATTATCGGCACGAATAAAAGTTAGGGCATGATAAAAAAAAAAATCCTCAAGGTAAGCCAAAATCTTGACTTACAAAGGCTGCGTTGAGGTTGAGACTGACAGGCAGAGAAACAGAAGTGCTATGCAATTGTTATTATGGATTTTGCTCAGTGCTTCAAGTTGCTGTACTCTATTAGGTGCACCCTCTCTTGTTAATACCGCCACTCACTCACCAAACAACAGCAGTGGTGATGCTAGTCATGTCACGTTTTTATGTCGTCATCAATTCCATCCATTTTCAGCAGCTTATCAAGGGGCAGCAGGCTGAACAAAGATTTTCAGACGTCCCTCTCTCCAGCAACGCTTTCCAGCTCTTCCTGGAGGAACCTGAGGTGTTCCCAGGCCAGACGAGATATGTCATCCCTCCAGCAAGTTCTGGGTCTGCCCCAGGGCCTCCTACCAGTTAGACGTGCCCGGAACACCTCTAACAGGAGGCGCCCAGGAGGCATCCTGATCAGATGCCCGAACCACCCCAACTGACCCCTTTTGACGCGAAGGAGCTGCGGCTCTACTTCGAGCTCCCCCCAGATGTCCGAACTCCTTACCCTATCTCGAAGGCTGAGCCCAGCCACCTCACAGAGGAAACTCATTTCAGCTGCTTGTATCCGCGATCTCATTCTTTTGGTCATTACCCATAGCTCATGACCATAGGTGAAGCGGTAAATCAAAAGCTTTGCCTTGCGTCTCAGCTCCGTCTTCACCACAACGGTCTGGCACAGCGCCCACATCACTGCAGACGCCGCGCCACGTGTTGTTCACGAGTGTAGTTTATGATGTAGAACAAAATGCGAACGTCTCTCAAGCTTGTGTTGACCATGAACCTCATTTCAGGCGTCTAACCAAAAACCTATTTTAAAAAAACAGACTTTGAGACGAGAGAATTGGAGGTGCTAGAACGCTATCTCATTTCCTATCTCATTTACTCCTGCACTACTCTATTTACTGTCATCAGAAGCAGAGGGGGACATACTTGGTCAGATACTGAATTTGTGACACTAATCTTGGGTGTTCACATTGACACTGTGCTGATTGTATAGATCTTCTGTGCTGTCAAGTTGAGGATGTGTTTAAAACATCCATGTTTTGAGGATGTAGCTTCTTTGCAGCTACATCCATGTTTGAAGCCTTGTCAACTGTCATGGCTGTGTATGAGTCTGGACGGACATGGATGTAAACTGTACCTACAACTTGACTGGTGTGCAGAGGCATACAACCGCGAGGCTGTAATTCTAGTTTGCAAATAAAATGCGTGGAGATTTAAAAAAAGGAGAAAAAAAGGGTTGAGTGTTTGAGGTTGTTTCTGATGGGACAGCTTTTGATACATCTCTGTCTGAGTGTCAGATTACACTTAATTACACTTGCTATCATGTGAAGAGCTAAGTCTGGGATGAGGGTTATGTACTGTGTGTATGAAAAAAAAAGGATTACAAGGAAAAGGTCTAAAAATACTCGTACTGTACATACACACACACTCTGCATATGTCCTGAAAATATTTGGCTTAATCTGATTTATACTTTTGTCTGAGAGTCTACAGAATAAAAAACCGAACAGATGGATTTCTTCAAAGTTTGATTTGGGGAGAATGATGACAAAGAAAAGCGATTAACTATTTCACATGTGGTTACGAGTAAGAACATAACTGCCTACCAAGGGAAGCCTTTGGTGTAATTGCCAAAGTAGAAGATTTGCTGGTAAATAACAGGTTGCCTTTCATCCAGTCTGCTCTTGCAACAGCTTGCAGACATTCATGGGGGGTGACGTTGCAAGGCATGATGGGGCTGCAGCCAAACGGCACAACAGGCAGAGCTTGCACACAGAGAAATTGCCAACTCTTTTGTATTTGTTCTGAAGTTATGGGAGCTTTTTGAAACCCTATAATGATGCCTTTGGCCAGGCTATGCTTTGTTTATGCCCAGCGGGATCTCACTGAAAATGAGCATAGGCAGCCTTTTAAGGCTCAAACAAAAGAACTATACTTGCCAACATCAGATTAGTTCAGAACGCCATACTTAGCTTACATTCTGTGATTGGAGCAAACCTCTGTGAGGGAAGAAAAGGAAACGCTGTATAATGTATATTCCATGTTGTTAACTGCTAAATGGGACAAAAGAGATCTGTCTCTGGCACAGAGGGAGGCATTGAGAAGTCGATATAAAACCCTCGGGCCATGTGGGTTATGCTTGGCAAAGGAATGCATCGTATATGCAAGCACTCATGCACACACTCGCATACCTCCTAGGCCTTTCCGAACCCCCAACCCACAAACACACACACATTTGTAGGCAGAAAAACTCAAGAAAAATAGACTCCAATTTAATTAAGTTCCAGCAATAGCCGCAGGGGCACAAGTCTGAACTTGGACAATGGAATGTACACTTCTTTACAGATAAAATCTAGTCCATCTATACAGACAAGCAACAATCTTCAGACACACACAAGGTCCACACTGTGTAGCACTATTTCGGAGCTCACACAGAATTGAAAGCATGTGGTAACAGTCTTCAGTGGGATTGTGCCAATGTGACCTTTCAGTTTGTTGGCATTTCAGTGAATTGGCAACTTGCTACAGATGATAATTAAGCAGAACAGTGATTCTCAGAGGGTGGTTTAACTGTGTGTAGTTCGCAACCAAAGACAGCAGCTTCTTCTAGCTGGATGAAGGCGTGCTGGCCAGTAAAACCACCTGCAACAAACTAATACCAACAGAAACTGGTGTGGCTGAATATTATGCAGTTGCTTCATTAAAGAGGTCTTTAAGTTCAGAGCATGGTAAACATTTTCACGCTTATGAGAAAAGCAGAAATCACCCATCAGATGGTTCATTCCTAATTTCCTGGAGCACATATCTGATCTGAAAGCAATGACACTGTGTAAGACCATGTGAAAACACTGCTGCATTATCACTGATGTTGGGATCATGTCAGCTGGAAACAAAAAAAAAGAGGGCGCTAGTTCACACATTTCAAACATCCTAAACAAGAACAATTTAGTGACTCTGGCATCACAAGTGCAGACACTAGGCTGTGTGTGAAGTTAGTCCGTGCATCTTTTCCAGTCTCTCAAAAGTTTCTACATAGTCTCTCTCAAAATTCTACATCTTTAAGCCCTTTTTCCGCAGGTCCTCTCTGGCTTCTTTTATCTGCTCCTGCAACTCTTTAGCCGCCTCCTCACAGTCATTGAAGGTGGCCACCCTGTATCCCACCGTAGCCAGCGAGTAGCAGCCAAATGACACCAGCAGGTACAGAGGCATCGGCCAAGCAACCTCTCTGTAAGTCTGCGGCAGGCTCAGATCCAACAGGTCGAAAGAGACCAAAGCCCAGACTGCGCCCACCACCGACACACCGAACAGCCACTCCAGAAGTTTTGTCATGATGGGAGCTGCCGCGAGGACTTCAGGTGAGCAGCCGGAAAACAACCTGAGGGAGAAACGAACGGTTAAAACGCTGTTTATCCAGTTAGCTTAGCTTTAGCACACTAAAGTAGCACCGTGTTAGCTATATAGCTACACACGCGAGTAAGACAAACAAGCGGGTGGATGATAGAAATAAAACAGTCGGACGAAAGATATGCACTCGTTTAAATTATTAATTCATTTAAATAGCGTTAAATTCATTTAAAAGATTAACAAGAAATAATCCGCTGTGTTTACCTCCTCTCTAACGCCAACTCAGCTCTGCGCGGATTGATGACGTAAACCGCAACGCTTTATGGGAAATGTAGTCATTATTCAGATATTCCAACAAATCCACTGAATTATTGATTTATTTTGTTGTTAAATCTTATAAATTTAACACTTTTCTCAAATTAATTATTCACAAGCAAAAAAGGATATTGAAATATATTGAAATATTTATTAGTATTAATATTTACACCCCAAATCTTAAAATGCTACTTGAAATATTAGTTTACAGTATAATTTGCACACTTCTTGCACTTTGTCCACCTCACACATGTATATATGTACATGATGTATGTGAAGTCTTTTTTTTATATCGCATCAGGCTATGCTGAAGTGTTTATGTGATAGATAGATAGATAGCTAGATAGATAGATAGTTTACTTTTATCTATCTATCTATCTATCATTTCTTCATACATTTTTTGCATGTAAACCTTGAACTGCCTATCGAAATATTAAGTAATTGTAATTGTTATCGTTGTTGTACCGATACTATACTTACACTATAGTCTGTATGTCCTGTTGGGTTGTAGTTATCGACCACTATTAAGGAGGAGTGGGAAGACAGCGGTCAGAAAGATTAATTACTACATTCCCTCATTAAACTTCTCAATAAATCTCAATGTTGTTGCTGTCTATGTTTTCATTAAAACATTGCCCTAGACTGTTGCCTGATGTATTAACAACAGCAGCACCCTATCAGCTGAAAGACAGAAAACAATTTGTTTCAACTGACTCTATAATGAGCCCCCCAGTCAGGCTTTTACCACACATTAGACCTTTAACTGTTTCCCTGTTCCATCCTCTTAATTTAGAAAAGCCATTTTGAAAATTAGTTTACCATTAGCACTAGCTGAAAGCTATCCATAAATACTAATGTTATTCCAAAGCGAGGTATTCAGCAACAATTTCATTAGGTGGCCTCCGGGAGCACACTGCTGTTTGATTTCAGTGTCTCTTTAGGTGCTGTGGGACACATCCGTTCATTTAGGGTGGTGAACTATCCAGGTGCAGAGGGCACAGACCTCTCCAGGGTGAAATCAGGAGGAGTGGGAGATGTAAACATTATGCAGTTAGCTGGGGAGAGGGACACACCGAAGAGCCAGTGAGAAATAAACATCATTCTTTGGGGAAAAATGGAGAGTTATTCTTAGGTAGGGTAGTGTTTATGTTTGTCTGCACCAGTGTTAATGGCGAAAGTGACGATCTGCACGTCTGCCAGAGGGGTAAAGCCTGTTTCTTCTGTTTATGGAGACTGTTATGTGCAAGACTGGAAGATAGTCAGGGTTTATGTCTGTTTGCAGAGACATAAATCTTAAAATTCTGAAATCAACAATTATCTTTCCAAGTCTGCAGTGTAGTTCTAGGATGCTTTATCTTCTTAATGGCTTTGTGGCTAAGTAAAACAGCAATGATGCATATGCTATGACCTAAATGTCTGCTCATGTTTATTGTGTTTGATTTTCCTAAAAGGAGCTACAGCACAAAGAGCTACAACTGATGTTTACGTCCATTATTGATTAATATATTGACTATGTTTTATTAAGCTTTTGATAGTTTATTAATTTGATTAGTAAAATCTCAGAAAATGTATTTTTCACTGCCCCAAGGTAAAATCTTCACATTCACATAAATCCAATTCAAAGATATTCCATTTACATTGTAACCTGTAAATGTAAGGCATACTTTTGCTTTAGGGGATTGAGTGGCTAGAGGTGAGGATTGCACATTGCAACCAGCTGAAACTTCTCAGAATTCTTTTAGTGTTCATTGCTCAGGAGTTTTTTACTATGTGCCCAATTATCCGCAGATGTCTCTTCCTCTCCAAAGCAAACAGGCTAGGTGATTAAATTGCAGCAGAAACAGTGAGTAAAACAGTTTTATGTTACAAATCAGTGTTTCTCCAATGCTGTTTGACACATCGCAGCACCTGCTAACGTATACTCACCTTTTTTCCCTGATAGCGTAATGTGTGCTCACCTAATTTCTGATCCAGAGATTCAGGAGGTTTTTACCAGAAGCCACATTATCTGCAGAGCTTTCCTCCTCTCTTTAACAAATGTACTGGGCGATTTAAACCGGTAAAAGCACTGAATTTTCATGTCAAAAAATGTGTGTTTTTCAATTTTTCTCATCACTGAGGGGCTGTGAACTACAGTGGCTGACTTGAATGTGAATGGCCCCAGAGCCAGTGTTTGCTTTGTCTGTTCTGGACCACATGGCAGTGCAACATGGCAATCTCCATAGATGAGGACCTGCTCCCTAAACAATTCATTAAGGTAACGAAAACACAGTTCTTATTTTCAGGTGATTATACACTAAAGAAAACATACTTATTATATTACACCATTTCTGCCAATATGTCCCCCTAAATCCTACACACGGGACCGTTAAATTAATTAATTATCCAAATTTTGCCCCCTAATTTCATATCAGTCCTATAATTTTATGCCTTTATGCAACTTTGTTCATGTAAGAAATAAATGGTAAATCAAATACTACTACTTTTGAATCAGATCCTGTGTTGATGCAACTCAAAACAGCCTGGAACTACCTGCTACACTTAATAAGATGTGATATGACACATATCAGACTGTGAAGGTCAGGTTACTCCATCGCATCAATAGATTAAACTGAATCCAGGTGGGATTACCTCTGACATGCTGCATCATTACATACATCATAGCGTGTGCTGTATCCTGCCTGTGTTGCATCGTTATGAGCAGCAGTGTGAGCGCGTGTGACGCTCAGTGGGAACAGTCGAGCTGGCTTTTCTCAGTGAGTCTCCCTGCCAGCTCCTGTTCCGTTCCAGTACTCAGGAAACCTGTGCTCCAGCCGAGAAGGCCTGGCAGACNACAGAAAAGGAGACAGGGATGTAGGGAACCAGAGTGAGAGAGAGGGGTGAAGCAGTGGCAGCAGTTACTTTCGATAAAGGACCAGAAAAGGGGGGGGGGGCGGTGGATTTCATAGCTGACAGGGCAAGAGCAAGAAAGCTGAGAGGGCCAGGACTGAAAAGAAAGGGTGACTGAGTATGTGGAGGAAAGAGGAGAGGGCAACAGAGAGAAGAGGAGAGGAGGGAGCAGACAGGGGAGAGAGGTTTAGACAGGGGGGTGAAATCAGGGGATTTGCAGGTGCAGCTTGAACAACCAATGACCTTAATGGTGCATTAAATCCAGCTGTTGCTTATCCAGACTTTTCTTCAATCCCCCTAACACCTTCATAGACTGCATGCAGCACCTCGGTTCCCACAATGGGGAGTGAATAAAGCAGCATAGGATGAAGGAATGAGGAAAAAAGCATGAAGCGAGTGTGTGCGACGGATCGGCAGAGACAGAGCGATGGCAGAGGAGGCACTTGATCCTCAAGTGCAGAAATAGGAGTGACTGTGTGACTCCATCCAGGGAGCAAAGATAAGAGGCATAGATAAAACAGGAAAAGTGGTAATGGAGAGTTGTGTTGACTCTATCTCTCTGGCTTTGTCAATATTAGTAGAGTGAAAGGTCCAGATAAGAATGTGTGCAACCAAAGAGCTATATAGGGAGCAAGATTTGGCTAGATAATAATTGTGTAATATCTCAAGTGTGTGAAGCAAGAGCTGGGGAGGCAGAGAAAACCAGCGAGGAGAGGGAGAGAGCATGTACTGTCAAAATTCTGGTTAAGATAACAATAGAGCTTGGACTCAAAAACAGGAACCCTCTGTTTCCTGAGCTGGAGACCGTGGCTGTGTGTTATGTTGTCATAAGATGTGTGTGTGTGTAGGTGTGTTTGGGAAAAGGAAAGAGTGACTAAAAGTGCGTCACAATGTCCACGTACCAGGGATAATGCTGGTGGAAGAGCAAGAACCAAAGCTGTGTTCAAGACTAACTTAATCGAGTCCAAGACCAAGTCCAGAGCAAATCATGTCCTGTTCAAGACAAAAACAGGCAATAGTGTCTTTCCAATGCTGATGTAGTGATTAAGGAATTAGGACGGACAGAAGAAAATATATAAACTCTATAATATCTCACTGGAAACAAATCTAAAATGTCAATAAAACAAATAATTTTCCTGACATCACGATACTGAGTGAAGTTTAGAAAGAATGAGGAACACAGACATCAGTCAATATCAGTCATTCATCCTGTCCTCTGTCCTCCTCCCTCTGCTCCTAATGCGATTCACTGCCTGCAGGTACTGCTGGTACAGGCAGGAGGGAATAGTTTGTCTCAGCCAGCAGCTAAGTTTACAAGAATTCACTTAATTGTAAGATATGTGGCCAACTAAGCCAAACAGTAAAAGCATAGACATATACCTAGACGCTGCATTGAGTGCATCAGAACACTGCTGCAATACGTGTTTGTTACAAATCTCTATTTACCAAGATATAAAACACAGCAGTCATCCTGGTCTCACTCACAGAGCATTAAAATATGCTGCTTGGACAGTGTTGGCACCATTTGACATCTGTGTAAGATGCAAAAGGCATTCCACCATGTCGCTCCACGTCGTTATGAGACGCTCAGAGAAACGGATGCATCTTAAAGAGCGTGAAAGTCTGGTCAGGGCGGGAGGGATTAGAGGTGGATGGTCTCAACAAACACTGGACTTTGACCCAGTAGAGCGGTGCTCAAGACCAACAATCAAAAACAATGGTTGCGGCATTTGTGCCACTTAAAGCTGGGTGTTTTCTTGTTAGCCTTACCAGCTACATTTGGGATATTCAAAACCGGTGTTCTGCCTTTCCAGCTGTGTTTGTATCATTCAATAGCAGTGTTTTGTAGCAACACGCCACTGCCTTTCGAGCTGCGTTTGTATCATTCAATGACAGTGTTTTGTAGCTACACGGCACTGCCTTTCCGGCTGCGTTTGTATCATTCAATAACAGTGTTTTGTAGCTACACGGCACTGCCTTTCTGGATGCGTTTGTATCATTCAATAACAGTGTTTTGTAGCTACAGGACACTGCCTTTCGAGCTGCGTTTTTATCATTCAATAACAATGTTTTGTAGCTACACACCACTGCCTTTCCGACTGTGTTTTTATCATTCAATAATGTTTTGTAGCTACACGGCACTGCCTTTCGAGCTGCGTTTTTATCATTCAATAACAATGTTTTGTAGCTACACACCACTGCCTTTCCGACTGCATTTGTATCATTCAATAACAGTGTTTTGTAGCTACACACCACTGCCTTTTCGGCTGTGTTTGTATCATTCAATAATGGTGTTTTGTAGCTACACACCACTGCCTTTCCAACTGCGTTTTTATCATTCAATAACAATGTTTTGTAGCTACACACCACTGCCTTTTCGGCTGTGTTTGTATCATTCAATAACAATGTTTTGTAGCTACACACCACTGCCTTTCCGACTGCGTTTGTATCATTCAATAACAGTGTTTTGTAGTGACACACCACTGCCTTTTCGGCTGCGTTTGTCTCATTCAATAACAGTGTTTTGTAGCTACACGGCACTGCCTTTCCGGCTGCGTTTTTATCATTCAGTAACAGTGTTTTGTAGCGACACACCACTGCCTTTCCAGCCGTGTTTGTGTCATTCAATAACATTGTTTGTGCCACTCAAATCTGGATGTTTGCTAGCGAAACACTGCTGCCTTTCTGGCCACATTTGTGACATTCGAAACTGGTGTTTTGTAGTGATACACCACTGCCTTTCCAGCCGCGCATGTGTCACTCAAAGCTGGGTGTTTTTTAGCCACATCTGCAATATTTTGTTAATTATAATCAAGTAGTTTTGTTGCCTAAACCTTATTACAGACCCCTTCTTTCAGCTGACCCCTTCAGCTTCAAGATACAACGCAAAGGGCTTTTCACAGCACTGGGGCTTCTGCCCAGGTGGCAAAATATGACGATCTCAAATGAGAGGCTACGGACAGAGCCAATTTAAAAAGCCTGAGACCAACCCAACAAGGCATGAGACCAAGACAAGTGCAAAACTTAAAAAAGTGGTCTCCAAACTGGACTTGAGTACCACAGCCCTGGTGAGAACTGATACTTGTACAGTAACCAAAGCACGGAGAGAAGAGACGAGCCTGGCAAAACCAGCCAAAATCTTTAAAGCTCAGGTTTAGCTATGAAATTTTGGCCTGAAAAGAAATTAAATCGATTGAGCCTGGCGGATCAAATGCCAGACCAATCAGCAAACTATAAGGGGGGATTTAAGTGAAGCAGCAACCTGTCAAAACTCCTAGATCTTGGCAAAATTTCTTTAAACTAGAAAGAGTCAAAAAGAAATCCCATGATTTTCTAGTTTGGAAATCTGAAGACTCTAGGTCATGGTTTTGAATCTATAAATGCTCAGATTATCTACCCTAGCTCTGGTTTTGTGATTATGAGCTTCTTCTAACTAAAATAACTGTCAAGGTAACTAGGGGCTCTGCTTTTTAGGATCATGTGGATCATATTAAGTCAGATATGACACGCTCTATCTTCAACTGGGAACCACTGAAGCTGAAAGACATGAAACCTGCCCACATAACTTCTGTGATCCAGCCCTAGGACTACTTTCACCAATATGTTTTGTGATACTTGAGGTCTGTGTTTTGTGACTGAAGTCTGACAGTCTCAAGTCCAATCTTTGACCAGTGACAGCCCAGCAAGTTGTTTGTTCCCCCACTCAAGGGTTAGGTTTGTGTTGTCTCCTTGAGCACAAATACTTCTCAGTATTCTTTTGTACTTCCAACATGAAATGTCACCTGCCCCTTGCACATCCATTTTGTGCCTGGATAGATCATAATGAGTAAAGCACACTTTGTGGTATGACTTTGCAAGTTTAAGACAAGGCTCCTCGGACAGGTGAGGTGACCACGAATCGAAGTAGATGCATAAGGGTGGAGAGCCCCCGTGATACAGCTCATCAGGGGTCCTGATTTCCAAGCAGGGCTGCTGAAAGTTTTGACGTTGACAAGCACACTGCTCATAAATATCCTTGAGCCAAGATCATTTCTGGACAGGGAGAGTCTGTATTAAATTGCCGAGATAATAGTTGTGAGACCCATGTGCTACTTAGGGCCTACTTAATGAAGTCTTGGGCTACTCAAGTGGGTGTTAAGGTCAGTGCGTGGTCAAGTGTGACCAGTCTGAACCATGTGAGAATAGCACTTGTCTTGCCCTCCGTGCCCCGAGTAAAGACACGCACCTGTTTCAGCTGCTGCTGTGACGGCCGCAGTGAAACAGTGGAGGAATGCCCCCCCACCACCCATCCCCTCTTTCTCTCTCCACGCTCTCAATGCTGTCCTAATGAATCTCATCACATGGCCTGTGTTTGTCCCACTAGTGCTTTGTTTGTTGACCTTTATAAGACGTCATTACTTATTATCTTCATGGGTTGTGTAATTCTGCCCCATAACACAACCCCCTCAACCACGTCCAAGGCCCACAATATGTGTGTGTGTGTCTGATCAAATGCTTCTTGTCAGTGTAACAGCCATTAACAATGAACAACGGGCATAAGCTTGATGATGTCCCCCCTCCTCCCTCTATCTATCCTCTCCTCTCACCCTGGAACACAATGTCCTTTAGCATTACCATTATTGACAGTGGAACTAATTGGCACATGGTTATGAAAGTTCCCCCTGGGCCATTTTAAATTGGACTGCACAGTTTCCTTCAACATCTGATAGGCGAGTCTGTGCACGAGACCTGGGGAGGTATTGATTATAAATGTATTAATGTGGGTCAGTGCTGTGTACTCAGCAAGGGGTGGATGATGTAGGGCTACATGTCTAGACTGGAACAAACTGACTTCATCTTGTGTTTACATAATGGATGGTAATGGGAGGAAGAGGGGAATTCTGTCCAGGAGCTTTATCTGCTCGCTACATCGTTTTCCTTTGATAGATGTGTTGCACACAGGTGTAAGTGAGAAGTAGCTACTGTGTTGGTGAATTAAATCTGATTGCTCGCTGTATACAGCTGTAACCCATCAGGAAGACAATGCATCTCTTGCCAATACCACATTGATTTCAGGGCAGACATTGCAGACTTTATCGCCTCATTTCACTGATGCAATGAAGGGGCTCTGGAGAAACTGGGGCATGCGTTAGATCACCAAATAGGCAAACTGAACATGAAGCCACATATGAAAACTCATTAAGTCCAGTCCATTGATGTAAGCATCACTGTCTGCATACTATATATTGCCTCTGGTCTCTCATTACACAGAAAAAATCCTTTCTTTCCCCACCAGATTAGGGACTGTACTTTATTTATCAGAGGAGAGGGTGGTTGGGATGTGACTGCATTTTTTTTTTCAATCTTACAGCAACAAATATTTCTCCTTGAGCCTCCCTGAGTGACTCTGAGAAAATCAGCCCAGTCTCACACCCAGCTTGTCAGATACCGCCGATGTAACAGTGGATCAACTAAACCATTACATATACAACAGTGGCAACAGCAGCAGCCAGAGTATCAGGAACTTGACATGGTCGCTGTCATTAGATTAAAAAAAAAGTACCCTTTTTATAACTGAAAGTTAAAAGTTAAAAAAGGAAATAAAGACCTTTGCCATGCACGCATGAGCAAAGCTTAGATTTGATTACATTTCTAGAAGCAATCGGAAGCATTCGTTGCATATGATGTGTTTTAGGACCATCGGGAATTTAAAAATCTTACGATATTTTCGTTTTTTACAGTTTCTGGCTATGATCAATGATTTTTTTTTTAAGCAAACATGCATTTTAAACTAACTTGTGGGATTTGAGGATCTGATGTTATTTAAAATAAATACAAAACACCATTTAGAGGTGAATGTCCCCCCAGTAAGCCCAGTACAAAACATAACTCCTCTCCCCGCCGTTTTGCATCCCCTCCCCTCTCTTATAAATAACAGACAGTCCCTTAGGTCCAGCGACCAGGGCTCCAATCCAATCCAATCCATTTTATTTATAAAGCACAATTTAAATAAACACAAAGGTTTCCAAAGTGCTGTACAGTAAAATAAACACAATAAAACATAATAAAAAGACAAAATACTACATAAAATCAACAACCTATGTGGTGTTAAAAGCCAAAGAAAAGAGGTGCGTTTTAAGAAGAGTTTTAAAATTAGACAGTGAGGAGGCCTGTCTAATGTGCAGCGGCAGTTCATTCCACAATTTTGGAGCTGCAACCGAAAACGCTCGGTCCCCTCTGAGCTTCAGCCTAGTTTTGGGAACCCTCAGGAGCCGCTGGTCAGCTGACCTGAGAGATCGGCTGGGTGTGTAGGGGTGCAGAAGCTCAGAGAGGTATGCTGGGGCAAGACCATTTAGAGATTTAAAAGCAAATAAAAGAATTTTAAAATAAATTCTAAAATGGACAGGTAGCCAGTGGAGTTAAGCTAAAATCGGTGAAATATGCTCAAACTTTCTTGTGCCAGTTAAAAGACGTGCAGCTGCATTCTGTACCAGTTGAAGACGTGCGATGGAGGACCCACTGACCCCCATATAAAGTGCATTGCAGTAATCTAGCCGAGTGGTCACAAAGGCATGAATTACTGTTTCAAAGTGCTGTCTCTGGAGAAAAGGTTTTACTTTTGCCAGCTGCCTTAACTGGAAGAAGCTTGTTTTCACCACAGCTTTAATTTGGCTGAAGTCATGTTGCTTGGCATACTCAGAAAAACACGTGGGCATACATCAATATGCTGTCGATTGATCCTGCAGACTAATTACAGTGCAGTTTGCAATTAAACACGTACAGAGTTTAATTATCGTGCAGTATGTCACCTGTAATCAATAACTGCCACTTGAAAGGTGCAGGCACTTATTTATTTCACAATTACAGTTCAGTTTTGGAGTTGGAATCACACAAATGCACTGCTCATTTGTCGACGCCATCGTGGCTGTCATTGACTTTATGTTGGAAATGCAAAAGGTCAAGGATTCAAGGATTATGGATTTGTGGTGGGCAGTGGGTAATACCCTGAAAGCTGATTGTGGCCGCCTCAGGCGGGCGTGGCTGTCTGTCAATGCCCGTAAATGAAGTTGATTAGGTGAGACTGCTGCTCTGTGGTCCCGTCTACCTCCTGCTCTGGACACTGTCCATATTGTCCCCCCCACCCAGCTCGTTCAACCCAAACACTGTGACTGCTTGACCTCTCAGAAATCTGACCCCGAGGCTCCTTGCTGCTCCCTCAGGCACCTGCCAACCTTTCACCCCTTCACTGGGTGAGCATCTGGAAGGTGAGGAGGGACAGACGAGGAGGCCAGGGTGGGCTGTTGTGAAGTATTGACATGGTAACAGATAGGACTGTGGCGCTGTCAGACTTCACAGAGATGGTCAGACTGTTTTTCTCTTTTCACAGATCAAATACCAACTCCCTCTCCCCCGCCTCATATTCTGTGTATGTCTGTTAGTATCTGGTCTGTCTTTTATTTCTTTCTTTAACTGTACACACACATCATGCAGGCTATGATGTATGCACAGCTGGTCTTGACAGAGCCGTCCAGGAAA
Source organism: Epinephelus moara (assembly GCF_006386435.1). Lineage (NCBI taxonomy): Eukaryota > Metazoa > Chordata > Actinopteri > Perciformes > Serranidae > Epinephelus > Epinephelus moara. Next base: position 22,335,065 of record NC_065527.1, read on the forward strand.
CGTGTGGTTTACGGATCCCCTGTTGACATACTGATTTGACTTGCCTTTCACTTTTCAGAGACCTGGAATTTTAACTGCACAGGGGCTATTGAGGTCCGACTCAGCATGTTTGACCACGGTGGAAAACCACTCAAAATATGCTGCCTCTTGACTGACTGACACACTGAGTGGATATGTCACATAATACATAAAGCTCAATCAAAAATCATGGTCTCTAACCACACGTGCAATGGTCCCACACCTGCTCACACCATTTGTTACAAAGAATTTTGTGTCATTAGTCTCGCTAAAATGCTATTCCACACCTCGGTTTTATGGAAACAATAATATCCTAGTTACAGACAAAGTGTACAGACATATATCTGAAGTTACGCCAGCCTTAAAGTTACACTTTAGGGCCAAAAGCTGTGTAATATACTTTGGTCCATTTCACACTCGTGATCCAAAAGACAGATTTTAGTGGTTCAAACCAGTGAACCATTACTTTAGGCATGGGCGGTTTATGAGACAGTGGGCCCCTGGGCACAGACATGCTGTAGGCCCCATCACCTCTCCTACAAGAGCAAGAAACACAAACTTTAAAGTTGTTTAGCTGTTGTTTGTTTTGGTTTTGCAACTCTATGTAGTTGTGTATTTCCCCTTTTGGTAGTCTTAATGAGTCTCTTTGCAGCAGTTTTGCATCTATTTGTTTTTTTTTTTAATGCCTCTTTGTTGACATTTAAAGTCTCTCCCAGGTAGGTACATGTCTCTTGGAGTGGCATTTTGTAGATGAAAGTGAGGGGGCCCCTGGCACTTCGGCCTTTCAGTAATCCATCCATGACTTTAGGTGCAGAATGAAACAGCTTCTAAAGAAAATGGATCCTAGTGGCGAAATGTAACTAAGTACATTTACTCACTGGAAAATTCTCCTACTTCTTCAGCTAGATAAACTCTTTAAAATCCCTCTTCGGTCAGCTGTAAAATGCATCATCACCAAGCTGAAAACAGCGCTGTATTTCTGACATCATGAAAAGCTGACTTATTTAGAGATACATGGTTCTCACAGGACAGCGATGCTACAAATATATGATGATCATAAACATGATGCATTGCTGTAGATTAAACCACCCAGCTATATATAAAGAAGTTAAAATGGGCACAACCTCAAACAGCAGTAAAATCTACATCAGTAAAATGCAGCATACACATTAATGCAGCAGAAAAATTCATCCAAAAACATTTTTACTGCACAATGACTACTCTTACTTTTTATACTTGAAGTACATCTTGCTGATAATATTTTCATACTTGTGGAGTAAACACAATAGTTCGGCACATAACCTAAGATAAAACCACAACTTGTAATTTTTACACCTCAGCTTTTGTGCAGATGAAACAAACAAAATGAAATGTGTTCATGACTGAGCTTTAAGGCCCAAATGCACTACACCAACATCAAAGAACTAGTGGCATCGAAGGCCGACACTTGCGTCCTCTCACGTCACCTGTTTCTCGGCCAAAATGTTGCACTTGAACACACTATAAAGACTGCTTGAGAGGAAATAACTCATACCAGTAGGCCCTAGAGATGCTGTTAGGCTAGCTGTGTCCCCCTGTTTCCAGTCTTGATGCGAAGCTAAGCTTCCCAGCTGCAGGCTGTAGCCTCATCTTTCAGGGCCTTGACACACTAAGCTGACTGGTGGCTATTGGTTAATGTTGGGCTGTTGGTGGGCATCTGTCGCCACAGTTTTTGCATTGTGTCACATACCTTTGGCACTAGTTGGCCCTTGTTGGCTCTTGTTGGCTTTTATTGGCCAATGCAGCATGTGGAATTGGCATCAGACCTGGCAGAGCCCGTGGGTGAAAGAAATCCCTCCAATTGGCAGTTCAGCTCAGTGCATGAGAAGAGAAACCAAAGTGAGGAAAGTAAACAAATGGCTAAAGTCAAGAGGGCGTGAGGTTGAAACAAACTTGTAATATTTAGTAAGAATATATTATTAGCTATTGAGCTCTTCTGCAGAAACAGTATGTAATTGTGTTTCTTGAATCTGTCCTGTTGGTCTTCTGGTTTCCTTTTATTAATGATGCTGCTATGGAAAGTTATTTCCTCTCATGCAGGTGGAGAACGTAGTTGGCAGTTGGCTGTAGTCTTTGCGGTGTGTTCAAGTGCAACTTTTTGGCTGAGATACAGATGACACGAGGGGACCCAACAGTCAGCCTTATAGTGACTAGTTCTTTACTGTTGGTTTGGTCTGTTTTGACCTGAACAGACAAACACGAGCGTGATATCAATCTTCTCATCAAACGGTTGGCAAGACAGCAAATAAACCTTTTCCCCAAAATGTCAAACTACTCCTATAATGTAGCCTTTGATGTCACATGGTGCTCTAATTGTCCTCTTGTGCACTGATGCAGTTTGATTTATACAATAAACTGCACAAGCAGCATTGCATAATACTCACTGCATCATTAAACAGAGAAAACAAAGTGCAGTACACAAATCCAATCCAGGAGGATATGCCACTGGAGTGTAAATGTTAAACTAAATTAGCCCCGTGTCGTCTCTTACAATTGCAGTGCACTAGGTTACAGTATGTGGCCATATGGGCTCTGTCTAGCATTACTGTCACCCCTCATTTATTATAGTGAGGGAAGATGGCCCCACTATGCCCCTCAAATCCTCTTAGCCAACATTTAGCTGATTGATTTTTTTCTTCCACCTCTATTCAGATTATCAATGTGATAAAAGCAGGAAGTTGTATATTATTAATGCTGTTCAGCCTCTTGGGTGGATGGATGGACGAGAAAGAGAAACATAAATGTTTCAGCAGCGGCCACGTCTGAAAGAATAATGTCAAGGCAACATTATTGAATTTAAAGGCAGAGCAAACTGAGTAAAAGAAATAAATGACGCACGTGTGATTCAATCCCCTCGGCAAATAACCTGTTACATATGGAGAGGAAGAAATTACGAGTCATCACCTCTTGTGGTGGTAATGTACAGGTTTGTGCTCATGAAGATTAACAATTAATATACTTTCTACAGCTATAAAGTGTAGCTGTCGTAAAATGAGCTTGCAGCAGAAACACATTGCATTCATTTATTTTTTTTATTTTTTTTTTAATTCCCCCCCTGCCTACTGAATTCCTACTGCAGACCTCCATCGCAGAGATCCACGGTAATAGCTTTCACTCAGCAGAATAGTTTTAAGCAGGTCCCCCATAAACAATGTATTCCACTTCAGGCTATAGAAACCACATAGCGGGGTTCAACAAACAAATCAGGTCTTTTGAACATGTGGTTTGGCTCCATGTTGTTTAAGACAGTTGGGTTAGCGGATTCCAACAGACTCTGTCCTATGTGTTCTCCAGATGGCACCGCACACTGTCTCTCACAGATTGTATATAGCTCTTAGATCCTTCATAAGTTCAGATGATTCCCTGCCCCCATCCTCTCCCACTGAACTATACTAAATGATGATCATGGAGATTATGTATTGGTAATTCCTGCCAGGTCTTTAAAAGAATGCCCATGCTGTGTGCTTAATACTCAGTGGAGGGATTATGCAGACCCCTACATGTGGTGTTGTGGCTGCATACCTCCAGTCAGACTAAACCCAATCTGTTACAGATTTGGACTAAAGAAGAGAGGTGCAGCAAGCACAAGGGGGCTGGGTGGAGGTCTGTGCTGTATTCAGGCTTTACTGTACATTCCACTTCTTCTATATCATGGAGGATCAGAGCTAAACCTCCCTTTGGAGGCAGTATTTTTATCTGTGTGTATTAAGACGTTAAAAAAAAAAAAAGAACCTTGGCTTGTGTCGAGGCTGTGTGCTTCATAATTTTTTTTTTCTTGATTCTCCTTTTTTTCTACATTTTTATTTTCCCTTTGTGGTCGAGGCAAACCCAAATCCCCCTTCAGTTTCCCCTTGAATGTTGGTCCAATTAAACACACATGTGGATTTTCATATTGAAGCTCATAAAAGGTAAACGCCGGCGATTTACATTACATTTACATAAGGAATGCTAAGTACCTACACATGTCAGGTGTTAATATCTCTATCAAAAGCAGATGGTCATCACTATTCATTGTTCTTATTCAAGGTGTTTCTTTGAGCAACAATCTCCTGGGCACGGGTCTGTTTTCTATTTAGGATTGTAATTAGCCAATAGGTGGCATCCTTTGCACTTTTTCAAACTAAACTCAGCAAATGTTATATAGAGTGCATCAGAGGTCATGTACGACAAGTATCTGCTATTATGTGAACTTTTTATTGCATGTGTGTAAACAATAAAGTTTGATTCATGGTCACTCCTATACAGCCCCTCATACACAGAAATGTATACACATATATATGAGACCATTTGGCAGGAAATGCTTTTTTGTAGAGTTCAAAACTTGGCATGAATTTGTCTAGTTTAACTTTATGATGGTCGTCGAGTTCGGCCAACATGTGTAAAGTTCTGTGTGCTGTTATACGAATAATTTATTATCCTGGCTATCAGTGATATATATATATGTGGTTGTAGTTAAAGTGGAACTACACATATTTTTTGCTTTAAATTATCAATATAAAGTAAACTTTGACTGCACAGTGTAATGGCTATAGAATAATCACACCATTAGCATTTCGACTGGTTCCTTATAAGCCTTGTTTTCACTGTGCAATGCTGTCTGCCATCACGTATGATCCATCCATCCATTTTCGTAACCGCTTATCCTCTTGAGGGTCGCGGGGGGGCTGGAGCCTATCCCAGCTGACACTGGGTGAGGCAGGGTACACCCTGGACAGGTCGCCAGACTATCGCAGGGCTGACACATAGAGACACACAACCATTCATACTCACATTCACACCTACGGACAATTTAGAGTCACCAATTAACCTGCATGTCTTTGGACTGTGGGAGGAAGTGGGAGTACCTGGAGAAAACCCACGCTGACATGGGGATAACATGCAAACTCCACACAGAAGGGTTCCCTCACCTGGGATCAAACCAGTACCCTCTTGCCATGAGGCGACAGTGCTAACCACCACTAATATAGTTTAATTTAAGTTTAATATAGTTTAATTATATTTATTTTATCAATGATTCTAAATTTGTACTATTGTTGCATAGCATCTTTTAGAACCATTGCCGGACACATTTGGTGCCCTAGGAAAGCCTCCCCTGGATTTGGGTGTCCCCCTCTGAGTTGTGTAGGGTGTGGTGTAGGTTTGCATGTAGACAGTAGGGACATGTCAATACCAATATCCTGGGAGGATCGCTTTGTCCCCATTTTAGCAGATCTGAGCTCGTATTGATTCCATTATACACTTTAAATACCAGATGCCTCTTAGTCCAGGGCTCTGCTGGAACTGTCCTTACATTCTACATGTGCTTTTATTTATCTGTATATGTATATATGTATGCATGTATGTATTTATGCATATATATGTATACATGTGTGATGTGTATATATATATTTTTATATAATATATTAATTAATATATAACTTTTTATCTTTATATTTTTATATTTGTAAGTGTATGATGGCAATTTGGGGCTGGGAGAAAGCACAGTTTCGTTCCCATGTACTCTGTATGTGTAAATGACAATAAAGGTGAACTTGGCTTGATTCAGTACAGGACAGCGCATTTTATTTTCAGCACATATTATGCCTTATCAGAAGTTTTCAGCTAGTGTCAGTATTTCACCTCCAATGAAGAGCTGCATAAATTTTCATCCAGAGAGACTCCCAAACAGGGCTCTGTGTCTGTCAGACAACCTGAGGGGGACACTACCATATGAGCAGAGCATTACCGTAATGCACGGCAGTCTATAGGACAGGAAGATTTTTTTCTTGAAACATTATGACTTTACTCATTAAGTAACAAGTTTATTTTCATAATATTACAACTTATTCTTGACTTTTCAGTGAGCACAGATATTTAGATTTTGTTTTGAATGTGCATTACTTTCAAACATGAACAGAAATCTTGCTAAAACACATATGAACTAAAGTTTAGGGGTTTATGAATTAAATAAAATGATGTGAACAGGTGCCACTTGCACATTAAAGAGGTCACTACAACACGTTATATTTTTATATTTTGAATTGTTACCTGCAGCCTGAATTTTGTGTTGTTGTTTTTTACACAAATAAAGACATTTACACCATAAATTGGTGCATGAAATTTCACCAGGACATATGAAACAAAGTGTTTGTCACTCAAAACCTTCTGGGGGATGACACCCAAACTCCCATCTATGTATTCCCACCAATGTGAAATAAAACTTACGCACTTGGGATGGCGTCCTGCCTATGTCACCCATAGGAAGAACCGCCACTTTTTATATCATACAGAGTAACTTTCAAAAGTGTAATTAAATAAATCACAGTAAGCAAAGCCAGAAACTGTACAGTTAAAGGGGAATGTAATAACAAAAAAAGGGCAGGTGGTATATACTTTAAAGACCCATAAAAGTAAGAAATCCATAAAAGCAAATCTGTAAGAGTTTTAGGAAGAGATTCGGGAAAGGATGCCAATTTTTAACAGCACATTTCAAAATTTATGTCTGCCAATATCTTATAAAGGAGAACTTTTTTTGTATGAAAAATGGGTATTTTCCAAATAAAACTACTACAAAAGCTGCAATGTGTTGAGATGAGGTTGGGGATATCACTGGTGTTCTGCTATGTCCTGCTGCACCCTAGTGGTGGAATAATGGTGACGCTCCATCCTCTCAGAGAAGTAGGTGATTATGTACGGTTGATAGATTCGAATTAAACAGAAACAACAACAAAAGGAAACAGGAGGTGATTTTGTAATTTAAACAATTTGCATTTATTCAGTGTTTATTTCCTTAATCCATTTTTCTTTTGCAAATATTCTGCCAGCAGGTGAAGTTTACATGGATTTAGCCTGCTAATCATTTCATAAGAAGCACTGCTCATTAACTTACAATCAAGCAAGGTTAAAAAAAACAAACAAAAAAAAAACAATCTAAAGTATTGTTTGCTAGAAAACAACTTTTAACCGTCAGCCAATGAATCAATGCTGTTATCAGTCAAACCACACACGCACCCATGCGCAAAGGGAAGCAAACACACACATGCTCGCACACACACATCTGAGTCATGTATTTGAAATACAAAACAGCAATGCACAAACAAAACCGCGGAAACTAGTGATTAGCTGTGCAGTGGAGGTATAATTGGAGCTTCTAATTACAGTATTGCCTCATTGTTCCTCTCTATCTCTAATTTACCACATTTACATCCCAGAAAAACAATAACTTTGGTTGGGATCATAATGGGTGAATGACTGGAAAGTGTTCAGCGACAGCAAAGAAATCTGTGTGGTTAAACACAAGTTATAGATGCAATAAAATAGACGAGGCCTTTGTCTTTACTCTCATAGTGTTCATATCTCTTAAACATAAGCTCTTAACATTGAGGGCATGAATTAACAGTAAAAGCTTCTACAGCAAGGACGACATTGTATGGTGCTGCATCTACATAAGCTTTATAAATGTATGCAATTTAGCTTGGCTATAAGTGCAAGCATCAAAGATATAATTACATATTAAGTGCTGGATACACCAGACACTACTTAAGCAATAACTCTTGCAAAACTGCATATAACAAAAATGTAAGAAACTTAATTACATTGCATATTTGTTGCTATAGAAACGTTTTCTTATACAAAGAAACTCAAATACAAAACAAAATCGCTGAGATGTCTAACTTTTCGCTCTAGCTGAGTAAATACTTCACAATTACCAATTACATTCCAAATTACCATATGACCTCAGATCAGCTGTCAGTTGTTATTTAAATTAGAGACACGGGGTTGGATGGTTACCCTTCTGACTGGGGTCTGATCCGCATTGCGATTGGCTACCAGCTCCTGCAGCTGCAGCGCCCCACCACCAATGAAACAGAAAGCCGGGCACACAGGGCCGGAGCAATCCACATGACCCTCCCACAGGGGCCGCAGAGAGTGGGCATCGTAGAAGGTGACGCGACCCTTCTCAAAGTCAAGGCACACACCGAGCCGGGGCGGCAGCGGGTAGGTGAGGCCTGCGGGTGAGGAGGGGCCGTTGCCGTTGGTGATGGGGTCTCGGTTACCGTTCCCATGGTTACTGTGGTGGTGGTGGTTGTTGTGCTGGGGCAGGTAGATCTTACCCATCCCCATAGTCAGGAAGCAGAATGGTGGAGCAGAGTCCAGAGCATCCTCCGCTCCGCTGTCATGACCGCTGTCTGGGTCGTAGCTGGAGGGAGACAGCAGTTTGAAAAATGAGAATGTGAACAATTATTATTGTTGAGTCATCTTCTTATTTATAACTTTTATAACATACAGTGGCAGATGAAATATTCAGATCCTTTCGTAAAGTAACAGTGCTAATACGACTGCATTCAAAATCCTATTTAAAGGTCCAGTGTGTAGGATTAAGGGGAATACTGTAGTTCATAACCTGGAGGTCAGGCCTCCTTTAAAGGGTCAGAGGATAATTCTTAGGGGCTGTGAGATGGTTATTAAGGCAGGAAAAAAAAAATACAGATATTTGCGTTCTGTTTTTTTTCCACTTCAGACTGAATCTTTGGGCCTATACTTGCTGTTTACATGAAACCATCGGAAAAGTTTAGAGATGACATGTATTTCTGACGGAGCTGCTAACAACACGGTTGGTTGGTCCACACAAATTTCTCTACCTTTTGGCGGCCACATTTTTTGCCCTTGGAAGCTGCTGAGTGTATGTGTATGAAAGTGTGTGTTAGTGTTCATGCCTATTGACTAAAAGATTGGTTATCAGCCAAAGGACAGCTGATTAAGTATTGATACATACACCGTATGAACCTGTAGTTGAAGGGAGACATCATGGGACTACTGACAAGTGTTAAAGAAGTTGTGTGTGATTGCATGAACACATGGGATGTATGCGCATACATGGTCGCTGCTATTGCGAATTTTCAGTTTCAGTTCAAAAACAAGCTGTGTCACATTTTGTGCCTCTGTCTCTACCTTCAGCCACATTCCCACTTCCTCAAACCCATCCATTGCCATTTTCTCCCCGTCCACCAGATGCCCTCTGACCTTCTCTCCTGTCCCATGGGCTGACCTTCACGCCCACTCACTCACCGGCTTTGTATTTCCCCTTATAAGCCAAGTGGTACACTGCCAGCTTGCTAAATTGCCTCATGGGTTTGCTTGCCAGCCTCTGTCATGTGAAATCTGTTACCTGAGACATGTAATCTTCCTGTTTTTGAACCTTGCCTGATCTATTTGGATTTAGGATTTTTTTTGGATTGCTTGCCCAGTTTTGACCATTGGCTGGCTCGTCTATCTTCAACTCCTTGTACCTTCATCTGGTCAATAAATTTCTGAATTGCCTGCATTGTCTGCATTTGGGTACAATCCCTTTTGCCTCACACTCACCAACTGTGACAAAATTACATTTCATCCAATCTTTTTTATGTAAAACCTTAACCTGAAAAGCAACAAGCAGCTATTACCTAAAAGTTGTAGAGTAAAAACTGGATTTTTGGAGAAATAGACATACCCAAGAAAAATACCTCAAAACTATAAACCGTATAGAGTAAATGTACATAGTTACTCTCCATCTCAGATTACAAACTATCATTTTGTATTCCAGCTACTCACCGGGGACTGGCCATGTCCTGTGGAAGGTGAAACCACTCCTGTAGTTTAGATTCCAGTCCAACTCCCACCTGGTCAAAAAAGAAAAAGCAATCAATTTGTAATGACATAAAAAAAAATTCTCGTAGCAAATTTTCACATCACCGATTGATCTAGTTTTCTCTTTCCTCATTTGATTAGTGTGTGTGAACCAGAAATACAAGCATCTTTACCAGATGGTAGCACTTTCTCTGCTTCTTATTTTCAATACAATCTCAGTAACAAATAGTAGTGATCATCAGCCTCACACCTGTAATCACAGCTGGGGATTTCTTAATTTTTAACAGGGGGGACTGACACTATCCCCATCCCGGCCAATGTCTCACCCTATGATTCAGTGATTCTGGGCCATAAAAAATATTTAACTTTCTGTGCCCTCAGTTTGCATTTACATGGGTATGTTCAGAAGATGCTCTGACATTGCCACTTTTAATAATCGTCAAGGTATCGTAACATATGATGAGACATACTGGTTTTCAACCGCCCGTGGGGAGGGTGAACATGTAAGAGTCTGTCCATTCTTGGTTAAAAGCTCTGTTTTCAATATCAACTTTTTTCTCTTCAGAAAACACCACGTCAAATTACTTTTCTCTGACTCATTTGTGTGTGTGGGTATGTTCTGAATTGAATACTTTTTCTTTTTACTTTTAGTAGGTACTGCATCGGCCCTTATAGGGTATGTACTGGTGCATGCAGTATGCACACAATCGGCATCTACTACTTTCTCATAACACTGTGCCCTTAACTTTGACCAGGTATCTCATATATCCTTTACCTTGTATATAAAACAAAACGCTGTTCACTGAGTTCACCAGAGGCAGAGGTCAAGTTTTAACTTTTAAGTTATCACTGCATACAGTGTAGATTCTGATATATATATATTTTTTCAAAGATATTTTTTGGGCGTTTTTGCCTTTAATTGATAGGACAGCTTAAGCATGAAGGGGGGGGGGAGAGAGAGAGAGGGAAGGACATGCAGCAAAGGTCCACAGGCTGGAGTTGAACCCGGGCCGCTGCGGCAACAGCCTTGTACATGGGGCGCCTGCTCTACCACCACCGACGCCCCTGATTCTGATATATTTACAACAGTTAAATTACATATGCGTTTGTCTGTCATTTTTATTTTTCATAGTTATGTCCTTTTGTTGTTGGTGATCTTCATTATTATTCTGCTCGCTTAAACTATTAATATTCCTGTTATTACCATTCGACTGGTCATCAGTCACTTGAATGTGCTGTCAGCCATCATTGCGACTTCTGCCAACTGTCAATCAGCTGTCAATCAGTTGTCACTTAGCTGTCAACGAGTTGTCTCAAATAGCTGTCAAGCCGTAATCAATGTGACGTATCTTTTGCTATGCAGAGGTCTGTAGATCAGAATAGCCAGAAAAGCATGCTGGCTTGCACACTGCAAAATGCAGTAGAACATCCTGGTAGTTTTGGCTGTATTTGACATACTAGTACTGGGACATACCAAATCTTTTTCTGGTATTCTATATAGTATAGTAGTATGGATATTGGAACGCACAGTGTGTCGCACTCACTCGGTTTGCAATGCTTATCAGAATGCAAAGATTTGATTGGCTATCATCATGTGAGATGATTTGACGAGTGCCTTTGGTTGGTGAGTTTCCTGGCTGCCAAACCAGTATTACAGATGCTGTGCCTGTTATATAAATTATTGCTTGTAGGTTTGGGTCTGGACAGGACAGTGTCTGGGTGGAGAGGGATTGCAGTTTAACAACCAACCACATAACAACCACATTTATACATACTTCTCACATTGCAAAGCTGTTGAAAATCAGCAAAGTATCTCTTTAAATGTGAATATTATCTGGTTTATTTAATCCATCATGAAAGTAAACTGAATATCCTCAAGTTGTGGCAAAACTGACAAAACAGGACATTTGCGGACGTCATCTCAGGCTTTGAAACACTGATTGGCATTTTTCACCATTTTATGACATTTTACAGACCAAACAACTAATCGATTAATTGACAATGAAAATAATTATTAGTTGCAGCCTGAGCATGGTGCACTAATAGTATAAAGTATTCATAAAATAAAATATGTAATATGTACTACTAGAATTCACTCACCTTCACTAGGTAAGACCCAGGCTCCACTGAGCATGCCCAGTAATGCCGTCCCTGTGTAATAGCCACATCCCCCACCAGAAGGTCAGAGGTCAGGTGACAGGAAGTGAGGGCGTGGTCAGCAGCCTGCAGCAGAGAGAGACCAGGGACACTGCGAGCACAACGTTGCTCTTTACTGACCACCAACCGGTCGGCATGGAGACCCCAGCGAGAGTCCAGGTAGAAGTTGAGCACTAGGAGGAGACGGGAAGAGAGGAAACAGCAGAGAAGAGGCAAGGGAGAGGAAAATAAGTACATGTGAGGTTATAGGAAGGACAAAGGGAGAGGTGCATTCAAAACTGACATATAGGAGTTTTAGTAGCAGCAAGAGAAGCTTAGGAGGCGACAGAGGGAAAGTGGTACAGATTTACAGTCAGAAAGCAGCACTGAGAAGAGAAATGAGGAGAATACGAAGCAACTGAGAGGAGAGACGAGAGGGAGAGGAACAGAGAGCAGGCATGCACCTCCTCCCAGCAGCACTGGAAAAGAAAAGGACACTCATCTATAAATTGATGACTCAGGGAGTAAAATACAGAAGGTATCACAAAGAAGCTCTTGCTGTGGGGAGTGCAGATTTTTTCAAAGGAATTACAATTTACAGAGGGAACATGTGCAATAGCAGGGAGGAAAAAACACCCTATGGGGACACAAGGAATTCACCAATCACTCAACTCGACCGCTAAAAAGCCCCGGATCTGGATCCGATCCATGTTGTTAAGCCTCACGTCTTAACAAACTGCAAACCTCACCAGCGCTCGGACATATCCCGTTATAGGAGGTAGAGTGGGAGGCAGAGGGGTGAGTGGGTGTCTAGATGGGGGTGGAAGAACAGAGGATGCATGGGATGACCACAAAGAGAAAGAGGAGAAGAGTATGGGGGCTGAGAGGGGTGGTCAAGAGATATGAATGCACTTCTTACGTTTGGTAGGAGGTATGTAGGTTGGCAGCGTGGAAGTAGCGCAGGAGAGGATGACAAGTACAGAGCTGTGAAATGGAAATAATACATGAGAGAAAGATGAAGTAATAAAGTGAAGATGTGATGAAAGTGGAGAAAGTGGTGAAGAAAAAATTGGGAATAAAAGAAGATGGGAATGGGCAGAAAAGAAAGAGAATGAATTATTAACCGCTCATCATGGTAACCATCACGTATGCTTTTAAATAATAGCATGTGTGAAGAGATGAATGGCTCCTGGGTGACAGCAACTACAGCCTGCTGTGTGGATATAATGAGATTTTTTTTTGTAGCTGTCACACATGTGTCACTGATTTAAATGGCTCTAAGACATTAACCAAAAATAGTAGAAAGGCATAGTTGGGTGGAGGACATGTATAAAAGAAACGTTCTGGACACTTAATGCAGGCGGGGATGATGCTTCTGACATCCTCTTCTTTAGCACAGAACAAGTTAAAGGAATACTTCACCCACAAAGTGACCATTGTTATAGGAGTTACTCATCCCATGTTGACTTTATGGCATACTTTCTTGGTAAACAAAGAATCCAAAAACAGAAAATCAAGGGCAAAACTATCCCTTTACAAACTCTCACACAATTCGTGCACTATAATCCAAGTCTCATTTATCCAGCTCTGTCCTCAGTATATGATATAAATATATTATATAAATAAAGTATATTATACATTACAAGTTATCCACATTCAAAAGAAATAAATTACTTCACAACATTACTGTCTGTACTGAGTAATGCAGTACTGATTACAAGACAATTGTGTTTGTGTCAGAGGGCCATGAGCACAGAAAGCTCCAGTTCAATGCAGTTCATTACAAATCCAGTGGTGGGCAGTATTGTACAGGCTCTACTCCAGAGAGCAGCTCTGGCCCATTGATGCTTTCACATGCAGTGGTTAACACCGTGTATTGTAATATCACCTGCTTCTGTTAATAATAGTGTGATGATATAGAGCAATTAAATGGTTTCTAAGAAATGGGATGAGCAGCCAGATAAAAGATCAAAGTCTGATAAACAATGAGACAGGAATCAGTATTTCTACTTGTAAGCTTATTATATGAAACACAGTAGACAAATACTGAGTTAAGCACAACAAGCGGATTGGCGTGCGAGTCAGTCAAGTGCAAATGAAGACCCATCTTCATGTTCCCAATGTGCCCATCAGCTACAACAACTGACCAGAGTGGGAGTTGCGTATAAGAAGGGGACGTGTGTCGGCCTTGCTCTGCAGTTGTATGGCATGTAAATGGAAACACATCCAACATGCTAACAGACATTCAACAGCATCATGCTTTTCAGCAGCCTTTAGATGCCAAAGCAAAGCGGGATACATTAAAGATGCTGGAGGCATTACCGAGATGTGCCGATAACCGGCATCCTTGTATGATGTATCTAAAACCCTTGGGGGATATTTTTGCTGGTGGCACACACTGGCAGAAGTGGCACAGTGATGACGAATAAAACATTAAATAAAGAAATAGGCCTACTTTATTTTGGGTGGTAACACATAACGGGACATAGTAGATGTAATAATTTTACCTAAAATCATATTTGTAACACGCTATATGACTTTGTTACTGCTAAACTGTAATATATTACTGTAACATGTTTCTTTTGTAAGCAGAAGTGTTTTAAATACTAAGGTTTTAGCAAAAACTGTAAGAATATCAGCCTTTTTCTTAGATTCTTCTTTCTCCATGGAGGCATGCAAAAAAAAGCTTTCTTCATCCATTCAGCGTAACATGGGGTGAGTAATGCTTTGCAGATAAAGTATTCCTTTAAAGGATAATCCCAGTTTAATGCTAGTTAAGTCTTATTTTCATAGATTTGGCCATCTTTCCTCACAGTAAAGATAAGATTGTAATCACAAAGTTCATTGTTGAGATCTGGGGAAAAAAAGTCCAATGAGGCATGTTTCTGATGAGGTCATTTCTGCGAGGGTACGATGATGTACATTTTTGTGATCACCACCTTCGTAAACCTCAAAAACTGCTATCTACTATCTTGATAATGCTCAAACACACCTTATAATCTGTTTGTTCCTAAAGATCTACTCCCTAACTTTGTTATATCGCCCTCAAATTCCACAGAATTACCAAACCAGGGCAGAGTTTGACACCTTTTTACACTTTTGAGTGCAGTCTCCCTGTAGCAAAGTCAAAGTGTCTCTGTTAACTTGTTACTGGGGACAGCCAAAAAGCTGTGTGTGTGCTCTTACCTGGTGCGGGCGGGGTGTGCAGGTACACCTCCTCACTGTACTCCCCGTAGCCCGCCTTGTTGCAGCCTCTCACCCGCAGCACGTACACGCTATCCATCTCCAACCTGTCAATAACAGCGCTGGTCCCACTCACTTCATCCAATCGCTGCCAGCCCCAACGAGCGGCAGCCAATCCTCCTCTGATCCCGCCTCTAGAGGCTCCTCCTGGCACCACACCCCGACGGCGATACTCAACAGAGAAGTGCCAAGCGGGTGCAGACTCTTGGGGCAGTCGCCAGCACAGGAAGAGTTGGTCGTAGGCCAGGGTGCGCTGGGTATCGATCACTGGAGCCAGGGGAGCTGAGACAAACAGGGTTTTAATGTACATGAATAAGCAAAATTCAGGAGTTCACCATGTTATAATTGTACTAACACCTTCACCTCCATTACTGGCTAACATTCACTTACGAATATTTTATGGTATATCTGCTTCATTCAGGCCCGCATGAAGTGCGCCAAGCTTTGAAGCCAGTTTTCATAGTGGCCAAACAGTGGAATTACTACTTCGAACTCATCACATGATGCCACTGGGCCCAAAAAGATTTTTTAAGTGCAGACTTCCCTCTTCTCAGCCGAGGGAAGTCTTTAGTGCGCTTGCTCCATGGGCCCAATGACATGATGTGGAAGCGGTGCTGATCATGGTAATGTGGTAATTTTAGATACGGCAGATGAACAACTTTGGCTTCATGCGCCACTGAGCAACTTTCATAGAAATAAACAGTGTCCCTCCGCCCTTATCGCGTTCCCCTCCACTATCTCCACTCCAACCCTTTCCCTTCCTCCCATAACTCCCCTTCTCACCCTGGATGAAGTTCAACTCTGTCAGGAGTTTGAGTTCTTTGGAGACGTCCAGCTGGAAGTGTCTGAAGGATGGATCAGCAGCCAGAGTGAAATGCTGCAGATTCTCAATTGCTGTGCTGAACCTGGTGCAGTAAAAAGACAAGGGAAAGAAACGTTAGGGGAATAAAGGGGGAGCAGCGTTTACAGGATGCCTCCATCTAGATGGGTGGGAGGGTTAGGCAGACTGATAAGGAAAGACGGGGGGGGGTGCATGATAATTCTGCCCAGTTCAGACCACAGATTTGCGACGAGACAAGCTTACACTTGCAATAACTTGCAACGCGCCGGTCTGCGGCTTCTTAAAACCTGCCATTTTACACCAATGTGACGAGATGAGACGGTGTATTGTTTCCATAGCAACATCTGTACGTCTGCTCTGATTTCCAATTTTTAGGTTTATTTTGAAGCTGAATACAATTTGTAGCTCATTTAATATGAATAAGGACAGAAACAGTGAGATACTTGCTGAAGTTGGCAAAAACATAATAAAACAACCTAAACTTCAGATGGATTGTATTCATAATTAATATGCCACAATAATTATAAATAACCAGCACAGATTATCTGTCAATAAATATATATATATGTGTGTGACTGTTGTCAGAGAATGCCGCAGCAAGCAAACACGCCATCTGTGGACAGTTTGTAACTTACTTGGCCAGCTGTCTTAGATGTAAGTCAATTTTCGGTTGAAACAGGTGATGTTGTGAAACAACTGGGCACTGTAGTTTTTAGCAAATGTTACTTAAACAGAAGTGTGCATTTCTTGGGGGCTATATTCAGATGCGGATTAATACACATTTGGTGAAACCTGTTCTCATGACAAAAAGTCCCACAAGCAAACTAAGCAAGACAGGCAGAACAACGATAAGATCAATCAGGTCTCTGATAGAGCTCGATGCCAAAGATAAACAATAGGCAAACCTGTTATGAGTCTGGCGAGCAGCCTGCACAAAGCAGGGTTGGTCGGTTTCTTTCAACAGCTCCTGGGTAAACGCCATGAGCCCTGCATGTTCCATCAAACCCCGTCTCTCCGCCACTTGAGCAGCCAACGCCTCGCCTCGTTTTTTTCGCGCCGCCTCCAGAGCCTGGGTGAGCGAAGCGTGACGCTCGGCGAGAGCAGCCGTCAGATCCCTGATGCTCTGAGCCAGCTGCTCTCTGGCCGACACACTATTTACCTGGTGATAAAAAACACAGACAGACAACTTCAAACATTTGGAAACATCCAGCTGATGCTAGCCTGTAAGTAAGTTGAATCAGAAGGCCTTTCATCCAAACAGTTTTGCCGCAACATTCAAAGTACAATTGAGCCTGTAAATGAGCCTGTGTCTTTGCATGTCGCAGATTCCAATAAGAGTAACATAATGGACAGATTACTGCTGTGCACTCCATAACATTAGGATATATTACAGTTTGTCAGCTGGTTTGTACTAATTTCTTTATCTGCACAGAATAAATCTTAAAAAAATGCGGCTTTAACCTTTCAAACACATTTAAACCTCTGCAAACATCTCCGATACTCAACAAGACTTGTTCTACATGGCTGCACCTTGTTGCAGTACGAACAGACAGTACTGTGTAAAAGTTGGATGCTGAGGTAGACTGTTGTAGCTCTTTATGGAATGAGTCAGATCGCTTTAATAGGACGTAAAAAAAAAAAATTCGTTTTTTAAGCCACACAGTTACGTCACACGCACTTCCCCACCCATTCACACCATGGTTACATTTTGCGACCATGGAGCACCACTACTTGCAAATATTGTTAATATATGAACTGAAGAGTGGTTAGTTTGTTTCCCGCCCTCCGTGTATAACGGTGTCCCTGAAATGGTTTAACTGTGTCTAACTGCTGACAGGAAGCTTCAAATTCAAAGCAGAAACATCAACACTGCCGGCCCAAGATAAGCTGGGTGCTTCAGAATAAAAGCACCAGTGGTTCCACTTCGATTTATTTCATTGTTAGCGTACTTTACTAACTTTTGTCTAACAGTACGTCATTGAACTTTGTTGGAACCATACTTGATTTGACTTTACTATAACAATACTTTAATGTTATCATAATAGTACTTTAGTCAACTTTATTATAACAGTGCTTTATTTAACTTAATTATAACAGTAGTCAGTTTCATTGTAAGTACATAATGTGATCAATGCAATAATAAAGATTTAAAATTCCCTATATATAATTACAGCTACATATGTGTTATAAACAATATTAATTGTATTTATACTGCGTACAAATGCTAAATATGGGAATGTTTTCAGCAAATTTCTAACAGTAATCTTTTAAGTCAACTTTCCACAGTTGTGAGTTTACAAAGTAAAGTGTGAGCAAACATGAGTTGGCTGTCTGTCAAGGAAGCTGCTAAAAAATGAAAAGAAAATCAACCGACAGAAACCTCAACAGTTTTATGGTTTTTTGTTGCTGACTGGTGTTAATTCCATGTTCAGCAACATTTTGTCAGCCCAAAGTATTAATCACCTCAGTCTGAGTGATGGAACTCTCCAGCTGGGTAATCTGAGCCAGAACTGTGTCCTGGTTGGACAGAATGTAGTTCATCTCCTTCGTAATCTTCTCCTGTCAAACAAACAGCAGAAACACAACATACACACAACGAGCGCCAGGCGGCTTAATTGTTACACACAGCCTCTACATTACTACACCACTGTATGCTGCTTGTCTCTGATACACTGAAAGCTGCTTTTTAACATTTTGAAATAAGGCATGTTTTCAATGTCACTGCATCAGTTCACTATATAAAATATCAAAATGTAGCACAGCAATTAAACTTTAAGTGCTACAGAAGCAAATATCAAGCATGCATACTGCTGAATAAACACAATCTAATTAAAAAATTGAGATATTGTCTTTTACTAACATAAAACTATAACTGTAAATAATGTAAACCCACTAATGTATGTAGCTTTGAATGATAAGCATGAAACAAAGATTTTGGTTTAAAAAATGATCATTTGTATGTTGGGATTTAAAGGCCCAGTGTTTAGGATTTAGGGGGATGCACTGGCAGAAATATCTACGGAGGGAGCTGGTTCTTGTCCATTGAGATCGGTATAGTCCTACAGTAGCTCAGAATGGACAAACCAAACGGTGGCCACTGTAGTTTGCAGCCCCTCTGTGACAAGCAGCATAAAAATAAAAAAAAAACACTGATTATTTTTAAAATGTGAAACTGCTTTATTCAGTGTTTTTGCCACTTTAAATCACTGGGTCTGTGTGTTTTGGAGAGGAGGAGACCTCTGTGGATAATTCAGCTCCCTCTTAAAAAAACCCTGAATGATGAGCACTGAAGGAATTCTGACCCGGAGAAGTTTCAGTTGTGATCTGCAATTCTCACCACTAGATGACACTAAACCCCCGAAATCTTACACACTATTCCTTTAAATTTTAAGTGTACCTTGGAGAGCTATTCTGTGTATTGAACCTTTCATTTTGAAGGACATTTAGAGAAACCCAGTCAGATTCAGAGTCGTACCTTCAGGGCTTGGTATGCGTGGGCCACTGGCAGGATTTTGTGTCCGGTGTGGATGCGACGCAGTTTGCAGAGAGGGCAGAGCAGCCGCTGACAGGACCTACAATAAAACTGTAGCTTTTCCTGGTCATGTTCTGGGCAGGTCAGAACCTGAGGACAAGAGCCAAATTAAATAGATATAGATCTTGAATAATGTGGCCCAGATCTGATCTAAGAATATCAGAATCGCAATGTTAGTTTTGCATACAAGGACCACTGTCTAATGATGAACCCTTTAAAGGGCTTTACAGGTTGAAACAAATGTTTTTTTTATGTTAAATGCATATTTTCCGAAGCTTTATTGATCAGTTTTAAGCCATTAGCTGGGAAGCAAATGGACCAAATACATCTATTAACAGCTTCATACATTAAACACTTAAAAGTTAATTCTCATCTATAAGTACACTTTCTTAATAGCTTACTGTTTTTTACAGCTGCATTAGAGAGTGAGATATCCATGAATATTTATTA
The DNA here is from genome assembly GCF_006386435.1 of Epinephelus moara. Classification (NCBI taxonomy): domain Eukaryota; kingdom Metazoa; phylum Chordata; class Actinopteri; order Perciformes; family Serranidae; genus Epinephelus; species Epinephelus moara. Next base: position 22,354,930 of record NC_065527.1, read on the forward strand.
AAACATTACTAACATTTATAAGTGCATTATTAACTCATAGAAAGGATCACAACACAATCAAGGAAATGTTTTCACAACCTAGCAACCTCAAAGTTGTTTTATAATTGGCTTATAATAACTACTAACTAAAACAATACCTGCATTCGATCCTTTTTTTACCCAGATATATAAAAAAAAAAAGACTATTTACATGGAAAATCCTAAATCCTAAAGATGCCACCAAAATATTAAAAAGTAGGCTATACTACACAACACACCTGTGACATCTGATAAAAGTAAATGCACAAAATGTGGAGGGATTATTTCAGACGAGGTATACTGTTGGTAACTGCATCATGTTAAGGGTACTGATGTACGGTTACAGGTATTGTACCTTTTTAAAAATTCAAAGTAACAAGGCATGACTACTTAATTTACAAATGGTCATTTACTGTGTGAGGTATTCCTTTAATCTTTGTCAATATAATATGGTGAAGTTTGCAATATCTTATTATTACATTTGTAAATAGATAGAAAGTTTCCCAATGTCTCACCTTTGGTCTGAAGTTGAGTGTAGGCTGGATATGTTCATGTTGTGCCCGTGGCGTCCCCCACGGGTGATACAGCTTGAAACACTCGTTACAAAAATTGGCCCTGCAGTCAGCGCAGCCCTTGGTGGCCTCCAGAGCTTGAGGAGGCTTACAAAACTGACACATGACAGCCACACTGCCCAGACTCACTGTGTGTCTGTACCTGGAGGGGGTGGGGAGGGAATCATGGACAAGAGCAAAATTCTAATCAGATACAAATGACTTTTGTGAAAACTTCTAAAATGAGAGGGTAAAAGGCCAATTGTGAGAGAGTGAGACAAACAGTATTGAATAAGTGATAAATTGAGCACAAAGCCACTGGACTATGGAGGCACACAGTCAGCTGTAGTAGCTACAGTGTGTTGCAGTGCACACTCTGCAGGATTCTTCAACAGCTTAGTTGCTGCTGCAATCAAAATTGGACATGTTCCCACACCTTCTGTTCCTTCTGTGTGTGTGTGTGTGTGTGTGTGTGTGTGTGTGTGTGTGTGTGTGTGTGTGTGTNGTGTGTGTGTGTGTGTGTGTGTGTGTGTGTGTGTGTGTGTGTGTGTGTGTGTGTGTGTGTGTGTGTGTGTGTGTGTGTGTGTGTGTGTGTGAGAGTGAGTGTGGTACCTACCTCTCCACTATACGCTCCAGGGTGAGGTTGCGCAGACATTCAGTGAGGCCCTTCTCTCCCAGCTCCACATCTCGGCCACAGGGGACACAAGGGAACATCATTACCAGAGGCGGGCCCTCCTTGCGGCGTCGCCCTGGATACGTCCCATATCCTGGAGACCGGGGCATAGATGGCGACGGTGGGTGGGGACCTAAAACCAAGAAGAAAAGCCAGTTACGAACAGAGGGAGACAGAAAACAGAAGGATCTCTTCTCTGAACATAAATACTGCATGATGAAATCAATGGGAGGTTTAGGAGTAATCACAAGATTTACATGTCAAAATGAAATCCAAAACACTCACATCAAAAAGCCTCCAAGCGATCTTTAAAGAAGAATCTTTTATCCACACAAAACATAGATATCCCCCTCGACAGATTAAATTGATAGCATCTATTGAATTAAAGAAGTATTCCAAACCTGCCCGCAGCACGCGGTCAATAGGTCGCTGCTCTGCTTTGGGTGTAGGCCTTCGGGCCTGACGAGGTGAGCGGGTGTTGGGTGTGGAGGCTGGGGAGTTCGGCTCCGGGGGAAGATCTGGAGGTGGGTAGCCATTTGCCACTAAGACCTCTGATGCGCACATGAGGCAGACACTGTGCTGGCATGGCAGGACCACGGGCTGTTTGACTATGTCCTTACACACAGGGCAATGCAGCTCATGCTCCAGGCTCTTCATGTTAGACTGTCAGAAGCAGAGAAGTGAGGGGTTATGATCTGCACATGAAAGAGTATGTAATACACAGAGAGGAATAACTGGAAAAGCTCAGTGTTTGTGAACATGAGTTACTCTTCCTCAAACAATAAAGTATGTCATATCATACCATATCGGATCGGATCGTATCATATCGTATTGTATCATATCATATCATATCGTATCATATCATATCGTATCGTATCATATCATATCATATCATATCGTAAGCCTGAAACCAGAGAAGTCTCAAACTTGTGATGCCATCAAGTGTAAAGTCTGGAGCTGCTTAACAGAAAATGACTGGAAGCCTGATTTTGTGGACTCATAGAATGTTTGTTTTCTTTTTTATTCCCAGACGAGCTATATTCTATTGTAATTTTTGCAGTTCTGAAACAGAAAATATACCCACATACTCAGAACACCCCCTGGCTGCTCTCAGTGCCAACTAGAACCTCTTTCTCAATTCATTGTCTACAGAGCAGCTTCAGACTTTGTATCCTATCTCATCACCAATTTGAGTTTTAGCACTCCAGTTTTTGGAGTAGTTCATTTTTACTAATATTTTTGGACTGTCTTAGACCATAGGAATGACTTGTGAATTTTGAAAGTGGGCATAGGTCCCCTTTAAGGTGATTAAAGGAAAGTAAAACAGGTAGGCAGATAGGCAATAGGCTTCCAAGACCTCACCTTTTTTATTTTATTTATTTTATTTTTTTTTGGAAAACCTTTTTTTAATTTCAAAAATTGCCAAAGCTTTGCTTTCAAATGTCACATTTTGTCTGAGTACAAGTAGTCGTACAAGACCAGATCTAAAATTTGAAGCATTTTAATTGCTATTTGATACTATATTCATGTGGTGTCGAATGATCAAAAATTTTGGGACATGATTTTCCAAGTTGACATTATGTTACACAGAAACATTGCAGATTAAAGTAAATGTTTGGTTGGTATAAAAAAAACAAAAAAAACATTTTGATTAATTAATTTAGGTATTGTATATCAATTTTTGCACACATGTATTGCAATATCGCATTAGGTTGTAACCGTTAGTTGTTGTCCATGTAGAGTGACCTACATTAAACAGAAAAGTTATTTATTTACATTAAACGTAATAACAAGTCAGATAAAGCAATATTGTTGTGGTTTAAGGGGATGTATTGGTGCAGCAACAGGTCTGGCATAAAATGACTTTGTAGGCTAATATAAAGCTTCACCATACTTGGATAGCGACATGAATCTTAACCTTATATACTCTGAGCATTAAAATAGGGAGCATGTGAATGCAGCATAAATCAGAAAATGTCTGATAAAAGCATAAGTGAGAAAGATTATGAATCTGTCTGAAGCCAGTTTTCTGTACTTGAAAGTTTTTGATACCAGTGTTATGGACACATTTCAGTCTGTACCACGGAGGAGGTACAGCATCATAGAAGATAAGGAGACTGAACTGAAAGAGAGAGAGACATGTGACATAAGGCATCATTCTTGTTAAATATATATAAAGACCAGACATTAATTATTCAACCACTGCACAGAGTGCATCCCTTATATTGCTGCCCTGCATATGAACATGGGCTCTTTAGCCAGAAGTCTCATTATGCTTTTGTAATACCAGGAGACGGCACTGTCTCCTAGATATTATATTTACATACAACCAATATGAAACAGCAAATATAGTTTGAGGGAAATGTGATGCTGAGCAAATTATGTTTTCTGTTAAAACATCATGTTGCTAATTAACAAATCTGGCAAGTCGCGAAATGTTGATTCTGAACGTCTCAGCAAAGTGTTCACTGACAATGTATTTCACAACCTTTCAATACAGTATCCACTTGACTACATTATTATTCTTTTTATTAAAATGTAACCAAACTTTACGATCTTTCCCCGACCTTACCCAAAGTGCTTTTGATGCCCAAACCTAAGACAGTGAAAACCCAAAGTTCTGGTATTAAGGTCAAACGTGTTCTCATCCATACTCATCAGCTACTACCACTTTGAGGTCCACTGACAAAACGGCTGTATTCGAGGACTCAGGAGTGAGAACGGGCTGGCTCTTTATACTATGGTCGTTGCCCACAGTGTCAGAAACAGCCGACGCCCAGCAGCACGCATCATACCGCTGCAAAGGGTGTCTCTGTGCGTCAGGCTGCAAGGTCCTGCAATTTGTACTTCCATCATCTTCCACAACCACCTCCTTCCAAAGCACATACTGAACATGTATGTAGTAATTCTGATTATGTTGCCGGATCAACGCAATCAAGAAAGCAGTTTAGTAACATAGAAACATAAATTCTAGGAGAGGGTAGCATGAGGTGGTCCAGCATTTTTCTATCTTCATGTCATGTTTTATACCCAGCACTTTAGGGGTACATGGTACAGAGTGGAACAGGACATAAAATACAGTGCATCATTTGCACAATTAAAGTGTTCAGCAAACATTTTACTTTTCAGGTCATTTAATCCATGTCACCACACCGTCTATAGCTTATTGGATTTGTTTCTTTGTATTTCGAGGAGTGCTACACTAGAATACTTCTGTGCTGAACCAGCACCTTCAGTGTAACTACCGTGGTCAGTGGTGGGGATGGTGGGGGTGTGTGAGAAAGCTGCACCTCTGGGGCCGTTAGTGTGTCATAGTCCTGCTCAAGGACATGGATTCGACAGAAAAGGACACACTGGCTGTTGCAGGAACCCGCACAGACTTCACAGCTACAGTCAGTCTGACCTCATAAATACTGACACAGCTGAAGGGACCTGTTTCTTTATCCATTTTCCTGTGTGTGATAATTACTCTCTACACTCTATATTATTTTGCTAGTCAGTATGGCCTGCTTTCTCTTGCTTTACAGATGCCCTTGACACACAACCTCAACCTACACCCCAAACTGTTGCAGGGCCAGCGGCAGTACGTCTCCATCACTGACACTGTGGTTTAACTTCAAAACCAGGACAAGACCAACTGACTGATTGTGCTGCATAGGGGGTTTGGGGATTTTGTCACTGTGATGTGATGAGATGCAGCATTGCCATGGCTCGTCACAGCACACCAGAAACCACTGTTCAAATCACAGATTATGGGGATGTGGATGCAGCATCAATAGGGATAATGTACAGTGGATCACATACAGCAAATCCCTGCATGCCCACTTCGTTTTAAGAAGGCTAGAGACATTAAAGGGATAGTTCAGAGTTTTTGAAGTGGGCTTATATGGGGCACTTATCCATAGTATTATAGTAGCATTAAACAGTAGATGTCAGTTGACACGCCTCCAGTTTGGAGAAGCAGGCAGGAGTCTGATGTGGAAGCTAAGCAATGTACTGCTGTGGAGGGGTCAGCAACATTTTAACCATCTAAAGAAAGTCCCACCCAAAAAAATCAGTATCAGTTCTAGTGTACACTATATTCATATATATTTAATGCTTTACCTTAATGTCAGACAGTGATTTCTAACGGGATTATGATGCTGTTACATCGCTCTCTTCAAAGCCAGACTACACTGAGGAAAAACAGTAATTTAACATTGCTGAACACGTAGCTGCTGGTCTACTGCTGCCTCGATCAGTGAGTTAGTGAGTTTTATTGTGGGACTTTGGCGCTTAAAAACGGTTAGATCGGATTCACCAAAGTCACACAATAACGCAAACTATCTAACTGCTTGAAGCGGTGGTGGACCAGCAGCTCCCGTGTTCAACTAACAGGCTGTCTGGTGCACAGGTTAAGTGGTGAAAATACTCTAAATATAGTGTACACTTAAACTGATATTGATTTTTTTTTTGTGTCTTTCAGTGTCTAAAATACATTTTGTTCTGACTCCCATCCACAGCAGTGCATTGCCTCGCTTTAGTGTCGCACTCCAGCAGCCTTCTCCAAACTGGGGGCGCACCGACTGACTGTATGTAATATACTGGCTATGGATAAGTACCCCATACACCCACACTTCAAATCATGTAAACTATCCCTTCAACATTAGAATACACCCGGTGAGCTGTCTTCTGCTGTGGCACAGCCATACCACTTGGACAAACCACACAGCACTGCAGTAACACCAGAACCAGTAGAAATAAAAATGTGTTATTTATGATTATGATATATTTGCTAATGATTGTTTCAGACAGCAGTGCATGGTTGCCTGTCATGCTGTAGTTTGTTTATATAGAATTTCTTTATCAATACATTAGGGGACATTTTTAGCATATCTGAATACTGTAGGGGATGTGTCGTCGCCCCCCTTACAATACATCATAATTACTGCCTTGGATGAAAGGAAGATGATCCCAGCTCCCAGCTAGGCTGCAGCGAGGGAAAAAACTACCAGCTCCATGCTGAAGCGTTACATTGGTTTAAATGGATGAATCAAAATAACCTACTTTCTCTCTCAGTCCACTTCAGTGTCTCTGTGTCATTCTCCAATGTCAACTCCGGCCTGCCTTTCTCTCCTCGTCTAGCAATTCAGCCAATCGCAATTACAGGCTATTGCAATCTCAGCAGGCGACACACTGTGGGCCTGTTGGATTCATCTCCAATTGATAGTGTGCGCTGCTAATGCTGAGCCCGGCGCGGTGAAGGCGTAAAACAGTCGATGCGACAGCGCATCCTTACCTTCACCTGGAACCTAGGCGCCATGGCAGTAGACTACGTGTATATTTCCAGCATCAGGACAGCGATGCCTCTTGAAAAGAGGGGAGGGGTTTGATGCATCACATCGCGAGCAATGAGCCCTCCGCACCGGTGAGATGGAGTCAATGGCGGTCGGCTCAACAGCACCAAAGGATGCTGTGCGTTATTTCCTGACCTGTCTTAATGTGGTATGCTCTCTAACACGTGCACGATTCCACCATGGTCTGTTGTAACCATCTTTGCAAACGTGTTCAACCTTCTGACGGCCGATGCTACAAGCAGCACCCACACACACTTCTTTTTTCCCCTTGCCTCAGCAGCAGCCGGAGCTCCTGCATCCCGTCTCCATGGAAACGACCATCCCGTGAGCCCCCCCCAAAAAAAGAAACTTGTCCTTTCAGTCTGCACCCATACCGTTTTGTCACTCGATAATGTTTGAAACATCCTCGTATCTAATTATAGACAGAACAGATTTTCTTCCAGTTGTGAGGAGGAATTTAGAGTCTGGTGCACCGAGGACCTCCATTAACGTCGCTTGCAGCATCAAGGAAACATAACGAACGATACAGCTGAGACTCTGGGGTATATTAGCCTATTTTAACAATTAATTTAGTTTATTTTAACAACAGTAGTCCTGGGTGCAGAAAACATCTGAGGGCCTTTTTCACAGAAACGGTGAAACATGGAGGCGAGACGTCCAAGGCGTCAATTCGATTCTCCATTTAAACATACAGGCTGTTCTCGAATAAGATTTTTTAATGACCCTAGTTCGACAAAAAAAAAACAACAAAAAAAACATCCAGACATACACACATACACAAATATATACTCACACTGATACGAACCAATGCTTCCATCGTTGATGTGGCTGTTTTTAGATCCATCTCTGCCATTTTAAGAAAAAAGCTACCTCCTGGTTTCATCATCTGGATATAAACCGTGATGTATCTAGGCCATACACCCGATGGTACATATCCAAAACTCTGCTGGAAATTAAAATCTTTGCCGGTTTACCGTGTGGTATGCTGAATTCTTCCTCTTTTATGGTTTTTCAAAAGACACTCGATCTGGACATTTTTACGCACGTGAAACAAAAGCCAAGGCTGAAGAGCATCACCGTCTGAATATATACATTTTTAAAAAAATGAAGAAACCGATTTCTAAATTTGTTGTTAACGTTAGTGTATATCCCCACTAACAGATGCCTGTGGCTTTATTCCTCACCCAGACATCCCGCCCCCCACCCTTCCCATCCCGCACCGGATGCCTTCAAATGATGGCACACAGTAGGGTGGATGGCTTGATGTCATAGGAGGGGAAAGAACGGTCTGAATCTAAGCTGCAATTATAATATATAAATATTTTGTCAGGGATATATCTCCCTAATATTCAGATATGCTCAAAATCTGCTATACAGGTTGACAGGTTTTTATTGATCAGGATACTTTATTATGTGTTTCTTTTTTCCATCCATTACAATTGATGAAGAATTATGATGCAGATATTACCTAATAGAAAAAATGACAATACTTTTTTTTAACATATTTAACAAAAAGCATGACATTATTTCTTTTTCATGAATGGTTAACTAACATCAATGAATAGAGTGACGTTTTAACTGGGTTAACTGTAAACACAGAGTGTCACTGGGATTACCTGTGATGTTCTGTCGGCTGTCGAAGAAGTATTCAGTTCCTTTACTTATTTAGTGCAGGCCTTCACATGCAGAATGGCTCCTTTTAAAGTTTTATGTTATATTACATTATTTGAATATTACTAATGATCATAGGAAGATTATGAGACAATGGGCCCTGTAGTACTGATATGCAAAAGGACCCACCACCTCTCCTGCACAGGAGCAAGACAAAGACACCATGTAGTGATTTTGCCTCTTTTTCTTGTTGTGGTTATGTGTCTCTTTGGGGGTTGTGTGTGTGTGTGTGTGTGTGTGTGTGTGTGTGTATGTGTCATTTTGTGTCTCTTGGTTGTTTTGCCAATTTTGTAGTTAATTTGTGTCTTGCAGTTCCTTTGCATCTGTTTGTGATGTTTTTGTGTCTTTTTGTTGTAATCTCATGTCTCTTTCTGGTTTTTGTGACATTTTGCAAATGAAGTCCAGGGGGCCCCCTGACTCTTTGGGCCCCTGTTTGGTAGTCCATCTGTGCTAATGATGCAATAACGACGATAGACGTGGGGCTAATTTTCCCAAAGTTTTAAAATGGTATGTAGTTTAAAGCTACTCTAACCTTTCCTGCATTTCACACAGCACTTAGAAAAAATTTGAACAGGTGAATAGGTGTTGGCAAGGTAACGTTAGATACACGGAAGAGGACAGCGAGCGTAACGTTACAACCAAGACAGTCAAACGCAACCCCAGAGTGAGATGAGTTTTAGAATAGCGAGAGCGGTTACGTCAGTCGGAGGCCTCCACGTGGGGAAGACAGACAGGACGCTCGGTCAGTTGGCCAGAGTTTTCTTAGAACCATATGAGAATGGTACAATTATGAGTTTGTATCTGGTGGAATTCACTTACATTTTAGTGTGCCACCAGCTTATTAACAGCATTTTAACTTAAACAAAGAAAAGTGTAAAATTTCCAGAAAGGTAAGTGTCGCTTTAATCTACAACAATTCATCACATTCTATAAAATGACGACATGCTTTGTAAAATCTTAATCTGCAAATTAACTAAAGCTGTTAAAAAGTGGAGTAAAAAGTACATTTTTCCAAGACAGTTAAAGTAATGTTAAACTGTTCTTAACTAAATAAGAAAATGTGGTTCTGGCATCATAATGACAAAACAAAACAAGCATCATTTATTGAACTAAAATGAACTTAAATAACCAAGGGAGTGTGTATGTCAGCAAAGTCAGTAATGAAAGCCATGCATGGACGTGTGTTAGGTGTGCTGTGGAGGTGTTGTAGGTGCAAACCAAAAACAATGATGCCAGGTGGACGTCTGCTGCAGGAAGGGAGAGAGTGAATGAAAACATGAGGCAGTTTTTATAACTAAAACTAACAGTTTGTACTGATAACATTAGTGTAGAAATGTGCTGCCATAATCATCTTTTCTCTGAAATATTTTTTTTTTGTGAAAGTGTTGGCTCTTTAAAGATAATGTCCCAGGTTTTTGTCAGCTCTGTTAGATTTCATTTAATCGGGAATAAAAGGCGTTAGCAATATCACAAGGACTCCTGTCTCACTTCCTGGTTTCCAAAAAGGTGAGAATGCTGCTCAAATACATGTAAACTTTCTATTTTTTGATAAATGTATTCAGTGATATAACTGTCGGGTGTGTCTCAACCATAACAGGTCAACTCTGTAGACCTTTTAAATCAAAATTAAATTATAATTATGGTTTAAAAATGAGTATTTTGATTAGCATTACGAGAACTGATGTCAACTACATCAGATCTTTCCTATCTTTCCTCTGACATCCATCATGTAGGCCCTACATGTAGGTTCATTCTGAGGCTGAGAATGAGCTGTTTATGTCTACACTGGGAGCAGGTACAGTCCTCATCCACAAAGTCTGCCATGTTACACTGCAATTTTTCTACAGTGGACCAGACTAGACAAACCAAACACCGGCTCTGAATAGGGCCTTTCACATTATCACATCAGCTACACTAGTTAGCTGTGGAAAAACACTTCTTTTTTTAACATGCAACTGCTTTATTCAGTGTTTTCACAGGTTTTAATCACCTGGTCCATTTGTTATGGAGAGAAGACCTCTGCAGATAATTCAACTGCTCGTGCAGTTCAGCTGCTTCTTTGACAGTTACAGTATTACACAAGCAAAACACACCTCAGGGCATAACATGCTATGGTCGTTATCCTAAAATGACATTTGGATGTGGAGTATAGAAGTATTGGAGGGCCGGTCAGACAGGAAACACTCACTGGGTTGTCAGTAAACACTTGAGAGGAATGATTTGACTCCTGACAGCAGTCTGAGTTTACTGAATAGTACTTAGACTTTACTGGAGTAAAAGTGGATATATTGTGGTATAAAAATATGTCATTACAAGTAAAAGTCTTACACTTATATATCCTGCTGGATTGCTCAGTCTGACACAATGCATCATGTTACATAAACTGATAATATGTTTTGTGTGTAATTTTAAATCTACTAAGTATCTGTAGCTGTCAGACAAATGTGGTGCAGTAAGAACAAAGTACATATTCTGCTGAATTGTAGTGGAGCAGAAGTGTAAAGTAAAAGGAAATACTCAAAGTACAGGTGCCTTCAAATTGTTCTTTTGAGTAAATGTTCTTCAATACTTTCCATCCCTGGAGTTAACAAAGCAAAGAACGTCAGCAGCTCTGGATGTTTGTGTTTTCCATATGCAAACAAATAATTGTTTATATAGCCTACACTTTTAAATTTACTCTTATCATGTGCAGGCCTTCAGGTGCATTACCACTTAAATCCACAAGGTGGAGTGCATACAGCTCTATCTGGGCACATGCTCCTTTTTCTGCTGCTTTACATATCTGACAGCTTTAGTTAATTTTAATATCAGGATTTTACATAAACAACCAATTATTAGTTTACAAATATGTTGTGCACTGTTATAAATGTATGAAACAGTTAAAATTAGCTCCACTTTGACCAGCTATGACATTGAAATGATGCTTTGACATTATAATTTATCACATCATAACACTGACAGGGCCCATTATTCATCATATGAAGTTTTACTTTTGATGTTTTAAGTACATTTTATTGATAATAGGTGACTTTTGAAGGTTCTGAATGGTTTTGTTTGTATTCTTATATTGCAGTATTGCTACTTTTGCATACGTAAAGAATCTGGGTATACCTCTTCCTCCACAGCGGAGATCCACATTTAACATTTTTTAAATCATCCAACCCTTATTCAGTTCATGAGCATGAGAGGAGAATATGACTCACACAAGAAGACCACTTTGTAATACCACGTTTCAACCACAAGAGGACCCACAATTCATTTATTAAAGCACACTTCGCAAAACACAGCAAAGAGTTTTGTACAGTGGTGGAAGAAATACTCCTACCTTGTACTTCAGTAGCAATAACACAGTGCAGAAATGCTTATGCCCTTGGAAATCAATAAAGTCTTATTGATATAGTAATATCATAATTTATTTATTGATTACATTTTGTAGCATCAGTCTAAAACTGCAAAGTAACTTGTAACTGAAGTTATCAAATAAATCTAGTGGAGTCAAAAGTATAATCTGGTACTTGTGTAAATGTACTTACACTGAACAAAAATTTAAACACAACAGTTTCATTTTTGCTGATGCTATTTTCACAGGGTTAGGTTAAAAAATGTTTTTTTTAGGCACACAAAAGGGTTATTTCTCTCAAATTTCAGTTTCGGTTCTTAAATTATGTTAGTATGAACTGTAGCTATATTAAGCCAAATCATGATGTTTTTTTTCTAAACCTAACCACTTGCTTTTGTTGCCTAATCTTTAGGAAATAAACCTAGAAACAAAGTGTAATACCTGTGAAATAAGTATGTTTATTTTGAAAAAGACTGTGTGCTTGTACCGAGCAGAAACAGTACATTTCCTGTGAAAAAGGAAATGTATTCTGAAAAGACATAACAAGCATGCTATAAGCGTCAATTGAGACGCCGTCTATAAACGTCTAAAAAGATGCAGGAGCCTACCTAGTGCATCATGTTTTAACATTCAGGTCCACTCACAAAGCTACAGTGTATATGACGAGTTAGGATGAGAACTGGTTGGCCACAGATATCGTAGTTTTTTAAGGAGTGTCCCATTGGCATGCTGATGGCAGGGATGTCTACCAGAGCTGTTGCTCATGAACTGAATGTTAATTTCAGTACCATAAGCCGTTTTCGTCATTAATGCAAATTAGGCGGTTCATCCAACCAGCCTCACAACCGCAGACCACCTGAAACCACACCAGCTCAGGATCTTCTCATACAGCTTCTTTATCCGCGAGATCGTCTGAGACCAGCCACCCAAATACTTAATGCAACAACTGGTTTGCACAGCTGAGTTTCTGCCCAAACCATCAGAAATCATGTCAGGGAAGCTCATTGGCATGCTCGGTATCCGCACCATGGTCTTGATCTCAGAGCAGTTTGTCATCGTAACCACTTGAGTGGGCAACTGCTCATCTTGATGGCGTCTGGCAATTTGGAGAGGTTTTATCTACAGATTAATTTATTACAGACTAATCACTGTTTATACTTTACCAGGCAAATGGCAGATAAGGTCTATGAGCTGTTTGCTAATGCCAACGTTGAGAACAGAATGCCCCATGGTGAAGGCGGGGTTATGGTATGGGCTGACATAAGCTACAGACAACGAGCACAGGCGCATTTTATTGATGCCAGTTTGAATGCATGGAGATACAGCAAAGAGACGCTAAGACCCATTGTCCTGCCATTTAACCGCCGCCATGACCTCATGTTGCAGCATCATAATGCTCAGCCCCATGTTGTTAGGATGTGCACACAATTCCTAGAATGTGGAAACATCCCAGGTCTTGCATGTGAGATGTTTCACACTGCATGAGGCAAATGGTGTCACACAAGATACTGATCCTAATAATGCCATTTTTTCAAGATAAAATAAATCAGCATTCATAGGAGTGAAACACTGTACTCCAAAGATGAGGGTATGATTTAAAAAATATAAGACACAAGTAGTCTCTATAGAGCAACATTATGGAAGACAGCAGTATTGGCTTTTGCACGAACGTTTCTCATAGGAACATTAATAAAATTTTGTTGTTGTTTTTTGCCGGTTTAGCATAAATCCAGTCACATGATTGCCTGTGTTGTCAGTCACTGAGGGACTTTAAATGGTGTGTGGTAAAATGCTACTGATTGACTTATCTCCTGATTAAATTAGGTCACAATCAACAGTCATTCTTTGTCACACATAATTATACATTATTATTGTGATCCCATCAGCGCCTTTAGCTTGTGCACTGTAATTCAGTCCTTTTTGTGTCTTCTTACAATATTGGTTGCTGCTTTATAGTCATCCATCTTTCCAGATGCTTCTGGTAATCCATGCTTTCTGGTTGTGAAGTCATGTAACTGTCCACACATCCCGCCCCCAACAAGACGGCCACATGGTCATTCCTCCCAAACACAGGCAGCGCTGCTCTGCAGTTGGCTCCACATGGCAATATAGCAGTGATCCACAGCAGGAATGGGACAGCACCTCACATTCACCATCACACCAGTCCTTAGCCTTGAATTTGTGCTTAATTTAGCTTTTATGTGTATTTTGCAAGTCAAGAAGAACGGGCATCAGCTGAACTAGCGTCCTTGCTGGACATTGTACTGGTGTTGGAAATAAACTGGACCACCTCTGTGCTGCATCAGTTCCCAACGGGATATCGGGAACTGTAATATCACTGAAACTTGGCTAAATCTTGGACAGCACCATTCAACCAGGTGACTCTTTTTTTCTATATTACTGCCCGACAGAGCAGAGGACTGTGGTGAGACTAGGAGAGGAGAAGTGTGCTTAACCGTGTGTCAGTGGGAATAGGAGGTGTTCGAAATCAGAACGACCATGTGGCCGTCTTATTGAGGTCAGGATGTGTTGAAAGTTAAATCATTCCACAACCAGAGAAAATGCATTACCAGAACCATCCGGAAACATGGACGATTATGGAGCAGTAGCCAACGCCGAGAAGAGATGAAAAAAAAAAAAAAAAAAAAAAAAGACAAATTACAGTGCACAAGTTAAAGGAGCTAATGGGAAACATTTTACTAGAGTTTTACCGTGTATCATTTCCATGTGACGAATAAATGATTGATTGATTGATTGATTGATTGATTGATTGATTGATTGATTGATTGATTGATTGATTTGAAGCCACACGCCATCACTGTACAGAGCCAACCACAAAAAGCACCACTGACACACAAAATATTCATGAGCAAATTAGTGGAGCTGATAGAGAGGTGACTGAAAATGTCCACACCTATGTCATGTGTTGTTGACATTAGAGCAGCAGGCTCTTTGCCTGTCAGAAATCCGCTGCTTGTTTGCTCATTATGCTATTTATTTTCTGCAATGATGTCATTCAGCATTCGTAGGTACACAGACTTAACAAACAGCTGAAAGAACTGCTCTTGTATAGCAGCAGACCAGCAGATGCAAAAGTAGTGGAAACTGACTAAGAGCATGCAAGAACGTTCCATTTGTATGATGATTAGTCAATTATTAATCATGTTTTAGTTACATTTCCTCCCCCACAACCTATATTAGCCTACTAATGAAGGTTAGTGCAGCTTCTATGTATAGGCTAGTGATATATTCATGTGTTTGTTGACCTGTTTCACAACTTAACGGTAATTTTGTTGTGAAGACGAACTGAAACAGTCCAACTCCCAGACCTAATAGTGGAGAAGGGGGTTGGTTGTCACATTTATTAGATCTCACTCTCTAAAGGGTGAGAAAAAAGTTGGTTCCATTTTTTTTTAATTGGGGTCAGAGGTCACCTACAGGAGTAAGACACTTGACATTGAGTGAGATGACATTTTTCTGTAGGCCGCTGCCAAAGTTAGCATCGCCCTGGTTCCCTCATCCAAAAGCCAATGGGATTTTTTGATTTGAATTTGGATTGCCGCTTGTGTTAACCTCAGACCTTATTTCAGGCAACTAACCAAAAACCCATTAAAAAAACACTGACTTTGAGCCAAGGGAACTGTAAGTGGTACAATGCTAATTCATGCTATCTACTGTAGGTTCCTGGGGCATCCTATTGAGGTGACTTTAAGTGTTTTTCATGTCAAAATGTAAATATCCAGCTCCTCTGTGTTTCTCTTTGAGGCTGTTAGACAATGGGTTCATAATAAAACAATAATAATAAAACAATAATTCCCATTAAAAAGTATGAGAGCAGAACTACAGTTAAGATGAGTTGTTTTATGTGATTGTTAGCTTAGTCACTCCCAAAACAAAATCCAAGATGGGGATGCTTGTCACATTCTTTTCAGGGTTGGATGTCACATGCTTTGTTCTTTATATTGTTCCATAAGGATAAAAAAATTTTACTTATTGGCATGATCATTCCTGTTTAAGTCCTCTTGGTGCACGAGATGTGTTTCAGTGAAATTAAATTTTTAAAAAGATTTTCAAGATTACATTAATATTTTAAATTTTCCGCATGAAAATAACACTTAGCCAACCAACCCCCATAGTGTGACTACCAATCCTACGATGGGGATGGTTGTTCTCGGTGCAAAAGACATATTTGACGGTCCATATCTTTTGAACAGAAAGGGAAATAAGGTTTTGAATACGCCCAGTTCAGACAAAAGATTCACAACAACACAGAGCCAAAAGAACATAAGGCACATCATCTGTCTCAACAGCCAATCAACTCATAACAAAATCCACTGGCCAAGTCCACTGGACAACTTGCTGAGGTATTCTCTGACAACAGCGTTTTTTGTAGAAGGTGCTTAAAAGTAAAAAGTAAAAAACAGACAGTCCAGCTGCCTACAGACAGGTGAGCAGGTAAATATTCAGTCATTTCAGTCCGTTCCAACCTGCCGTACCTGGGAGGAGTTGAATAGCCTTACGGCCTGGGGGACAAAAGTCTTCCTCGGTCTGTCTGTTGAGCAGGACTGGGAGAGAAGTCTGCCACTGAACATATTCCTCTGCTTGGTGAATGTACTGTGCAGAGGGTGGCGGACATTGCCTGACCAGTCAAGTAGCATCCCTCCTCTTAATGCTGCCACCCCAGCACACCACAGTATGTATTATAATAAAGATTTTTGTCTTGTCATTTTATTAACTGTTATTGTATATTACTGACTTGTTTGATTTAACAATCTATGGATACATTGCTACTTGTATTTTACTGTCTTGTAAGGTGTCCTTGAGTGCTCTGAAAGGCGCCTATAAATAAAAAGCGTTATTATCGTTATCATTATCATTATTATTAATATTATTATTATTATTATTACTATCAATAAGTTCCATAGTGTTTGGAATTTATCACTTCTCACATCTCTCCTTTTACACATGCATTCTGGAGGATCAAAGCACAGAGTCAACCATAGTACTGTGCCCCTGGAGCAGTTTGGGTGTTCTCTGCCTTGCTCAGGAGGCAGACTGGCACTTCTCCAGCTGCCAGTTTCCAAACCAAGTTCCCACAGACTGAGCTACTTTCGTACCGCCGCTATCCTCATTCATAGAAATTATATTCAGCTACAAAATGAGCGTGAAAAGCTGGAAATCAGATCAAAACACAGAGCTGTTTGTTGAGGAATAAATATGCTAGTCTAGTCACCATGGTGTAAACGGACACGTTTTTAGATTGTTGCAGATGGGTACCTTGCAAATAAGCCCCGTTTCCACCCAACACTTTCGGTATGGTACCTTCGGAACCAAAAGTAACCCTTCATACATGGTACCTAGACCCTAGTGTGTGAAATGCAAACAGTACCCTTAAATGTGGGCGGGGTTGTTGTCACTCACTGCTCCGTAACACAGATGGAAGTCTGCACCTTGTTTATTGTAAAAATAATGGGCTTATGCATTTAGTCCTTCTGAGAGCTCAGGGGTTTAGTGTTGCCATAGCTTGAAGCTACGCAACACTTTTTTTTTCTGCAAGTGAGGATTAGAATATATGCAGTTCACATAACCCGGCTGAAATTAATACATATAAATGCTTGAAGATCCACTCATCACTAAAAGTGTATGTCATATAAAAACTTAAGTGATGGTCAAAGTTGTAATATGGAATATTTAAGGTGTGTTGATTGAGTCACGTCATCAGCTCGTGCATTGACTAACATAAGTTAATGTTCCACCTTTACAATCGTGGCAATCAGCCCAGTGAATGATTTTCTCTGACTCCAGCTGCTGCAAGAGGCAGCTAAACATCCCTTCATTTTATAGTTTCAGTCTACTAACGAAACTCTCCACAGTATGAACAGTAGTTACATGAGCCTCAAAACCAGCCACAACTCAGCCCTGAGCAGAGTGACCGTCCTCTATTGACCAATCTGCAGACTGCAGTGTCCACGGCTCCACCTTTTAGTATCAGATCTGTGTGCTAGGTACAGAGGGGGCACCAAAAATGGGGACGGTTTGGAACGGTTCTATTGGTACCATCCACAACTTTTCACAGTGAGAACGGGGAAATAACATACCGAACTGAACCGTACTGTACCATACTGCTCGGTGGAAACGGGGCTCTAGTGGCAAGTTTCAACTCCACTTGTCACCAGTCAGTGTTCTGAATGGGCTGAGTATCCATTCAGGATACAGTTTTTGAAGTATTCAAATTAAAGTACAAAGTGTGACAACCAGCCCCGTTCTCCCCTATCAACCTCTGCCCAGCCTCAGATACAGTCGGCAGAGTCCACTGTCCACACCACAGGTTGACTCACAGTGCACAGCAGCCGGGGCGGCGCCTGTCTATAAAGTCTGCACTCCTTCCCGGCCCCTGAACATTCCCACCTCTTCTCTTGCGGCCACGTCTCAGCCCTGCACGGTAAGAACTAACGGTAACTTGTCTCTTCTGCAACTTGTGTGGCTTTGTCGGGATTTAACTAATGATGCCTTCAGGTACAACCGGCTGAGTGGGGAAGGAATTGTTTGGGATAATTTACTTTTATCTGCCACTCAAAGCTTTCCTGAAGGGAAGCATGTCGGTGGTTGATGTCTGCTTTTCTTTTTTTTATACATACAATTTACATAACATATATATTTATAGGTTGCATGTTTTAAAAAGTTATGCAGTGTAGGCTATTGTATTCAAATGGTCTTTTTTTAAGTTTGAATTGTTTCTCACTTCCACAGTATTTACCAATAAGGTCTTTCCTAACTAAATAAGTCTACACATTTGGCTAATACAGTAAGCACTCATTAAAAAAAACTAACTTCAATTCTTATTTTCTCCAGTTCATCACATTTTATTGGACACTCTCTTGTACTGTTAACTCAGCTGAGTCTGTATAGCCTAAAGGGTGTGGTTGGACTGTGGGCATGTACACACATGTGCTGTGTGGCTACAGTGTCCCCTCTCATTTGCTGCACCGCCAGAGTATCAGCACATTTTTTCCCCTCATCCAGCTAAAGTTTTCCATTCCCTCTTACACACAACCCATTTTCCCTCCCACTTCTCCTTTTAACTGTTGCAACTCTATGGCAACAGCCTTTAGAGTTTTGTGTGTGTGCTATTTTGGCCATCTTTTTCTAACAGTCAAATAGCAGACCTTCTCTCACTTCTCATGAGTATTGCTTGGTAGTGGGAAGGGCGTTGGAGCAAACAAAAGTGTTGCTTTCCCATCATTGGGCTACACAGCGTCCTCCTAAATTTCAGTGGAACTACAGAGTCTGACCTTTATTTCACCCAAGACATGAAATACTTACTCAGCACGATCCTCTGATGGAGGTCAGACTGGAGGAGGTGATAGAGTGATGATATGTAGATCGACCAGGGGTGTAATTTAAGAGGGGTGAGGGGCAGACTGCACTTATGGAGCCCTCAACTTTTTGCAGTTCAAAAACTAATGTCATATTTCCACTTTTTACAATCTGAAAACTACGGTTTTATTTATTTAAAAAAAGGTTCGGAAGATGGAATGGTGTTTGTTGTATCTTATACGTTGTAGGAAATTAGATGAGGAATGGAAAATACAGAAATAAGAATAACTAAAAAAAGAAGGTAGAAAATCGGTATACAAACTTTAAAAGTGGTAACAGTATCTCTCATAGACCAAATCACAATGTGTATTTACAGAAACTTATGGGTAGAAAATCCCTGCGTCGCATAGACAAAATCAAATGGCACTGAGCAAACGCTGCAGCAGTTGGTGAATTTTTAGCCATTGAAAAAAAGTTCAGTTTAAGTGTATGCTATATTTTGAATATTTTCATGACTTTACCTTGCCATGTGACAGCCTTTCTCCGTCAGGGATTTAAGGAATTTTATCAAAGTGAAAGACATTACACTAACGGCTGAAAATGACTCAACTAGTTTACCAGTTTTACATATCTCTGTCATTGTAATCAATTGCCAATTGGCTACATTATGAATGTTGCTGTCAGCATGACGTCATGGTGATTTGGTACATAGTGGAGCTTTGCGTGTCTCGTTTAAACAGTTTAGTTAGTTTACGGTCTGTCTAGTTTAATGGGGTTCATTTTCTTAAGTATTAAAGAGATAAAACAGACTTTTTTGCATACTTTGTGACACATTAACATGAAAAAATGCATTTTCCTTCACTGCACCACCTTTATTGTTTGTGTACAAAGTTTCCAAATCAATGTGATGGCCCAAATTGTACCAACACACCATCATATTTTACCTGACATAAATGTAACGTTCTTTTTAAAAGGTGTCTGTGAAATTTCTGCCAGTGACAGCTTTGTATTTAAAAGCCTCTGAGCTCTAGTTTTATAATAAACACATATTTTGATGATCATTTTGCTTGAGGTGTATAGGGCAGATACCAGGGCACATATTGGTGTAAATCTGAACCAAGTAATAGGGGGAAAATTACATTAGCTTAAGTTGGCACCAGAGTGGTTTTAAGGTACAGTCACACAGGAGCGGGTTAGGGTTAGGGGATAGGGTTAGGGTGTGACTGTCGCCTGCCGAGGCTATTTCATATTCGTGCTGAATGTGGGAAGTGCCTGACGTGACAGCCACTGAAACCTAGCTTGCTAGGTAATGTTAGCTAGCATTCTAATAGACACAGCGAAATATGTTTTTGGTAAATTTCCATGCCTGTCTCCCAACTCACTGCCAGCCAGGCAGCATTTCTCATGTGGGGCAGTTTGTATTTTTTGGTCAGTATCATACAATATTGGCTGGTAAGACACGGCAACAAGCACTGTCTCTTCTCCTCCACACATACTTTGTTCTTTTTGTTGAAGCTTTGACTTCGCTGGCAAAGTTGAACACGCGGTGTGAAGATGCTTTGCCACCAGAAGTGAATGTTTTATTCATTGAAAAAGCATTTGTGTTTTGCTCTGCCTCGGAAAGGGGTTTTCAAGAAACTAAAGCCCTTCTGAGAATTGACTACTGTACTGTACTGTACCCCCAACCTTTGAAATCAAACTCATCCCCTTAATCTACATTTGTTTCATGCAAAGAGAGGCTACTCTTTGCAATGAGAGGATCAGCACCTTGGCTTTTGAACTCCCCCATGCTCCTTCAAATCCTTAGATAAGCTCATCAGTAGAACACAAACCTGTTGATAAGTTTATCTTCAGGTATCACAAAACAAAGCAATTTTTTTCATTCAGTCTTTTTTCAAGTTCTCCAAGGTCTTGTTTTAAAATTGAAGCTAAACTCCATACTGTCATATTTAACAATGTCTTCTCCATTTGTTTTTTAGTCAAAACACATCTCAGCCACCATGCCTTCAGAACTGGAGACAGCCATGGAGTCACTCATCAAGGTGTTCCACCGTTACGCCTCTAAGGAAGGCCGGAGTGGCACACTCAACCGGCGGGAGCTCAGAGAGTTGATGGAGAATGAGCTCTCTACCTTCCTCATGGTGAGAAGCGACCAACGTGTTAAGTGCATAATCACAGTGTCCAGAATTTGAACATGTTCATTATTTTATCACCTATCACATAATGCAGTCTAACCCAAAGGTTTGTTGTTGAGGCCCCTCTAACGCTCCCTTCTTTCACCCAGTCTCAGAAGGACCCTGCTGCTGTTGACAAAATCATGAAGGACCTGGACACCAATGGCGATGGCCAGGTGGACTTTGAGGAGTTTGTTTCTCTGGTTGTTGGACTTTCCATTGCCTGTGAGCAGTGCTATCAGATGCACATGAAGAAGACATCTAAGAAATAAACGACAACAGTGGAAGGGAGGAGAAAAACCAAAAAGCCTTTGAAGTATTGTAAAGATAGTTTTGTTCAATAAATACAGTAAAGAATTTCAAAGCTTTTGTGTCTGGTGGTTTTTGGTTGTGTGTGTGTAAGCTGCTGTATATGTATGCATGCTCTATCATGGTTTTTATAGTGCTTTTTACTCATAAAAATAGTTTTGTAACAAAGACACAAAACCCAAATCATTGTTATTTTACAGTCATTGCTTTGTGCTGATTTCATGCCCTGGTGAAGCTCATTTTAGAGAAATCACAGTGTACTGACTCCCCTTGTAATTGTTCCAGCGACACTAGGTGTGATGATGTAATTCCCACCTGTAATTGTTGCTTCCCTGGGTGTGAAAGTGCAGACGGACCACTCCCTCTTTGCTTGATAAAGTCCTGCTTATCGCTGCTCTGAGGAATCTGCAGAATGTTCCATTATGAACACACCTCTGTGTGAAACTGATGTTGCAACTATCTTAATGACGATGCATGCATGAGCAAGATAAAGATTTAGAGCGCTTTGTAACTGAATGAAGTTTGTTGCATTCTTGCCAATGTGATTTGATTGAGTAAGACAGCTCTGGGCACTGCCAAGAAATATGGCAGGCCTGAGTCACATGGCACAGTGGGTCAGTGCACCACTGTTTTTCCACCAAATTCTTTTCATAGTGTTTCATGTCTGGTGAAACTTGTTTGACACCATAGAGATGAACAGGATAACCCCACCCTCTGAGTCTTCCTGAACTGAGAAGAGATTTTCTTTTTCTTTTTGCTCTTAAACAAGGTCTCCCAGGCAACACTTCTTCTCAGGCTGTGTGCTGGTACTGACCAGCTCTGCCAATGTTTGAGTCATAAACGGTTAACATGTGACTTCAGTAGTTTAGAATTTGGCCCACATTTGTGGTCAGGGTCTGCCAATCCCAGTTAGGTAAGCATAACTTTTACCGCCTGAGCAGGGCCTGCCTGGAAGACAAAACTCAGGGCAAAAAAGTCTTTAAGGTCCTGCACACACCTCCTTGGACGAGGCCTTGCCCTGTGGCCTACCAATGTTGATGGTTACAGAGCAAACACTCAAGCTGCTAGGTTACAACTGTGTGTGTGTGTGTGTGTGTGTGTGTGTGTGTGTGTGTGTGTGTGTGTGTGTTTTCAGCCCTCAGTTTACACAATCACCACACCCATGTGACCCACAGCTGAGTTTACAGCCGGGATTTCCACTTTGATGACCGTTTTCTCAATATCCCCTTTGTGCAGTTGTGTATGACAAGCACTGAATGCATACCAATGTACATGCTGTACGTTTATCATGTGGCCTTACGCAATATAATTAGTATCGTTCAGATGAATGTCTGTGGTCCATGGAGAGGACCGAGCTTGTTCCCTTAGTGAGAAGACTTCCTAATCACTTCGTCCCGACCTTTGTTGAAGTAAACCTGCGTACTCTCACAGCTAAAAGGTTTTTTAAACTGACACACTGAAGGTGTATATTGGTTTGAGTTCAGAGATAAGCAAACATTCACTAATGCATACCGCACCTTCCTTGGACAAACACAGGCAGAACAGCCCCTCTCTGTGGACAATTCAATTTGTTAAACAATAACAGCAAAGTTATGAGCCTGCTGAACCCTACCAACATCCGGTGCTTAGCTGTTGTTGTGGGAAATGACATCAAACTATTGTGATCTTGTTCTAGCTGATGCTATAAAGATGTCAAAGTACTTCAAGTCTGTTAGTCTCCTTTGTGCTGCTACTTCTATGTGAGCATGGCTGTCCAAAGTGTCAGGGAGCCCCCTTGCCTTCACCTTCATAATGTCACTCAAATTAACACGTACTGACCAGGAACCAAAATTACCACAAAGAGACAAAAAGACAGAACGACTTTGTGGTGGTTTGGTGTCTCTTTGTAGTTGTTATGCATCTTTTTGTGGTTTTGTGTCTCTCTTTTTGAGTTGTTTCCTTGAGTTAATTTTGTATCTTATTTGATTGTTTTTTGTATCTTGTCGTCATCTTGTGTTTCTTTGTGGTTGATTTGCACATTTTCCAAGTTTTTTTGTGTTTCTTTGCAGTTCCTTTGCATCTTTTTGTGGTAATTTTGAGTCCCTTCTTGGTCAGTGCATGTTAACTTGAGCCAGTGGGCCCCTAACACAGCAAACACAAAATAGCAACAAAGGTGGGTAAACAACCACAAGGAGACCCAAAATGACTACAAGGGGACACAACACGCTACAAAAACACACTAAACAACCACAAGGTGGCACAAAACCATAAAAAATGCATAATAAAAAGAGATATAAAACCACCACAAAGTCTGTGTCTTGCTCCTATTTAGGAAAGGTGGTGAGGCCTGGGATCTATTGCCTCATAATCTGCCCATGCATGTGAGCTTTGCTTAGCCGCTTATATTCACAGCCATTATGCAGCATACCCCATCTTTTTCTCCCCTCATTTCCTGTCATCTCTCCACTGTGTTATTTGTAATAAACGCATAAAATGCCACCGGTTTCTGGGGCTGGTGCCAGGTGTATTGTGGAGACTCATGACTGCAGTATTTCTAAAATTCTGGCTGCATGGCCTGGTATGGAGGTTAAACTAAAGCTGTTGTTGGTGGTGGTATGGGGCGTTTGGGGTTCACTTAGGACATCAAGTTGTTTTAAATAAGACACGTGTCTCAAAATGGTGTTCTTCTACTTGACCATTAGATGGCATAAGAGTGTAACTGCAATCATAATGTTGGCCATGAGTATTTGATAAGTTCTTAAAACCACTCCAGCTCCACTGCAAATAGTTTCATATGAATCACAGCTGGATGTAATACAGAATGTGGTTTCCATGGAAACGCCCTCCCTATTTGGTAGATCGAAGTGAGTAAGATGGGGGGGGGGGAAGACAGGAAAAAAGGTTTGACTAAAGTTTTCCACACAGTAAAAAAAGCACAGTTTAATGTGAAAATCTCCGATTGCATTATACACGTAGTTGCAGATTACATGAAAGTTGGTGGCAGTGACTTAACGTCCAACGTATGATCTGTACTTAACTAGACTTCGATTGAAGTTGTTAATTAGAGGCCAAATCAACTGTACCCTGACCAAAGAGGAGAGCTGGGAAGAAAAACCATTGATATCTCTAACTGAAAGTCATGCAACAGACCACACACACACGTTGAAGCAAACACACACAAAGTTGCCACAGTGCTAATTTTTATGTCTCGGATGTCTGTTCTCTGCAGCATGACTCATGTGCTTCAGGGACATGACTGTGAGTCACACTACTCACCACAAAATTGCAAGTAAGAGAGGACCAATCAGCACCATGACAATAAACCCTCAGTGAGTCATTGTGCCCAAATGTTGAAATCATGTGCATCTCAAACATTAAATATAAATAGAAGAAAGGCAACACAAACAAACACAAGAAATTATTCAGTACTGTGTACAAGGTATTCTCTGATTCATATCCACATTTGACTTAAAACTGTTCACTGCTTTGGTTTCTTGGTTTTGGTATTCAAGAAACTCAACCAAGTCCAGTTGCCTACGATATAGCACTTAGAATGCTTTGGTTTATGATTTTCAAGAGGGACAGTGCGGCAAAAGTCAAGTCACACTTGGTCTTCATCTCTAGAAAATGATCAAAATGTATTTGTGGTTTGTTGCACAGAGGCAAGCACATCGTGACAAACCTGTTAAGTCAAACGAAGAGCGGAAAGTGGAATTTGGATTCAAACTGAATGTGCAAAAAAACAAGTAAGTTCTTTGGGGGGAGTAAAAAAAAAAGACTTAAAACTTCTCAAAACAGCTCCAGAATGTGTCTCTTGACTCCAAAAGTCTTCAGAGATTTGTGTTTGCACACAAACTGATTTCCTTTTAAAGGATTAGCAAAAGAGACCTCTAAACGGAGCAGCTTCACGTGACTGCATCATTAAAAAGTGATTCACATTGTGATTGCTGTATCCCTCTATTCGTCTGCTTGTAAAAGTGAAGAAGGCAAAGAAAATCCATTTTTAAACAATCTATTTAAAAGTGAATGAGTTACGAGTTATTTGTATCTTAAATTATTATTAGTTTTCTCTGTTACATTGTAGTGTTACATTGTATCAAAGAGCAAAAAAAAAAACATGGCTAAGTGGGTTTGAATTATACTGTAGCTGAAACAAACAAGAAGTACAAAACATCCCCTTTCTCCTTGGAAACAGACAGTCTTAAAGATACAGCACACTGCTACACTTCTTCTGCATGTAACATGCTGTCTACAGTCTTTATTGTGTTAGGTTTGAATGCAAACTTTAGATCATAACATTAGAAACATTTTTGTGATGAATGATGCAGAGTGCTAACATTTTGAAAATCCTCTCTGAACGCAAACATGCAAGTGTGAGTGTGAAATTGCTTAAAGCAGACTCCCTAACAACCAGCATGGATAATCATCAGAAGTGTGATGATGACTTAGCACTTTGTTGATTCTAAGAAACGATAATACATCTAGTGTTTCTTGAAGTATAACTTGAAAAACTAAGAAGACATGAGGGGAGAAGTAGGAGTGGTTGGAGATGAAAGGAGCATTATGGAGGGAGGGATCATCTTTTTTTTCAACACTTTACAGTGTAGGAGTCCCTCCTCTCAGCACACTCACACATACGTACACTGTACCAGACTCTGGGCCAAATGCATAAGCAGTTTCTGTGGACCCCCTGTCCCTCCTTCCTTGATCCATGTCTCTCATTCACCTTTTGATTTGTTTTTTACAAAGTCAGTTTGCTCTCTTTCCCTTTGCTTTCTTTCTTTTCTTTTTTGGAAACCCGATTTCCCTGTCTTGGGGAAAGACGTGACAGTGCAGGTTGGTGCCTCAGCAACATAAGCAGACATTCACTCAGGTCTAGCTGTGACGAATCCAAGTGCAGGGGAGGACTAAACCATGTTATGCCTTTAAGGGGTTAGAGGGGCCTCAGAGCGCTTCCACTATTTTATTTTAAAGTTCAGGGTTTCAACTGGTTTTTCAGCCAAGTTAATTTAGGTATCCCACTAATAAAAAACTGCAAAAGGACCTCCCCTCCCATTGGTGCCCTGGGTAATCAGTCCCACTTTTCCCCCAACTAAGACGCCCCTGCACTGTCCTAAAGTCTGTAGCTTTTATACACTGAATGTGCATGGAGTTCATGTGATCAGACAGTGCCAAGGTTTCATCCACCTACTGCACCAATCACACGCTTCTGTTCGTGTGTCTATAAAACTCAATGGCATGAAAAAAAGCATCTGACCCAAACTAAAGAGGACTTGATGTTCAAGTTATACGGTCTTGCTCTAACTAAGGTTTTAAAAGTCTAGTGTGTATGATTTAGTGGCATCTAGTGGTGAGGTTGCAGAAATAAAACCTGACTGAAACATCTCCCGTGTGCCAAGCATGTAGGATAACCATAGTGGCTGATGTAAAAACATAAATGGCCCTTTCAAGGACCAGTGTTTGGTTTGTCCATTCTGGGCTACTGTAGAATAACATGGTGGACTCTGCTGAAGAGGACCTATTTCACATGTAGATATAAACATCTCAGTCTAAAGCAATGAAAACACAACTATTCCTATTTTCAGGTAATCCTAAATTCATGAAAACTTAGGTATTAATATTATATTTAATTTCTGCTGATAGACGTCCCTAAATCTCACACACAGGGCCTTTAAGATAGTCTACTGTAACTTTACCTTAATATTTCTGTTTTGTTATAGACTCCACTACATTTATGTAATGGCTTTTTGTGCAAAAAACAGATGATAGGTAATCAAAATAAATCAAATACAGTGTGTAGGTTCTGCACAGCAGCTCAAAGGTTGGTCTTAGAAAATGGGTTCAAACCTGACCTGGCAGCCTGGGGCTATTCTTTATGGAAGTGTGCATGATTTCCTGCGTGTGGCTTTCCTGTGAGTGCACCAGCTCCCTTGCACAGTCTAAAGACCTGTAGGTAAGATGACATGTAAATTCCAAATTGTCTTAGGTGTGAGAGATTATAGAAAGTGGGTGGACAGATGGATAGCATGTACAGTTAAACACCCCAGTTACATTTTTACTGTACACTTTTGTCTTGCAGCTTCAGTGATCAACATAAATATTTTAGACCCCAGTCCAGCATCTATATCGGTGACGTGTGTAGCTGAAGTAGTGAAAAGCTTTAACACAAATATTCTTTTAATGCCGTGCATTTTGGTGATAATGACAAGATGTGTGCCTCAAGGTCTGACAACCAGCTGTTGACTTCACAGATTAAGCACTTGATTTTGTTTTGATATATAACTGCCAAAACAGGCGTGAAGTAACTCCTCAACCCAGCTCCAGCCTTGGTCTCTTGACTCAACATTTTGTAAGGGTCTTAAACAATTTATTTAAAAGTGAAAGTGAACTTACACTGAACATAAAATCTCCAAAATCCCCCAACCTCCTTTGTTACATTGTATCAAAGAGCAAAAAAACTGGCTAAGTGGGTTTGAATTATACTGTAGCTGAAACAAACAAGAAGTACAAAACATCCCCTTTCTCCTTGGAAACAGACAGTCTTAAAGATACAGCACACTGCTACACTTCTTCTGCATGTAACATGCTGTCTACAGTCTTTGTTGTGTTAGGTTTGAATGCAAACTTTAGATCATAACATTAGAAACATTTTTGTAATGAATGATGCACATTCTTAGCATTTTGAAAGTCCTCTCTGAATGCACACATGCACTATGGGCTATCTAAGCAACGATAAAACACCATGAAGTGTGAAGTGACGCAGAGCAGACTCCCTAACAACCAGCATGAATAACCACCAGATGTTGGATGATGATTTAGTAGTTTGTTGATTCCAACAACAATGCGTCCAGTGTTCCTTAAAACATAACTTGAAAAAAAGCAACAAGACACG
Source organism: Epinephelus moara (assembly GCF_006386435.1). Classification (NCBI taxonomy): domain Eukaryota; kingdom Metazoa; phylum Chordata; class Actinopteri; order Perciformes; family Serranidae; genus Epinephelus; species Epinephelus moara. The sequence continues at coordinate 22,383,190 of NC_065527.1, forward strand.
AGGGGAGAAGTAGGAGTGGTTGGAGATGAAAGGAGCATTATGGAGGGAGGGATAAAGGGTGTGGTGGTGTATAAAGCATCCTTTGCATCTCTTTCTCCGTCACTACAGCTCCTCTAAGACTGTCACTCTCCGGTCGTCCTGAGTCTCTGCAAATCAGCTTTGGTGAGTAGAAAATCTAAGCAGTGATGTTGTTTGTATTTTAGTGTCTTTAACTGACTTTAAAAGAAATGCACAATAACTCATTCCGATATGTGATCATTTTGAATGCATCACCTTTGATGTAATTTGAGTTTTATTTGTTTAAAATATAACTGCAGTTACCAGCTCTGTGGGCATATGGTGTTTTTGAGCTCACTTTGATTTCTCCTCTGTATTTCATTACTTGTAAAACAAATGCTGCAACAGACATTGCTTAGTTTTACTCTGAATTAAGTTGAGTTCAGTTATTTGGGTAACTTTAGCCTGTAATGTCATTACACTGATGCATTGTGCATTCAGAGGTTAGCATCAAGCTTCCAATCTTTCTTCTAATTAAAACCAAACAACAGAACAGTAATATGGTGTTCATTTTGTGTTCTCCTCCTCCGCAATTCCCATCTGTTTACAAACCCTCTGCTGCCTCAGTTTCCTCCGCTCACCACACCCCAGAGAGGGAGCAGCATCACGTGAGTCAGGATGCAACCAGAAATGACTCCCTTGGGTTTATTGAGTCAGTGGAAAAAAGAATACACTTTTTAGACGTTAAGAAAACACACCACTGCTGGGACTTGAATCAAGTCTTGACCTGCATCTTTACCTAGTCTGACTGAGTTACTTGGAGAGTTTAAGCTGTTGCCATAACAATGTGTCACCCGGCAGACACTGTGCGTTAGAGGCTGGTGACAGGGGGACATAGGAGCAGCCCTGGAGGAAACCTGGAGTTTATTTTTATCAAGCCCCACGGAAAAGCCAGAGAAAAACACTGGCAGTGACAAAAGCAATGATGTCAGCCACCGTTTGCTGCTCACGAGCTCTTGATGAATAAAACTAGTATGCAGTCCTTTGTGTGAATATTTTACCTCTATAATTACTATAAATTAGCTACTTAAACTGTAGCAGGAAGAAAAAAACAATTGGCCAACTTCGGCACAGTAATGATCAGACTTGATGGTCAGATATTAAAAAACAATACTTAGTTTAAAAAAAAAAACAATAATGGAGTAAATCTGTTTAATCCCAGTTTTTTCAAACAGAGCCATGAACTCAGACACCCTCTCCCTTTCCTTCCCCTTCAACCACTCCCTCAAGATTTAGATATAAATGCTGTCCTTTGTTAACATTCCAAATGTAACCACAGTGCCACATGATCCATTTAGAGCACAGCAGAGGAAGACCTCGACTTTGCCACTAGATGGAGTCGTAGCAGCATCAAATGAGAGCTTCACCTTTCAGCACCTTCTGCAGTTAGTCATATAAAAGGAAAATACTAGGCCAGTCTGAACCTTTGTGTATTAATGTACAAACACTCTGATTGACAAACTTCATATGTCACTATCTCACTCCTTGTTTTTTCTGTCCTTTTAAACCAGCTATCATCATGTCGAACACCCAGAAAGCTATAATCCTCCTCGTTGACAGCTTCAGTAAATACGCTAGCAAGGATGGGGACAACAAAAGCCTGACTAAGGCAGAGATGAAAGAGCTGCTCCAGAGTGAATTGGGAGAGCTGCTGGGGGTGAGTGACCTCTGACCTGTCTCTATCTCAGTCCTGCACAATACACACTGTCTTACCGTACATGCATGGTGCATTGTGTGGAGAGAATGGTGAATACGCTTGGTAGAATTTATGCATCATCACAGCCTGTAGGATTTTACGATCGTGCACACACCCAATGATCTTCAACACTTTTCTTACCTGCAGAAAGCCACTGACCAGGCAGCAGTGGACAGCATCTTCAATAAACTGGACCTAAACCAGGACAACAGTGTGGACTTTCCAGAGTTCCTCAACTTGGTTGGCTGCCTCTCAGTACTCTGCCACGAGCACTTCACCAAATCATAAGGATCCAAGCGTCACCTTGGGGCCAGCATCGAGAGGCACCTCCCTGTGAAAGAGATCTCATGATAGCTGTTTTGAAGAAGAAAAAAATATTTACTACTATTCACTAAATTACCATTAAGACACGAAACATGATCTTGCACAATGAAATAAACTTTCTTCAAAATGAATGAATGAATGAATGAATTTATTTATTTCAAACAAAATAAAACTTAAAAACAGAAAACTGTGTCAATATGGGATGGCTACACAGACATGTCAGTGCCATAGTCTAAGTAAGCTTACAATGCTGTTGAGGCTGGCCCAAAACACTGGGAGTGCTTTGGTTTTGTTGACACTAGAGGAAATTAACTGCAGGTTACAACAAGAAGGATGTCACCGATGTTGCATGAATCCTACATCAGAGGTGTGAAACATTCGTAGAAACGGCCGGCCCAAGGGTCAAATCTGGCCCACTGGATTACTTTGCACACCTAATACAGATGCACTTGTTAAGGCAACAGTGAGTAGCCTACTTCATGTGAAATGCTGCTTATGAAGTATTTAGTTTTGTATGTTTAGTAATGCAACAGAAACTCTTCCACCCTGACCAGAATACAGCTCTCTGAATTCAAATAAACACAAGAAGTTTGTGCTCTAGAGAAAGGATCAGCACTCATAAACAATGAGTACTTATTGTGGTCATTTCTAAAGATATTAAACATCAATTGGCATGTTCAGTACAAAAGAATTTGTATTAGATTTTTTATCCCTAAAGCAGTATTTGTGGAACCCTGTTTTTTAGGCACTAGCAAAACATTTGATTTGTAAATTGATGGTAAAGCAGGGGATAGCTTGACCTGCTTTCTTAGTAGCTCGAGATCATATTGGGGCTGTATGTGGCCCATGAACTAAAACAAGTTTGCTGTCTTAAAGATGTAGAGCACATTGATCAAAGACTACTATTTAAAGCGAGACTATGTAACTATCGGAAGAAGAAAAAAAACGGACTCTTCCTCTTACACATACAAAAATAAAACTTAAAAACTGAATTCACTTTGCCATTTTTCTGTTACAACCTTACTTAGTCTGGTATGACCAGTAGCTTGCTGTGGCTTATGACAGCTAATGTTAGCAAACCTTAGATCATTGGCTCCTAGCTGGGGGTCCCAACCTCCACTAGGGGACGCCAAAGCTTTACAGGGCGGTGTGAGGCCTTCTTCATTGTAAGGGGTGTAAGAAAACATCTTTATAAATGTATACAGTGGGCCTGTGTCTCAGGCTTTCATGCACTTGTGTAAGGAAAACTAAATGAAATTGTTATTTTCAAAGCGTAGATTATTATTCAAGATATAACCTTTAAAAAAAAATCACAGGATAAGGGCAGGGTAAAGACCACAGCACAAGCTACATTCACAGAGCCTTCACTCTCTCCTAAACAGCCTTGTCCTGCATTAGAAAATGACACAGCTAAAACAACCAAGGCGCTAATAAAACAATGGCAAAGCAGCAAGGAGAAGAAGACACTTAATTTAGCCAAAAAGAAGCCTATTAGGTGTGTATGATTTAAAAAAAAAAAAAAAAAAAACGTAATACAGATAATTGATTGAAAAGTTGCTAAAAAAAATCTCTTGTCTTTACACAAACTTCCTGCAACTGTTACATTCACTATGCGGGTTAATTGTAGTTTAATAGCTGTTCTGTGCTGTGATTGTTATGCACGGAATATAATATGAAATATCCACACAATATGTCACTTAGTCAGGGGTCGTCACTTTACTTAATGATAGAAAAGGCGTTCCTTAAGGAAAAAGTTTGAGAACAACTGCTTAAGATGTCACATGTTATTATATAAGTTAACGTTATGACTACTTCTCTACTATCTCTGCTGTTATTATGTTACATTTCTGCATTCTACCATTATTTTGTAGTTGTAGCTTGTGGCCACAGTGCGTGATGTTCAAGTTACACAGTCTTGCTTTACCTTGGTCTCACTTTAACTAAGATTTTTGGATGGCTTAATATTATTGTTTTGTTATTTAAGGGCTCTTCTGTGCAAAATTAGGGTTATACATGTAGAACAGACAATAAGTGATCAAAACAAATATGTGTCGGGACAGCACAGCAGCTCAGTGGTTGGCCCTTTCACCATACTGGATGTGGGTTCAAACCTGACCTGGCAGCCCGGGGCTTTTCTTCATGGAGGTTTGCATGATTTCCTGTGAGTGCACCAGTTCCCTTGCACACTCTAAAGACCTGCAGGTAAGGGGAACTGTAAATTCTAAATTGTCTTAGGTGTGAGATAATATAAAAAGTGGAAACTCTCCAGCTATATATGGATTACCACATGCGATAATGCTTGTAAGCAGCATGTCAGGTGAAAAAACCCCAATGACCTCAGACAAGTGTTAAAGAGAATCAAAGCATGTTCTAGTACACGCTTGCTGTAAAGGAGATGGGCCCGTTTCTGTATGGTTTCCAAATAGACTAAGCCACAATAGAGATAGATCATCAGATTACCAACCACAAAGACACTCTACATTACCACAGAGACACAAGACCACAAACAGATGCAAAGGAACTGCAAAGAGACACAAAACAATTACAAAAACCAGCAGAATAACCACAAAATGATGACAAAGAGACAAAACAACCAAAAAAATAAACAAAAAATACCTTAAAAACAACACAGAACCACAATCAGATGCACAATGACTTAAGAAAGGCAAAACAGCCACAAAGTCTGTGTCTTGCTTCTGTATAGGATAAGTGGTGGGGCCTTTTGCATTTCTGCACCCAACAGGGGCCCTTGTCTCATAATCTGCACATGAAGATAGGGTATAGTAAAATTTTAATTATAATATATTGAAATATATGTAAATACAATTAAATCAATACATATTTTTAACCACATTGTTACAGTAACAAATATTTAAGGAACTGTTTGTTACAAATTAGGGTGTAGTGGGTGGTGCAAAAAGGGACAGGTATGTCAAATATTTTTTAAGCACTGGGGAAGGACTTTTTAAAAAAAAAAAAAAAAATTGGCTTAGGGGTGGGGCACACAAATTTAAATGGTTGTATTTTCTAGAAACTGTAAAAACCAAAATCCTTTTTGGATTTTCAAATCGGTGATGGTCTTTGGATACATCATGTGCAAAAAACAACAAACAAACAATTTAATCAAAATCACTTTGTTCTATGTCTTATTTAAATAATAATAGTTAAACTGCTTGCACGAACTAACCAGCATGCACAAGAGTAAAAAACCGAGGCTTTTCTGTTGCATGATTTTGTCCTCAGTTTTTAAAAATCAAAGGGTACAAAATCCAGCAACTAATTTATGTTGGAGGGAGGGTGATACTTTTCGCCAAGTCACTTGGTGAGGCTCAAGGAAGGGTCAACACACACACACAAAAAAATAAATAAATAAAAGGAAATCACACCCAGCCACCCTCCGCCCCTGATAAGTAAATAACAGTCCCTAATGTAACGCCAAAGTGATGAGTAACTTTGTTTTTAAAATATGAGATAGTAAACTAGCCCAGACTTTCGGTGACGCCTCCGGGAGGTCACGTTGTGTGGCCGTGTCTCGTGACGCTACCGAGGGGCGGGTTATCAACAACAGAGTCGGTCTGTGGGGCTAACGTTACTGTGGGGCAGAGCTCGAGTGTTGTTTTGAATTTACGATAAGACCCCGACTGGAAGGGGGGCCAAGGCCTGTGGATAAGATGGCGAATGTAGGAGACGATGAAACTCGGTCCGCGCTCCCTTCGGCATCCCGTAACGGTCCGGTTGTCGGTTCGTCTGCGGGCACCGCGGGCCAGAACGCGGCTAGCGTTATGGTAACGTCAGGTCCGCGGATGGTGAGGATCGTCAAGTCGGAGTCCGGCTATGGTTTCAATGTTCGCGGTCAAGTTAGCGAAGGAGGACAGCTTCGGAGCATCAACGGGGAACTGTACGCTCCTCTTCAGCATGTCAGCGCTGTTTTACCCGGAGGTGCGGCAGACCGAGCCGGGATAGCAAAGGGTGACAGGATCCTGGAAGTGTAAGTCAGCTTCTGTCCGTACAGTATAGCCCGTTAGTTAGCAATAAGGCTAGCTACCCAGTTTAGCCCGTGTTGATCCAATTTGAAGCATGTGTTAACATTAGCTGTCTTAAAGGCATAATGCTACGTCACCCGTCTGTTTTGACAACAAAAGTAGTTAGCTCTCTACCTAGCCAACTAGTTATTTGTACACTTTGAGGGTTTACGTATATAACTAAACATTTGGTGATGTAGCTTCACCAAGCTAACGCTAGTGAGTTAACTAGTAAGCTAACCAGCTTACATAAGTTGGACTACAGGCTGTGCATGTTGATTAGCTTTAGCTCACGAGCGAGCCAGGTAGCTAACGTCTTGTTTAGCTAGCCCTTTGCGACGTGACTGCTTTAACGTGGCTGTAAAGACGTAAATTAAATGACAGTCTCGTTTACATTTATTGTCATACGCATAAAAGCAGAGTTGTGTATTTTGACCCTGCTCGAAGACAGTGGACGGAAGTGTTGTCGCTAAAATTCTGCATCACACCGTGTGAGTGTGTGCGCGTCTTGTTTAGTAGGCTGCTTGACAGTTTGTCCTCCACACCAGGCATGTTGTTTACATGGGACGGTTGTAGGTGCTGTCAATTGTGTCTGTTCATATATGTAGCTTACTTGATTCGCTTTGATATACAGCACATGGGTGACGTTTGTCTTCAGGGCCTCTGTTCGTTTTATTCAGGAACACAATTTTCCCCCTAACATTAACCAAGAAATCCCTTTCTGACAGGAAGCTCTGGAGGCAAACTTCTCCTAGCAGCTGACAGTATACATGACTTGAGCCTGGACACTTTGAAGAAGTTGATTTTGTTTTGTCAAACACATTCTGTTGTCCCAGGAAAAGTCAGGGGCATATTAGCTTTCTCTAGAGGCATATGTGTACAGTTTTAAGAGTCATCTCCAGTTCATATTCGCAGACAGGTAGATCTGTAATAAAGCAAGTCTCGATAAGTATATTCCCATGGTTGTAAGACTTGGCCTTAATACAGGGTAAATACTGGAAACTGTAAAATGAATTACATGTTCATAGCAAATAATTATGTACAGTCACTATAGTTATATATGTTTCTTAGAAATCCCTGTGTATGTGTGGCCAAGCATATGCTTCAACTTCAGGATACGAGCAGTGAAAACAAGTTTGGTATTATTGTGACTTGACTATAGCTAAACTTAGAAAAAGGGAGAAGAGAAACTGTAAACAAGGAACACTGGTTTACTTCTGCTTGCTGAGGCATCAGAAAGGTTTCACCCAACCTGTGTTTTCTCCATTTTAACTGCTAAGTCTCTCTCCAGTCATGTGACAGCACCAGCATGCATCATGTGACTTATTAACCAGCTTGACCATTTTGCAAAAACTCATAGGAATCATCTGGGTCAAGTATGTCATATGTCAGCATTTTACTTCATAGGTTTATGAACAAGGAAAGGGAACAATGCTGCTTCACTGGTGATAACCAGTTGACCTGTGGTATTTCTTGACTGACTGTTGACTGCTGTCTGAGCATAGTTTGTGCAGAACATCAGAGTTTTCCAAGAAAAAATTAACTTGCTGTGCTCTTGCATACGTTTTAGGGCAGCAATTGCGATTATTTTAACAAATACTGCAATTGCAAGATGGGTGACCATTTTAGTGGGAATGGACATTTTTGCATTTCATTTTCACTGAAAATAATAGAAAATGATAATGATGTGTTTTTTGCTAGGGCCTGTACCAAACAAGAATATGATTTGTAAGCTGGGACATCTCAGTAGCACCACAGTACTTCATTTATAATAGTATGTTGTGACACATCAGAAAATTGCAGTTCCTGAGGTTTGGATGTTGCACTTGACCATATTGTGATTTTGATAGTATTCAAATTAATTGTGCAGCCCTAATATGGGCAGGAGGTCTGGAGGTTTAATAAGGCTTAGTGGTTGGTTATAAGTGGATTAATTGCTTGTTAATGAACAATTATTGATTCCACAATGACATCAAAACATATTCACTACACATTCACTTAGTCTAGTTCACATTCTACCAGCCGTCTTTGCTAGAGCTGAGACACCTTTCTGGCATGGCTCTGCTTCTGTTTTGCCTAATAAGAGGATGATGCGATTAGATTAGTGTTGAGATTAAAACTTCTCCTTTTATCTCCATCTTTTTGGTCACCTTCTGCTCCCAGTTTTGCTGTCCAGTTAAACAACTCTCTCTTTGCCTATAATAAGGAAGCATTCCCTCTCCCATTCTTAACTTGATTTTCCACTACCCTCTCATTGTCTGTCTGACTTTTTCCCTCTTTGATCCATGATGCTATATAGAGACATGGCGTATATTGAACAGACCTATGCTTGCACTCTTGCTTGCTCGCTCCTCTCCTGTGTCTGTCCCGCTGTTTCTCATAGGAAGATTAGCAGAGACACCTGATGCTTGTGCCATCTGGCCTCAGCAAAGCCAAGAGGGGAGGTGTCTCACGGCACCAAAGGAAAGGGAGACATTAGAGCTGACCTGGTTACTCAGCACCAACATTGTGTTCATCAACGGAGGACAAAATGCGCTGACCTTACCACATACCATAATAGGAAAAAGAACAGGATGCTTATTTGCAGCATTAGTAAAACATTATATAATTATGATGTGCAGATCTGAGACGAGTGTGGCGTTATTGTTATATTTAGGGATGCAATACTGACCTTATTAAGTGGATCGATTAATCTTTGTAACAACAAATAGTGTCTTTATGAGAGTCATTATAAAAATGCATTGTTACACTATTCATTGCATTCATTCAGTTACAGCTGGCAGACAACTTTTAGTGGATGAGAGGAGGATGGTTGAATTAGATAAAGCCGTCAAAGAATACAGACGACAGTAACAGTAGACCACGTTGCCATCCAGAGTTAAAATATTTTAATTTGTTTGCCGTCCTCTGTGACTAAATTTTCAACAGGATGTTACGTGGCTCCCTCACACAAGAAGAAAACATGGTCGATCAGGACAGTTACTGGATATTACGAGATTTATTTTATTTAATATATTCTTCTCTGTGCTTTGTAAACATTACGACATCCCCACTGCTACATACTGTCATGCATGTTTTACTTAAGCGTCCTGTCATTCATTCAGACTGTTTGCTTTTCCCATGCTGTCCAAAAGCTGTTTTCCATCTGCTGTCAACCGTCTGCATGATTCCATTTGAACGCAGCATCAGCCTTTAGTGCCGCAGCTATTTGTGGCCTCATGTTGACTACCTCACATAAAAGTAATTCCTTTACAGATTTTAACTGTGGGAGAGGTATTGAGATCGGTATCAGGAGAGAAATAGTTGGATAGGTACATTCCTAATTATTAGTTTCACCAGAGATGCATTTTGAAATAATTTAATAACAGTCACAGTTTGTCTGTTGTATTTAGAGAGTTGAATCATCTGCATTTAAAACTCTTGGCTGACTTCCTTTCTCTCTTTCCCCCCCATCTTCCTCCACCTTTCTCTTGCTTTCCCTCCAGTAATGGGGTGAGCGTGGAAGGTGCCACCCATAAGCAGGTGGTGGACCTGATCCGTGCAGGGGAGAAGGAGCTGGTTCTGGCTGTGCTGTCTGTTCCAGCTCAGGAGGCTGATGGATTGGAGGGAGGGGAAGATGTCCAACCCAACTATGATTACAGTGACAAGCAGGCAGTGCCCATTTCCATTCCAACATACAAACATGTAGAGCAGCACTCGGAGAGGTTTGTGGTGAGTACTAATCTGACACATCACCTCACTCTTTCCTTTCTTGTAGCTGCGCCTCAAAATGTCTTTTTTTTTTTTTTCCTATGGCGGTATTTTAAAACCTGTAATTCTTGATTGTACACTTTAAGTACATTAAAGTAATTGATATCAACCTGATGTATATGCTTGACAATTGAGAAACTCTGCAGTGCATTAAAAAATCTCTGCATCCGAGCTTTTCCTTTATGTTTATTTTTATTATTGTTATTTTTTCTGTCTTTATTTTATTTTTTTCCCTACTCTAATGCACTACGGTCTGTCCTGTCATCATCTCAATGACCATAGGTGTACAACGTGTACATGTCAGGTAGACAGATGTGCTCAAAGCGCTACCGGGAGTTTGCCATCCTTCACCAGAACCTAAAGAGGGAGTTTTCCAACTTCAACTTCCCGAAGCTTCCCGGTAAATGGCCCTTCTCCCTGTCTGAACAGCAGCTGGACGCTCGGCGTAGAGGCCTGGAGGAGTATCTCGAGCGAGGTAGGCTGATATGGAAAGGTCACTGCCGTATAAAGCCTATTGTGTGTTGGTTTTCAACATGGGCAAAAACAGAAGGTTTTCCTGTTACCAGTCTGCATGTTGTTTTAAAGAATTACAGCTCCATTTTCAAAGGCTGACATTCAAGTATGACGAGCTATTTAGACCCATCAAAATCCGTAATAGCCATACAAATGAGAAAAAGGAATAATTTAATATGTACATGCCAAAAATTAAAAATCGTTAGGATAGAAAATAGGCCAAGCACTGGCTGTGATCAATTCTCCACCATGCACAGAAATATTGTAAATCCGAACACAGGTTGCAGACAAAGTGACATTTAGCTGTCCTTTGTTTATTTGATTAACTTTGATCTTCCCCTCTTTCTCTCTCTGCTTCTATTTGTCTCTAGTTTGCTCTGTGCGGGTGATTGGAGAGAGTGACATCATGCAGGAGTTTCTGTCTGAATCAGATGAGGTATGGATTTCGTTTATTATCTTTCTGATATGGACTACACTGGATTTTGGATGTAGCCATTTCTGTGTAAATGTTTTGATTCTGAACTTGTTGTAGTTGTAGGTTTGGGTTTTTGGTTGCACAAGATGTACAACTTTTGTCTTGTAAGCCAGGGAATCTGCACAGCATCACAGTACTTTGTTTATTATACCATGCTTTCTAAAATTCAGTGTTTCATTTGTACTTTTCTAAAAGATTGCGTGGTTAGAGATTTGTGTATCTGATATCCCGTATCTGATTTTGAGCCTATCTAGAGGATTTCTAAACTGATAATGAAATTATGAATATAGCTATTCAACATCCTTTAGTTTTGGATGTAAAAAAAGTAGGCTTTCATCAGCAGATATGGCATTTGGGTTTAATTGCTTCAAAGTAGCTGTCTGTCCATGATGTCCGCCAGCATGGAGTTTGGGAGAGCCAAAACAATTAAACCATTAATTGTATTGCTTTTCTAGTGTTTTGAGGAATGACAGCATCAGGGGACAAACACAGTAACACTGACTTCATCCAGCTCGTAAAGAAACACAAATAGGAGTGTTACTGTCCGACTTCTAACACACAAAAAGTTCTGTTTTAGTAATATCTTGTTTGTTTCTGTTATTTATAACCCAGAAATAATTATAAATAATTCAAAACACACATATGCACGCACAGTGAAACAACCAGGCACATACCTGTTTGTTAATCCACACGAGTTAATGCAGCTCCACAGCTGTTCTCATCATGTGTTGCTCCGCTGTGCAGAACTACAATGGAGTGACAGATGTAGAACTGCGGATAGCTCTGCCAGACAAGACCACCATCTCTGTCAGAGTCCGCAAGAACAGCACCACAGACCAGGTGTACCAGGTAAGAACACAAGGCATCCACAATTTCCCCCCGGGATCAATAAAGTGTGTCTGATTCTGATCTGCTGCAATGATGCCATCATACACTTATGACGTAAAGTTTATTGGACTATTTTTTTTGACATCTCAGTCAGGCTTTGCATTCAGTTCTAAGTCAGAATTAGGACACTGAGAAATGCTAAATCAAATGATGTCTCCAGGCAAAAACTCCATAGGTGTGGAACGTATGAAGGGGAATTCATTTTATGAAAGATACACTTACGTGGTGCAATAGAAATTGTCAAACAGTGTTTTTCTTACATAACTGACTCTGTATTGCTCTTCCTGTAGGCATTAGTGATGAAGGTTGGAATGGACAGTATTATGGCGAGCTACTTTGCCCTTTTTGAAGTCATCAACCACTCGTTTGGTGAGTACTGATGGTCATTAGTGTTTCACAGGGAAATCATGGTTCCCATGTGTTTAATTTAAAGGCGCTCTGAATTATGTCTTCATCACATGGCCACTCCTTTTTCTAAATAAAGCCCCGTATCATCGTCCCACTGGTGAGTATAGTTCATAGGGCCTAGGGATGTGCAGTCCTGGACAGCAAGGACAGGTAATTTAGCACAGACTAGAATTAATTATTTTCTAATGACTAAACATACCCCCTCGTCTTCTCATCCCCCTCCACATCCCTGTCCTTCTCTCTGTTGTTTGTTGCAGTGCGGAAGCTGGCGCCTAATGAGTTTCCCCACAAGCTTTATGTGCAGAATTACACGTCGGCAGTGCCGGGGACTTGCTTGGCGCTCCGCAAATGGTTGTTCAGCTTCCAGGAGGAGGAGTTGCTGAGAGACAACCCGCTGGCACTGCACTATTGCTTTCACCAGGTAATAACAATAATTGAATCCCACTTGCCATGGGTTTAAGGGAACTCAGCACAAAATGTGGTCCTCTGGGTTTTTTTTTTTACTTCAAGAGTTTATATACTCCTCCCTGAGCTGAAACTGTTGAAACATGTTGGAGGCTTCAGCATTTTTGGTCATGGATAATTTCTGCCATAATGGAAGAAATTGACTTAATTACTCTACTCTGTTACTCCTAACTACTGATACTAGTCTCAGAATCGTTCAGTTCCCCGTCTGGTTAATTATTCCTACAGTTAAAAAAAATCCCCTTTACACAGACAGTCAATGCATCTCTGTTATTTTATCCTTTTCAAGACATTAAACACAACATGATTATATAGTATCTCAAGACTGCCAAACTAAACGCTAAACATGCTTTTACAAACAAGCAAAATCTGGCTTAGTGGTTCCCAAGGCTCATACAGAAGTAGAGGGGCTTTGTGGGCGTGTACCCCCACAGCGCTCAGGTGAGTTGGGGACTTATCAAGCAGAGACACAGCACCAAAAAAATGCTGCACCTGTTATTTTGCCTCATTGCCCCTCTGTGTTCTACATTCAACAATGAATAAGTATTATCTTTTTTTTTTTTTTTTTTTTCAGTTTTCTAAAACTGTGTCATCTTTGCATTTAAGAAGCAACATTTTACCTAATAATAGCCTAACAGTGAAGCATATTTATAGACCAAATCTCAATGTTTGTTTTCAGTAACTTCCACGGAGAAAACTCCCGTGTCACGTACATGAAATGGAACAGTGCTGAGCAAACACTGCCTTAATTGGTCATTTTTTAGCCACCTATAAAAAGCACACCTAAAAAAATCTGTCAGTTTAAGTGTAAACTATATTTTTAGAATATTTTCACAGCTTTACCTTTCCATCAGACATCTCCTGATAATTTAGAAGGATGAATTATGTAATTTGCAAAAATATAAACAAACAAAAAGTGTTGCTAATACTGCGTATTGCATTGTTGAGCCAACTTAATCACTGCAGGAGGAATTCCCTCCACTGTGACAGCTCCACAGAGAACCATGATAATCTACAAGCTAGCAAAACTTTAACCACAATTTTGAAGTTTGAAGTGTGGACTGGAAAAATAATCCTCTAATGCAAATGCACTAAAAATAACCATAGCAGCAGCAGCAGCCTACAGGCTGTCCGCTGACCAATAAAGGTCACTCCCTGAAGCATTTTAGGCATGTTAGGTTCAGCAGTGACCCGTTACAACATTTTCCACCACTAAAGTCATCAAAACAATGAGCTTCATCTTGCTCTAGAGGTCTGTAAAGCTGAAGGGAGCTTCAGATTCCAATGATAATTCCATGCAGGTTCATCACGATGAGTAACCTGTCTCACAATGTCATTTGATACGTTGTTATCACAGTGATATGGATTGTAGCCACTTTAAAATGCACACAAGAGGTTATTGTTGTCATTGGTTACTTGAGGCAGGTTATCTTCTTGCTAAATGTTTTTAATGGATAATCATTTTTGTGCAGTGACCTCAAATAATAAATGGTGTTGTATCTCTTCCTACCACCCCAACCCTCCATCCACCCCACCCCCTGTCTGTCCAGGCATTGGAAGATGTGAAGAAGGGATTCATAAAAACAGAGGACAAATCCTACCAGCTGCAGAAGCTGGCAGAGCAGCGCAAGATGGCCACGGTCAGTCCCACAGACCACTCTTTGTTCGGGGAGGGGATTGGGATGACTACACTTTTTGCTTGCTGACCAGAGCCATCACCAAAATGTTACCAAATAGAAATGGACAGAAAAGTCAGAAACCCTTTCACACCTCAGAAGGCAGCCCTCTGTGGCGTGAACAGAGATAAAGCCACCGAGTTAATATTGATGCTTGTTGAACATTAAATGGAAGTGGCATGTGTGAGTGAGAGGGCTTCTCTGTGTAAATTTAGACTACATTGACAGCTATGCAGCCACCCAGCACAACATTTCTAAGTGTAAGGCTGTGTATGATATAAAAAATGTTCATGCAAACAAGAACATGTGCTTCATCGGGATCAAGGACTAAAAAGAACCAGGCGGAGTACCAGAAGTATTTAGTTACCATGCACCCTTATTTGTATCTCAAAAAAGCCTTTATTTGTATGAAAGAGATGTAGGGATATTGCAATGTAGTGGAATATAAGTAGTGATTATTACTGATAGGTATGCATCTTGCAACCAAAACAATTTTGTCCAGATTCTGAGTCAAAGTGAACATAACTGCAAACCTTCTTCTGTTACAAAATGAAAAGTTACACTTGTAAGTTAACAGATTTATTTAGATTGCCATAATCTGGTTACTCACAGTGTTGGTGACTGATATGTGTGTTCTGTAATACTGTGTTAGTACCTGAGTTTGTTGCGAACATGCGAGGGCTACAATGAGGTGGTGTTCCCCCACTGCTCCTGTGACTCGAGGAGGAAGGGACATGTCATCACAGCTATCAGCATCCATCACTTCAAGCTGCACGCTTGTACCGAGGACGGCACACTGGAGGTGAGTGTTTGTCTTTCCTAGTTTTCAGTTCTTAAAGCTCCACAGTGGTTGCCAGTAAGCCACAGAATTGAATTTAAGGTTCGTTTTTTTATTTATAAAGCTCTATATGGAGTTGGCCGTAAATACATAAGTGCTTTTAAAACCCAGTGTCTTATTATCGTTACATTATTTTTACAATTTTAAATCTTGTAAGTTATTTTTGCTATTTTTTTACGCATGTGTCTTGTTTTTTATTCAGATTGTATCATTTTAACTAGACTTGCACCGATTAATCGGCAGTGCTTGGAATTGGGCCGATTTTCACGTCATCGTCCATGACCTGCGACCGGCCGGTCACTCTAAAATATGCCGATTTAAAACGCCGGTCGAATTCCTGCCGCGCCGCATGATTGACATCGTGTAACATCAGCAGTGCACACACACGCTCATGTGCAACTCACGGCTTGGGCGATGTGAGGAAGTGAAACATGGGCGGCTTCTCACCTTAATCATTCAGGCACACACATCAAAAGAGAGAAGGAGAAAGTGTTCTCACTGTTGCACTGTGCCGCTTGAAACTGATGAGGCACGTGTCTGCGTGCCAAAGAATGTGCACCTTTTTTCTAGTTGTTGAAACGAGAATGTCCATAACACTGCACTTTGTAGATGTGAAGACCTGTGTGAATTTTTCATTATATTTGAGCAAAAAGGAATGGAAAATGTTTCTTAACCTGTGTCACTGTTTTTGTTTGTTTGTTTGAGATGATTATCGAAAAGTTGGTTGTATCTTGGTTAAAATGTTCTAATAAAGGAAAGATAGAAAATATTGCAATATCATGTGTGCTGCAAAGTGGTTCGAAAAAAATGAAATCGGAATTGGCCAAAATCGGAATCGGCCGTCCAAACACTCTGCAAATCTGAAATCGGGATCGGCCCAAAAAATTGTAATCGGTGCAAGTCTAATTTTAACTTCAAATTGTGTTGTTTTAACTTTGAATTGTTCTTTTGTACTGTGTTTTAACTTGTTTGTCCGGTACCTTGAACCTACCTTTGTGTACGAAGTGTGCTTTATAAAAGAATTGCCTTGTCTTGCCTACTTTGATTTTTAAAAAAGTGTAAAAAATAAATAATTGTTAAGCTAAACACTTTTATGCCTATGTATACACGGGGCTTACCTACTGTAAACTCTCTCCCTCAGAACCAGGTGATAGCTTTTGAGTGGGGGGAAATGCAGCGTTGGGACACTGATGAGGAGGGGATGGCTTTCTGCTTTGAATACGCCAGAGGAGAAAAGAAACCTCGCTGGGTCAAGATCTTCACTCCATATGTGAGTGTGCACACAACTACACGTCTGTTTGACTGCACTGTGCAGGTTCTCTATTGTGTTAATGTATTTATTCACTAATGTCTGTGGAATTAGCAGCTTTGGGGTGACAAATGTTGTGATATTTTTAGTGGAACGATAGATAGATAGATAGATAGATAGATAGATAAATAGATAGATAGATATGATTTAAAGCTCAAGCAGGCAGTTTAATTTTGCCGTCACTTGGCAAAAAAGTTCATCATAAACTTCAAGCATGTTGTAATTCAAGTGGTCTGATAGAGCAGTAGCCTTCTGTACCTCCTCTTGGCTCTGTTTTCAGGCTTTAGAAAATCTAGTCCATGATGGGAGACTTGGCAATCACAGGTAATTTCAGAGAAAGCACCTGTCAGTCTTGTTGTGCTGCTCATGAACTGCACTCAAACTGTCAAACTAGGCAGCACTGATCAAATATCAACCAAGATTCTGTTGCTGCATTGCCTATTTCTCACCTCAAGTGTTTTTAGAAACATATATTAGTGTACTGTTAAGCTGTGAAATGAGAAAGTGAGCAAAGCACCATCCATGGGCCGGACCAACTTTGTCATCTTACAGCTAAACAGTACACTAAAATGTGTTTCTAAAAGCATTTGAGGTAAGAAATAGGCATTGCAATATCTTGATTCATATTTGATCAGTGCTGCCTAGTCTGACAGTTAACGAGCAGTGATTGACATGATTGACAGCTGCGTTAGAGAGATTCCTCAGCTCTGATTGGCTGGGATTCTTGCAAATGCCACCAGGAGCACAATGAGAAGACAGAGGAGGATTTCTTTTTTTCCACAGATGATCTGCCTCATGTACAACTGTTAAGATAAAGTGACATCTATAAAAAGCTTTGTCATTTTTGCTAAAAGGAAGTTATGTACTGTAGCTTTGAAAGTCATCCCAGTTTCCTTCACATGTAATAATATGAAGCAGTGGTAAAAAGCAAAAACTTTGCGCTGTAACTTGTGCTGTATTGGAGGGCTGAATATCAATTCTGTTTGCTTTTCTCCCAGTTTAACTACATGCATGAGTGCTTTGAGCGGGTCTTTTGTGAGCTGAAGTGGAGGAAACAGGTAAGGACAACTCCTTTCCTATTTCATTGTGGGAAGTACACGACTCTGTGCCAAGTTCTAAATTCTAACCGTGGCTTATTTGTACATTTTTCTTTACAAATACAATAAAACCCCGTAGATGTTTTCCTCAGGCTGTTGCTTACAATTATTGATTTCTGTGCTGTCAGGTGGAGGAAGAAACATCTGACAAAGACAACAAAAACTGCAGTAACAATGGTAAGCAGCAAGCTTTTTTAATTGTTTTTATCCTAACTACAAAGTGATAACATTGTCACAGTTGATTTAACAAAGCACCAACACTGAAGGGTAAGAGGCTAGATTTTATCTAGGGCACATTATGAAGAAATGTGTATTCAGATGAGGTCCTGAGTGGTGCTTTGAATGACAGCACCCATCAAGCACCATGAATTATGCAAAAAAATCTGACAAAAACTAAAAGGGCAAGGGCAGGGAGAGGATTTCAAGTATGCTGTCTTTTATTACAGGCAAAAATATACACTATGTGAACGTTTTACTAGTTCATAAGTAACTTCAGTTCAGTGACATTAAATTACAACCGGCCCTAAAAGGGTGCTTTCAGATACGCTTGTGTTGTTTTATTATCTCTCTTGTGCAGCTTCTATTGCATTAAAAGGAACTGAACAAAGTCGAGGGGAAAGTACAAAGCAGAGTAAAGGCTGCATTTTAAAGACAGTTTGCCAGAGTTTCACAGTGTATTTAAGTAAGAAGAGAGTAAATTCTCCTCTGGCGAGCACCGTAAGAAGACATATACTTGTGTATTTGTGACACATTGACAAAGGTATTCAGAACAGACAGATGTATAGACATGTGACTCGCTATCAGGGCCATCTCCAAGAGAACCACACGAGAAGGAAGTCGAAACTATTTGTCCCATGTGAGGCAGCACAAGACAAGCTATACAAGTATTTGGACAAGCAGCTGCAAGGCATGAAGATAAGTGAGCAAGTTACAAGAACAGAGACAGATACTTTGTAGCTAAGGACTGAGAAGGCTGAGGACATCCAGATATTGAGCGAGGGCTTCAACATTCAGCACACACAGACTTATAATCACTCAGCACAGTGAAAGTTCAGCAAGGTTGGTGATGCTGTTGCTCAGACGCTGACTGACTGATCTGTGTTGTGTTGTGGCAGCATTTTCGTAAGTCACATGGCATGCAGGAAAGAAAAAGCCTGTCATTCAGAGTTGTTCCCTGAACCGTCTCTCTGTGTTCCAGAGTATCTGCCTCCTCTGGAGACACAGCAGAAGGGATGGCGCCACCTAGGGGGAGAGATTGCAACTTCCTAAAATCATATTTCATCCCTCGAACTAGAACTGGTCCACTCGCATCATCACAGCCACCCCAGAGAGCGCCCATCGACAAACACAGAACTGAGTGACAGACTGAGGCGATCCATGTCCCTGAAAACAAACGGGAAGTGACCGAATTGGGAAACTGGAATAGCCACACTTAACCGACCCCAGGGATGCACACAGCAAGAAGAGCAATGAAGGAAGATAAACAAAAGCCAACTCTCATGTCATTTACTAGATCTCCATAGCGTGTCTGTTGTTTTCCTCCATACATCTGCCCTGTGATGTGAGGCTGGACACAAGCAAATTCTCGCCACTGGTTGAGATGTGACACATACATTCAGTGTGTGACCGATCAGGGTCAATGCAGCGCCGCCGCAAAGGGGGCTTCTCAATGAATCGCCACTTGATGAGGAGGCTGCAAGAGGGATAGGATTGTCCAACACTATCTGCTCGACCCCAACCCTTCAGCGTGGCCCTCGTCTGCTGAGCTGAGCTGAGCTGATAGAGATGAAATGGAAAGATACATAATAATGGGGTTTTCACTTCTTAACAGAAAGCAAAACCACACTTTATACTGATGATAGACATTAACACAAAATGCTGTTTTCTATCTGTAAGGTCAGAGGTATTCTGTCTGTGTCAGAAAACGTAGGCGACACAAATGTAACAACTGAAGATGGATATGTTCATAATTGTGTATGTTTAACAATCTTCTGATAAAATATAGATTAATATAAGAGCTATAATAATTTGTTTCTTGATCTAATACGACAAAACACTAACTGAATTGCATTCGAGCTGCTCTAACCAAACTCAATTTTTCACCTTGTCCTCTGGTGTAACCCACACGACTTCAAAACGGCGTCTGTTGGCAGCCTGCCTATAATGTCTGTGTATTTATCCCCCTCACAAGTGTGTATTGTGATTTAGGAAGATGCATTCTCATCTTCAGCTCTGTGCGAGGATGATCTCTTGATCAAAAGGTTGACGGGCCAAATGTTTTCAAAATGGCATGTGCTCTAACCGACAGATTGTGACTATAAAGACAGGACAAGTGTCGTCTGTCGAGCTGCAGCTTTTCGAACAGGCAGCAGAGGGCAGCAGAGTGTAAGACAGGTTTATTTGCAGGCTTTGAGCAGGAATAGAAATCTTCTCAGAGCTTCTTAAAGAGTGATCCCTCGGGCTCTGTAACTCACCCAAAAGTATCACTCCTCTGCAGTTTGTCCATTAACCACATCAGGAGGACAGATGGTGTGTGTATGTGTGTGTTGCAGAGAGAGTAGATGGTGCGTAAAGTTGTGTGACTGCAACTGCAGCCGTCAGCATACATGGCAATGCAGGCAGCTGTCTGCCTCTTGCTCCGTCTAAACTGGTACAGTATTAGTTATGTGTGTACGCACATGACATATGATCACGTGACAGTTTTACATTTTACACAGGTTTTTTGTGTTTAGAGCACACAGAGATAATTGTTTTTTCTTTTTTCTCTTTGTTGATGCAAACAGTTTTGTCTCACTCTAAGTGTATAGAAAGGTTTCCATGCTGACGGAAAATATTTCTGAATGGAGACAGCGTGCGCAAATGTATTGATTCCACCTGAATGCGACAGAGTGTTGCTTATCCCACTAATGGATAGTAATTTATCTCGGCTGATTCATGACTGACTCATTCTTGAGCTTCACTCGCTGTCTGGCAGTGACCAAAAACCTGAAACTGTGAGTGATGTTGGTGGGGTTTTTTGTTCACACTGACTTTAGAGCACAAATTCAAGTCCCACTTGAGTTAAAAGATTTTTTTTTACAGTAGAGAATAGCTTTGGGGTCAATTAAATGTTTAATTCATGCCTAGGTTTAGTCATAATTTGCTTTCAGTCAGTTACCTTGGAGCATGCTTGCTTGCGTGTGTGTGTGTGTGTGTGTGTGTCCTCTATGTTTATCATTGACATTGCTGATAAGCTTTTAGGCTCTGATTGGATGTGTCTGATGAGCTGTCGGTGTGAGAGCCAGCAAATGAAGATGGGGTTTTGTATCGGTACGACAGCAGAGACACCAGACAGATGGAGACAAATGGTAGGCGTCTCCTATTGTCTAACACTCACAGCCGCTCGAATGCTTTTTCAGTATCAAACACACACACACACACACACACACACATCCCTGTCTCCCTGCTACTCTGTCTCAACAGTTTAACAAAACTGTGTAACATTACAAAATATTTCATTTGTCATGCAGTTGTTATACAACAGCCTATAGCAATACATACCTGTGTTTTGCACACACATCAAAGGTAGCTGAATTGTGAGAGAAACTGCAATGTGCAGATTGCTGGATGGTCATTTTGACAGCCAGAGTAATAGCCAATTTAGAGATGGATGACATAAGAATTGGAGCTGTTCAACCATGATGATGTTTTTCTCTCTTTATAAGATGTAGAGGGAGAGGCAGATAGAGGTGGTGTGACTGTGTGTGTTGGCCTCTCTGTCCTCCGCTCTTACTCTCTCCAGGTTGGTCTCCCATCATCACAGGGGGATGTGGTTGCCGTGGCAGCACCACGTTGGCTCAACACGCTCAGTGCAGCCTCTGTTCCTTTTATTCCTGTCAGCCAACTGACTCACTCCTCCCAATAATGTATTCAAAGCAGTGTTTTGGGGTTTTTTTGTGTTTGATGTTTGTTCTCTGTCCCCGTGGCTCATGCTGCTGTGAATAGGCTTTTAGAAAGCTGCTGTTTTTCTATATCTGTGTTTTGGTTCGTCTCGTCTGTGCCAGGTGCCATCTTCCACTCGGTCACAGGCAGGTGCGCATACTGTCAGTTGTCGTCCGTTTCTGCCATCAGTTGAGATAAATGTCATTGTAACAGTGTTTAGGTGAAAGCAGAGGGATGACAGGAATGTTGAGAAGCACATCTATCTATGGTCGGCCTGTGTTTGTTCGTCAGTGTACGCTGTGCTGTGGGGCACCTGTGTTTGTGTGTGTGATGCTGGCGACTTTGGCTTGTAAGTGAATGATTATTTACAGAAAGAGGATTAAATTTCACGGCGGACTGAACAGATAACAGAATGTTGGCTGGTGCCGCAAACACGGTGGCAGTAGAATAAAACATGAACTTGTCTGTGTGTGGACTGCGTGTGAGGCTCAGAAAGTTTGTGTTCATCACAATCGCCCCTGAAGTGCTCATCTGAATGATGCTGTTGCTATAGTAACACATCAGTGTTTGGAAGCTAAATCAGCACTGATTCAGGTCATTCAGTGGCAGGGGCAAGATCTTTTCTGTTTGTTCCAATTCTACGGCATTTCAGGCTCAGAGTCCAGTATTCAAAGTGGCATTTACGACACTGTTGGTTCATACAGAGCTGCTACGTTTGTCTCATCGTCAGCGTTTTTGTGTAGACTTGATGTTCGTCAACCTCTGGAACACACACCCAGCACAGAGGGCACTAGCTGCTGGCTTTCCCATTTCAGCTGATGGTTCGTTCCTACCTTAACTAACATGAGGGGTGGATTTAAGTGCAGTTTTAAAAAAGTGTTAGCCTTTGTGTAATTAATTTCTGCTTTTCCATAGGCAGTGACATGAATTAAAAGCCTAAGCCTTGTTTGTCTGTCTACAGCATAACCTGTAAATAGTTGTTTTAAAAAGAAAAGAGAATATCTCTTGGACAAAATGCACTCTTGTTTCTCCAACTCAAAACTTTTATTTATTTAAGCAGATATTATAAAGATTGGGGGAATGAAAGTGTACAATGCTAGAGCCAGCGGTGATCATTGATTTTGTGCGTGGGGAACGGCTGTACGGAGGATTAGCTAACTACACAATTAAACAAGCTGTTAAAAAGAGAAGCAGTGTCTAAAAACATTAACACCTGATACAGAACTAGGCTACAAAATGGAGCGTTTTATATCTAAAAAGAAAAAAGAAAAAACATGAAGGTTTACTAACCAATATAAGAAAAAGAAAAAAGGTTTGAAAATGTTGTGTAGAGTAATAAATTGTAACAATATTTTAAATAAAGTTATATATTGGGAACAAAAGCTGTCGGTCTGAGCTTATTTACTCTCTCCAGGACATAACATGAAGAACATGGTTGCAGTAATGTGAATGAGCTTCCAGGAGTCTTTTACCAGCTGTTAAATGATAAAGCGCTCAGGTTGTGGTTATCAATGTATGGATTCTCTTCCTCGCCCATGGGAACTGGCCAATGTCAAGACTGTCTTCCTATAAAGACATGAAGCAATAAAGCAACAGCAGTGCTCATCTGGGACCAATTAACTCCCTGAAGGGAAAAAGACGAGAGCACTTGATAAGCCTTTAATGTCTTTAAATTTGGATTGGTCAAAAATGTGACAGCCGCGCTGAACAAATTGCTTTTAATGAGTGTTTCTTTTGTGAGCTGCCAAGCAAGGTGATGGCAGAGTCTCATTCATGCGCTTCATTCAGTCTCAAGGTTTACTTTAGCTGCCTCGCGCTTCAAGAGATAAGCAATTTGTGCATGTGTGGGAGGCATTTATGCAAATGTGATTCATATTGAGTCGCTGGTGGTTAATGTTAAGTTCGGAGCTAAATTGTTTGTCACATAATGACTGAGTTAAGAGGCTGAAGCTGATTTGACAGCGATTTTTGTTTTTCCCCAACACTCGTAACTGCAGTTTACAGCCTGCTGGATGGAAGTGACAAGGAGCAGATGTGACAGTTTGCTGGCAGGACGCAGTTTCTTTATTCCCATTTCTGTTGCTTAAAGGGACAGTAAACGACAAAATCGAAAATACACATTTTTCCCCTCTTATCTGCAGTGTTATTTATCAGTCTAGACTATTTTGGTGTGAGTTGCCGAGTGTTGGAGATATCGGCCTTAGAGATGTCTGCCTTCTCTTGAATATCATAGAACCAGATGGTAGTCGGCTTGTGGTGCTTACAGCGCCAAAAAAATACTTGGAAAAACTCAACAGCAATGTCTCTTTCCAAAAATCATGACCTGGTTACTCAAGATAATCCACAGACCTTGTTGTGAGCAGTTTCATGTAGGAACTATTTTCTTTCTAATGGACTGCATCTAATGCTAGCTCACCGAGTGCCACTGAGCTAGCTAACATTACAGCTCAGATTACCATATTTTCAACATCTAATGACCTTAGAATTTCACATTGTGTGGACGTCAACATTATGACCCACACATTTATTCATTTGTGGTGGCCCGCCTCAATTAAAACATCTGCCGCCAGGTTTTGATTTTCTGTTTGGAGCTGGACCGTTCATTAGGTGCACAGTTGAGCGTACTCGGGGCACCAATGGAGCAGCAGAACAGCAGCCACAGAGAAAGTGAAGCTTAACTGTTAATTGCACTGGGTCTTAAAGTTTGCTTTCACTCACAAACAGCTGCTCCTCTTATCCATCAGTCTGATCTGATCAGCTCTGATTGGATGGACTGATCAATTATCCACCCCACGACTTAAAATTCCACAAACTGTTGCTGAGGGGAAAAAGCAAAGTGGTGCCTGTGCTGCGTTCAAAGACCCACAAAGCTTTTGAATTTAGAGTGGAGACACAGACTGATAGACAAGGGCACACAGGCAAGAAAAAAAGACAATGTACAGATTCTAATTTGGTGGGAAACACTGATGATGTTTTACAGACGTAGGGTTTTGTTCTCAATCCCTTATGACTAAATGTTGTCATTCCACTTCTTGACATTGGAATGAGACATTTGAAAGACATTGGATTTTGGTTACTTAACAAAACAGCTTAAGATAAAAAGAAATATCAACATCTGTCTTCAGTCTTCTGTGTCAAATGGATGTTTGCATTAAATGTTGTTCTGACATTGAATTTTTGTCACCCGACATCCCAACCTAAATTCGACCAAGTATCAACATCTAACGACATTGATATCCAGCTGAGAAGCTGAGTGCCATCTACTTCCATTATATTGGAGAGAAGGCAGACATCTCTGTAGCTGATAACTCCAACCCTCTGCCACTCACTCCAAAATCATTTAGATTGATAAATACCACAGTTAAGAGGAAAAATATGTATTTTTGTTTTCAGGGTGAACTGTCCCTTTAAAGGGGTTGAGGATGAATTGAAAAGCTCAGTGTTGCTACTTCTTTGGAGCTAAACAAATGACAGGGTGTGCTTTATCAGAAAATAACTTTTTCATAAACAGCCGTGCTGTGCTGCAGTGCTTGTCCTCATTGTATACTGTCCACTCTTCTATTTAAAAATGCACATTTCCTGCCTGAAAACACCCCCAGGTCCTCAGGAAAGGGAGAAGTGCTACACAGTACATAACAGGTCCCATGGCAGGGAGCATGGCCGCTAATAAAAGGTCCACAGGCACATTATTCTGGCAGAGCGACGGGAAAAGTGACATTTTGATGGTAACATGCGGCACAGATCTTTATGTCGGTCACTGCGCTCAACAGGAGCTGTTACAGTCTGCGAGGAGGTATAGTGGGAAACTGAGGTGAGGCATTATTCAAACCAAAAATACAGAGCCTCTTAATGCACCCAGTGGAACCAAGCCCATAAAATGTTGTGCGCATTGGCACTGCTGAGGTGAAAATACTCATCTCATTAGAGCTGTCTCACGTGGGCACTATATGCTGACTGCAGGCTGCCACCCTGACTTCACCACCTTTCCATTTTTCTTATCTTAACTCAGAGACAAGGTAGAACTTAAACTCTCCAGTGTTCATTATCTATCAGGTGAGACTATTGATATATTGTTAATCCTTCCTAATCCATATTAAGACTATAAACTCTAGCATATAGAATTTTAATACTTACGAAGCGACTGCCTGTGGCCAACATTAGCAGCTGTGCAAATCATTTACCAACCATAACAACGGCATCCCTACCTGTAACCCGAGAACTAACACTGTCTCTATAGAGTGTGCCAGGGCTGACGTCAAAACCTGGAAGTTTAGCATCGCTCTGGTTCCCGTAAGAGAAAGTGAATGTGATTTTTGCATTGCGTTTTGGATTATGTCAGAAAATAAGCTCTGTGGCTAACACAAGTTTATGATACTTACAGGTTTT